>NC_092714.1:24292690-24592690 GCF_047496885.1 Scyliorhinus torazame
CAATACTTCCTGCGCCTATTTCCCAAGCGAGAAAGAGAGTGTGTGAAGAAATGAAACACATAATCCTTGTGGTAATTTGCAATTAAGGGGTTGGTCAGCTTTTCTTTCTATGGGAAGCGTGTGTGAGGCACTAATTGTCATAATCATGTGTGGTGATCACTATTCATGCAAATTGCATCAATGGGCCAAATGTTACAAACACGGGCTGAGGTCTAGCCCAGCAGTTTTGAAGTGATCGTCAGGCCTCTTGTGGGTAGATTATTCAGCATAAAACATCTCAGCCTTTCAGCATATCATTGTGCTTGAGGATTCTCTCGCCTGCTTTTCAAGTTTAACTTTGAAAGCATCATTTGCCTCAACCAACTTGCTGCGGTAGCTCGTCTCATATTTGACCTCTCCCTGGGACAATGGGCGGGGTTCTCCGTACCACCGCACCTGTTTTCTGGTGTGGCACCCCCCGCCGACAGCAGGATTCTCTGTCCCAGTAGCTGGCCAATGGGTTTCCCATTGTGCGCACCCCCCCCCCCCGGCCTTCGGGAATTCCGCTGGCATGAGCGCATTTCCGGAGAAACGGAGGATCCTGCCGATGGAGAATCCAGCCCAACAACTTTCTCCTTAGTTGCCCACTGTATTTATTCGGAATTTTGTAGACCGTTTGAAGCTCATTTTCTATTAAACCTAGATTTCTTTAAAATTCCAGTTTTAGGTATGAAGAGAGTCCAGGAAGCTGCTAAAGTCCTGGTTCAGAACTGTCAGAACCCCCGCTGAGGGAATGGACACACACTCTTAATGAATCTGGTGGCATGAGCAAAAGGCAGAGTATGTTTGACCACATTAGGCACAATTAGGTCAAACATCAATCTTCAGGTGACCCAGTTGGCTGAAAATAATGGAGCGAGTTCCAAGTCAAGCGCAGTGTGAAGACCATGATCCCAGCTCCACTACAGATACAGGAAGAAAACGATGATCGTAAGAAAATAAATACAGCAAATCACGTTAAAGTACTAGGCTTGATTTTCTGACCAAATGCTCTCAGCAGGGAGATTTATGTGGGAGACTGTAGCGCACAAAGACTCACGAGAGACAAATAGAGATGAAGTCGATGAGGCTTTATTAAGCGTGACTTGTTCCCCGCAGTTCAGTAACAGACTGGCCTGCGGGGGAGAACTCCTGGTTCTTATACTCCGCCTTCAGGGCGGAGCTAGAGGTCAACCAGGACCCGGGATCTGTCAGCCAATGACATCACGGCTTCACAGTCCCACATGACCCCTAATGCATACTACCACAGAGACCACTTGAGAAATTTGGATATATGCATGTGTGTAATTTATAGGCAATTATATCTATGGTCAGAATATCATGCTCACATTTTTGATATGAACACTTACATAGGCAAATTAACCAACTGATCCCAGGGGATATTGGTTAGAATGTTTTGTACTTCTGCAGGTAAGAGAACACTGGAAATTAATGCTCACAATCTCACTCCATGCACTTGGAACTGTTGGAGATAGGGCACTCAGCCACTACCCGAAACAGGCCTTCAATTATTTCGATTGGTTGTCCACCTACGTTTAGTGGGCAGCCGATCGACCTTCATCTCTGAGAAACTTTCCCAGCACAGGGGCTGCATCAGGAGACGTCCAACATGGGGCTGTCCTCTACTTCCCCAGACTGTCTCCGCCCAGCCCCCTCACCACCAAATATCTGGGGTAGCAGCAAGACGCAGCAGGTTTTAAACTGAGGAAAGAAGAAGAAGAAGAGCACAGTACAGTGCTCTGAATCACTGAGAGAGAGGGAAAACAAGAGCCACATCAAGCTGAAGAAGAAAACTAAAAGATATCACAGACCATTCCTCTGACCCTCAGGGCAGTTTTACTTGCAATCCATGAATATTTCCCTTCACGGTCCGCAGTCTTCACTAAGCCCAGAACAGGGGGCGCGATTCTCCACTCCCACGCCGGTTGGGAGAATCGCCTGGGCCTCCAAAATTTCCGGGGACACCGGTCCGAAGCCCTCCCGCGATTCTCCCAAGCGGCGGGAACGGCCCGGTCGAGTTTCCCAGGCCGCAGGCCGGAGAATCGCCGGAGACACCCAAAATGGCGATTCTCCGGCACCCGCGCTATTCTGAGGCCCGGATGGGCCGAGCGGCCAGGCCAAAACGGCGGGTTCCCCCTGGCGCCATCCACACCTGGTCGCTGCAGTCGTGGGCGGTGCGTGAACGCTGGGGGGGGGCGGCCTGTGGGGGGGCGAGGGGGGATCCTGCACCGGGCTTCACCTGCAATGTGGGGTGGCCCACGATCGGTGCCCACCGATCGTCGGGCCGTCCTCTCTGAAGGAGGACCTCCTTCCTTCCGCGGCCCCGCAAGATCCGTCCCCCATCTTCTTGCGGGGCGGATTTGGACAGGTCGGCAACCACGCGTGCCAACCCGCGCATGCGCGGATGACATCCGTTATACGGCGCCGGCCGCGTCATCTATGTGGCGCCGCTTTTACGCGGGCGACAAGGCCTGGCGCGGGTAAATGACGCGGCCCCGATACTGGCCCATTGTCAGGGCCTGAATCGGTCGGGACCGGGGCCGTTCCGCGCCGTCGTGAACCTCGACGGCGTTCACGACGGCGCGGCCACTTCGGCGTGAGAGTGGAGAATCCCGCCCAGGAGCTATGACTGCTTTCAGCAGATAGAAGTGCATGGTCCTACCATCTGCACATTTAGTAGTGCTCTAGGTAACAATATGGACCTCTTGATTCTCTGCCTCCCCCCCCACCCCCCCCTCCTACCCCCACCGAGACCTTCTCCCATTCCAAAATCTACCTGCTGGGTGCATTTAGTCAGAAAATTAACCCTCATATTTTAAAGTGATTTGCGGTATTTATCTTGTTACAATGATAGTTTTCTTTCTATATCTGCAACGGAGCTGGTGTCGAGGTTTTCACTCTCTAAACCGTTTGACTTTGAATCCGTGCCATGGTCTTCAGTCAACTGGGTCACCTGGATCTTGCAGAAGCTGCTCCTGCTTTGGCCGGCTGGGTTTTGTGAATTTCAGAATGGCACGGGAAATTGTCAGAATTGGGGTTAACCCCAAAATGCAATGCAAAGAACAAGCTCCATCCCCCACCCACATTCCCATTACAACCCTGCCTGAAAGTCTACTGCCTTCAATATTTCAGACTGTGCAATCACTGCTGCTTTAAACCGTTTTGATCTTTACCTGTGCACTGTGTTCCTGGGTTTGTCGGATTGCTATCTATAATCCCCTGGAAACATCTACACAAGAAATGTCCTGGAGTGTTTGTGCAGACAGCTAAATTAGAGCACGTGTTGTTCCCAGTCTGACACTCGTCAATGTCTGAAACAAGAATTAAATCAAAACTGTCACTTGGAGTAAAAGATTAACCTTATGACTTTAAGTCCTGTTAACTTCACACCATGTCCCATATTCACAAATACCTCCAGACGCATCAATCCTTGTATCTCTAAACTCAGCATTATAGAGACAGCTGTAAGTTTGTTCAGTCTTATACAAATTCCTTTACCTGAATGGACATATGGCCCGGCTGCCAGCTATCTGTGACTGCTCATCGTCACCTTGCTACAGTAATCATGGGCAAATCTAATGAGGGCAAGATTGTTTTTTTTAGGCCAGCACATCGAGGATGCAACTGGGGAACATGATATCCTAGATTAGATATTGTACCATGAGAAGGGGTTCATTGGTAATCTTGTTGTTAATAATCTTCCTTCATGGAAGAGAGACCACAACATGATATAATTCTTCATTGGGATGGAAAGTGAAGAGGCCCGATCCAAAACCAGGGTCCTAAATCTAAACAGAGGAAATTACAAAGGTGTGAATTGGCTACGATAGATCTTCAGTGATAGGTATGACGGTGGGTAGGCAATGGCTAATATTCAAACAATGAATGCACACATTGCAACAGTTTTACATTCCTTTCTGGCACAAAAACACAACAGGAAAAACAGCCCAACCATGTAACACAGAGTGGACTGTAAAAACTTCCATAAGTATGGAAAAAGAGAAAGATTTGTGAAGACAAATGTAGGTCCCTTAGAGTTTGAAACTGGAAATTTATAATGGAGAACACGGAAATGATGGAACATTTGAACAATAACATTAGCTCTGTCTTTATATAAGCACGGTAGCCTTGTGGATAGCACAATTGCTTCACAGCTCCAGGGTCCCAGGTTCGATTCTGGCTTGGGTCACTGCCTGGGCGGAGTCTGCACATCCTCCCCGTGTGTGCGTGGGTTTCCTCCGGGTGCTCCGGTTTCCTCCCACAGTCCAAAGATGTGCGGGTTAGGTGGATTGGCCATGATAAATTGCCCTTAGTGTCCAAAATTGTCCTTAGTGTTGTGTGGGGTTACTGGGTTATGGGGATAGGGTGGCAGTGTTGACCTTGGGTAAGGTGCTCTTTCCAAGAGCCGGTGCAGACTCGATGGGCCGAATGGCCTCCTTCAACACTGTAAATTCTATGATAATCTATGAAGATGGCACAAATAACTCCCAGAAATACCAGGAAACCAAGGGTCTCGTGAGGCGAAGGAATTGATGGGAATCAGTATGGGAAAAAAAAAATTACTAGAGAAATGAATGGGACTGAAAGTCGGGGGCGATTTAGAAGTCTCGGCACCATGTGCCCGTTGAATCTTGCGAGACTCGTGACTCTTGAAACAAATGTAACGATCTGGATCTTATCCTCACTGGGCGAGAACCAGATTAGAATATTAGAGTGTGCCATTAGGCTCATTTAAATATGTCCGCGCTGGATTCTCTCGGGATCCGGGACCTAACAGCCGAGCCTGGGGGACCATACCAGGGTGTTGTTCAACTGGCCGACGCAAACATGGACCGGCAGAACGGCACCTGGGGGGGGGGGGGGGATCTCCCGGGCCATTACAGATCCCCAGGTGGTCATGTATGCATTAGTAGCGCGGTACCGTAACATTCCTGCTGGCACTTGGGCATCTTGGCATTGCAAGCCTGGCACATTGAAACTCCCACCAGGGCATCCTGGCAGTGCTACCCTGGCACCGCCAGGGTGTCCAGGTGGCACTGCCAGAATTTTAGGCTGGGAGCACCAAGGTGCCCAGGTGCCAGGTTGTCCGTGCCAGGGGTCAGGGCCAAGATGCCTTGCCCATAACAGATGAGGTGAGGAGGGGCTTGAAAACCCACAAAGAGGTATGTTGGGTGCAGTGGGGGGGGGGGGGGGGGGGGGATCGTGAGGCGGCCGTGGGGTCATTGAGGGGATTTGAAGGATCAGGGCAGCCTTTACAAATTGCCCTGATCCCCGAGTACTTTTCCTGCACTGTTCACTGAGCTTGCCAGTGCAGGAAATGACTAAAGTGAGGCCTCGATGGGGCGTTCCCTGCCTAGGTCAACAAAACGCTGTACACGTCTGAAACGGGACACTGTTGTGTCCCGTTGAATCGCGGAAGATAAATTCCCGGGGCCTGATCTGCATATCCCAGGGTACTAAAGGAGGCGGCCATGGAAATAGTGGATGTGTTCATTGTCATCTTCCGAAATTCTGGTAGATTTTGGAACAGTCCCGGCAGATTGGAGAGTGGCAAATGCAACCCCACCATTTAAAATAGGGAGGGAGAAAACCGGGAATGACAGACCAATTAGCCCAACGTTAGTTGTAGGGAGCATGTTAAAGTCTATTGTAAAGGATGTGATGACAGGGCACCGAGATAATATCAAAAATATCAACCAATCCTGGTTTATGCATCTCAAATCTTTACCTGTGCACTGTGTTCCTGGGTTTGCTGGATTGGTATCTTTAGTTCCTCCTAAACAATTACATGTGAACTTTCCTGGAGTGTTCGTGCAGGCAGCCAAATCAGAGCACGTGTTGTTCCTAGTCTGACACTCGTCAATGTCTGCAACAAGAATTAGATCAAAATTGTCACTTGGAGTAAAAGTTACTTCCACCCAATGATTAGAAATGGTGTTCTGATGAAGTGCCATAATCAATTTGAAGCGTTAACTCTGTTTCTCTCTCCACCAAGGCTGCCAGACCTGTTGAGATGTTGCACCACTAGGTCCTGTGCACTTGGGCAGAAAAAGAAAGGCAAAATCCCAGTTCAGGTGACCAGTTGCAGAAAGAGACGGGGAGGATTGAAGAAGAGTCCCAGGGAAGAGAGAAAGACAGGGAATAGAAACAAGTGCAGTTAAGTGTCATTCAAAGAAAGGGGCATCGAAACAGGCTCCAGTTAGAGAAAAGGGTTGCAAGGATCAGGCATTGAGCGAATTAGGTTCAGGAGAAGCTCTGGACGTCCAAGTAGGAAGCTGAATTTTGGCGACTCTGTTGCTCTGAGACGTTCGAGCAAAGTTATCCCTTTGGAGCAGTAATTTTCTGCTTGGCTTGGCCACAGGGCTGAAATTGTGCTTCTAAGGTTATATTTGAGTGCATTCTGGAATTCAGGGCAACGGAACCTCGGGAGGCACGATTCAAACTGGGAACAACGTTTGGAGAGAATGCCAAGGTGGGATCTTTGAAAATTAAGATTGGAAATCCTTGTGAGTGAAATTGAGTTTCACTGAGACTGGTTGACTCGCAATGTGACAAATGTTTGTGTTGGTTGTTGAAAAATCCATGGAATCTATTTTGGTCACACCTGTCACCTACTGTGTAGTATGGTGTGGCCGCCCATGGTTTACCTGTTAATTCACATGTACTTCATACTTCCTGTCTCAGGAAGGCAACAGCATTATCAGAGACCCCGCCTACCCAGGCATTGCCTTCTTCCAAACCCTTCTATCAGGCAGAAGGTACATCCAGACCCGCACATCCAGACATAGGAACAGCTTCTTCCCCGCAGCTACAAGACTCCTCAACGACTCCCCCTCAGACTGATCTATTCCCTGTAAGAACACTATTCATGATGCCCTATGCTGCTCTTGCTCATGTATTTGCTTTGTTTGGCCCCTTGTTCTGCACTGTAACCAATCACTGCTTTGGCGATGTACCATTTGTCAATGTTCTCTGTTGATTCTTCTTTTATCTACTATGTACGTACTGTGTACGTTCCCTCGGCCACAGAAAAATACTTTTCACTGTACTTCGATACATGTGACAATAAATCAAATCAAATCAAATCAAAATCTGTTTCTTTGCTAAATAGATATCACCAAAGACTTGGGGGGCCTTCCAAAGAATCATAACAGACACAAGTGATGAATTCCATGGGTCAAAATGGTTGTGATTGTTGAAGGCCAATTATCTCAGATTCATGGCATCGCTGCAGCCATTCCTCAGGTGGCATTCTAAGCCCAACCATCTTCAGCACCACCTTCTCAAGGGCAAATAGGGATGGGGGCAATAAATGCTGACCTAGCCAGCGATTCCCATAAGGAAAGGAGGCCTTCCCTCTATTGCAATGTCAGAAGTTGGGATGTTTGCTAATGTTCAATGCCTCTTGCTGAAGCAAATACTAAAACAGTTCATGTCCATGTGCAGTGTGAGTGTGTGTGTGTGTGTGTGTATGTGTGTGTTATACTTGCCCTTCAGCTGAGTGGTTTGCTGGGTAATTTTCACCAGATATTTAAGAGACAACTGCATTGCCCTGAGTCTGGAGTCACATGTAGGTCAGACCAGGCAGGTTTGGCAGATTTCCTTCCCTAAAGAACATTGATGAACCAGGTGGATTTATACGACAAGCAACAATAGATTTGTGGTCATCATTAGACTTTTAACTCCATGTATGCACGTGTGTGTGCGTGTGTGGGAGTGATAGAGGTGATAGGTTTGTCCATTTGCAATTAGATATTATGATTGGTTTGAGGTACAAGTGAGTAGGACCGATCTAACATTTGCGTTTTTATATACGTTGAGAGGTTGTTTGAACATCAAAGGGAAGTCAGAGGTGTCAGAAAATATTTGTCACTTACAGGGTTTCCATGGGTAAACAGAAAAGAATGTGTTACATTTTATTGACTCAAAAACAGAGACAAAACAGAAACTTGAAATATTTTATATTTGGAAGGATTTGCATTTCAAAGAGGTGTGAGAACAATGCAACCTAAGATGAATGGGGGAAAAAGGTATTTTGGAGTTACTGCGGAGAGCGCTGGTATTGACTGTGTGTAGTAGATCTTCTAGAGAGTGCAGCTCCAACAGCACCAAAAAAGCTCAATACTATCCAGGACAAAGCAGACCACTTGGAACTATATCGCCATTCCTTCACAAAGACGGATCAACTTCCCAGAACTTCCTCCCTCTTAGCACCTTTACCACATCCCCTACAACTGTGCATAATGCAGATTATCCCTTTTCTTTGCGCTTCCTAGATTTATTACACTAGTGACAAGGATTAAGCACAGGATTCTGAGTAGCCTCTTCGAAACCACCACCTCCTCAAAGGAAATAAATGCTGAGCCTACCAGTCAGGTCTAATCCCCTGAAAAAATGTTTGAAAAACCAGGAGATAGTTATATAATCAAACAGGAAGCTACTTCATGGGACTGGGTAAAGGGCTGGCCAATGAGACTAATTGGCGAATCTTTCAAAGAGCCAGCACAAATATTATGGATGAATGTCTCTTCCTTGAAAATGTCTATCATTTTATAATATTCCTCCTGACATTCCTCTATTAGTTTAACAAGTCATTCATCTATCTAGTTTAAACAGGCAATGGAGCTTTAAAATTGTGGTAAGGTTAATGTAAGTTAAACATGTAAAACATTCACATATTAATATCACCTAGATTTGTGTTGAAACATATTCACATTCCTCAGTATCTCACCACTCCTGGTTTAAACAGCTCTGATCTTTACCTGCGCACTGTGTTCCTGGGTTTGCTGGATTGGTATCTATAGTTCCTTCAGAACAACGACACGAGAAACTTCCTGGAGTGTTCGTGCAGACAGCTAATTCAGAGCATGAGTGGTCCCCAATCTCACACTCGTCAATGTCTGAAACAAGAATTCGGTCGAAACTGTCACTTGTTGTAAAAGTTATTTTAACCCCGTGACAACCCTCACAATGACCACGGGAGATCAGCGATTGTTCCCCCCATGGGTTTCGTAGAATACAATTTCCTGTGTTGAGGCCTACCCAGCTGGGAGTTGTACCCTATGTCACGCATAGAGGGCCTCGATGACAAACTGTGAGAGGTCAATTCTTCACCAAACTGGACATGAGCTATGCCTACTTCCAGTTAGAACTAGACGAGTTGTCCAGAAAGTACATGGTGATCAAAGGCCATGAGGGTTTATGCAAACACACATGTCGGCCCTTTGGAGTTTCATTGTCATGTGACATCTTTCAACGTGTAATGGAGCATATTCTCCAAGGGTTATCTGAAGTGGCAGTATATTTGGATGATGTACTAATTGCAGGAGCCACAGAAAAAGAGTACCTAGAAAACCTGGAGGAGGTCTTGAGATGCTTTCAGACACAGGCGTCCATCTCAAATGGGGAAATCATGTATTCCAGGCAGGCGAGGTGACTTACGTAGGGTACCAAGTCGATAGAAAAGTTCTACGTTGCGTGGAGGAGTTAAGGCCATCAAAGAGGTACTGACCCTTGACTAAGACAACAGAATAAAAATTGTTCCGTGGTCACGTAAATTACTGCGGGAAATTTATCCTAAACTTGGCCACTTTATTGTCACCCCTGCAAACACTGTTAAAAAAACACCAGAGGTGGCCGTGGCAGACATTGAAGGAAGAAGTCTTTGTGAAGGTAAAACAGCAGTTACTATCTTCAAACATCCGAGCTCATCATGGCCCCAAGAGAGACCTGGTGTTAACGTGCAATGCCTCTCCATATGGAGTAAGGGCAGTCCTTTCCAATCGATGGGACGATGGTACAGAGAGACCTACAGCAGTCACATACAGAATCTTGGCATATGTGGAAAGATGCTCTTCCCAAATCAAGAAAGAGAGATTGGCTGTCATTTTTGGGGTGACAACATTTTGTCCGTATGTCTACAGCCAACATTTGAGACAATCATAACAGACCATAAGCCCCTACTGGGTCTATTTAAAGAGGACAGAGCGACCCCCCCCCCCCCACCCCCCCTCCAAAGCCCCATCCACTTGCCTCAGTTCAAATGTTGGGCTAGCAACTTATGAATATTGTTTTGAGCACCCATTCCAGGGACATACATCGCCAACATGGCTGCCCTGACTCACCTTCCATTGCCCACAAGTTTGGCCCCTCTGCCGGTATTGGAAGAAGTCATCATGACATTAAACTTCCGGGATACCTTGCCAATATCCACAAAGTGGATTCAAGCATGTTTCGTCCCCACAACCCAAAGATGTGCAGGATAGGAGGATTGCCCCTTAATTGGAAAAAATGAATTGGGTACTCTAAATTTATAAATAAATAAAAACATTTTTTTAAAAAGTTCCTGTACCCACGACATACCAGGGGTCCGATAATGGTATCCACTTTACCAGTGGAGAATTTCAAGCATTTATGAAGTCGAGCGGCATCAAACACATCCGAATGGTGCTGGACCATCCATCGTCTAATGGTTGGTTCGAACGGGCAGTTCAAACATCCCAAGCCGGAATGAAGAAGCAGCTGGTTCGCTGGGTATGAAATTGGCTTGGATTATAGAATCACTACGCACACGATGGCGGGAGACGTACCAGCGGAATTATTAATGGGGTGACAACTGTTCACCAGGCTCAGCCTGCTGTTTCCCAACTTGGGAGGAAGACGGAGTTAAAGCAGGAGACCCAAGAAAGGAACGACGACAACAGAACACCTGAAAGGGTTTTTAGAACAGGGAATGTCGTCCATGTGCAGAACTTTGGAGATGGATCTCAATGGATCCCAGGAGTCGTGCTGGGAAAGATTGGTCCCACAAGGTTAAAGTCCGAGGTAAGACCGTAAAGAAACACATTGACCACCTGAGAAGCAGGGAACTCACTCCAGTCAAATCGACTCCCGCAGAGACAACACCTTTGACACCCGCTGCGGCCATCTCGGGTTTAGAGACTCAGCCTGTGGGAGTCCCGAGGGTCACTTCCTCCGAAGGTGAAGACTCGGTATCTGAAATGGAGACTGAGGAGACTGATCCTCTGTCAAAGGTCAACACAAAGTATGAGTCTTCATCTGTGCCCTCCGGCACTCGTCAAGGAAGCGACGATCTCCAGTCTGCTTCACGCCTCTTCAATTCGGCTCAACATGCGGCTGACTTGAGGCCTTGTGCCAAGTGACATATGAAGCCGTGCCGCCTCGACAGCAGAGGGGATGATCTGGACTTGAGTGGGGGATGGATGTGATAAACTGCATGAAGACCATGGGGGGTCGCTGATTGATCTCTCCATGGGCTACATCGAGTACAACTTACCGTGTAATAAGGTAGAGGCCAGCCCAGCTGGGTTCATTAGCAAGACCTCTAAATTTAGCTCCCAGACCTGGACCAGCAGTTCCCGATAGTCCTGGGCCGAGACGCTTGCTTTGTGTGCCGCAGTAGCGACTTTATTTTCAGTTTTGGGATGAACCAAAACTGTCCTGACATGTTGGGCGGCTTGGTGGCACAGTGGTTAGCACTGCTGCTTCTCAGCGCCTGGGACCCGGGGTCAATTCCGACCTTGGTGGCTGTGTGGAGTTTGCACATTCTCCCCGTGTCTGCGTGGGTTTCCTCTGGACTCCGGTTTCCTCCCACAGTCCAAAGATGTCCAGGTTAGGTGTATGGCCATGCTAAATTGCCCTTAATGTCCAAAAGGCTAAGTTGGGTTACTGGGTTACAGGGTTAAGGTGAGGGCATGGGCCTAGGTAGTTTTCTTCAAGAGGGGTTGGTACAGACTCGATGGGCCGAATGGCCTCCTTCTGCCCGGTAAGGATTCTATGATTCTATCAGGTTAGGTGGATTGGCCATGCTAAATTATACTTAGTGTCCAAAAAGGTTTGTGTGGGGTTACGGGGATAGGGTGGAGGTATTGGCCTGGGTAGGGTGCTCTTTCCAAGAGCCGGTGCAGACTTGATGGGCCGAATGACTTCCTTGTGCTCTGTAAATGCTATGATGAAGTCAGTTTGGCCCTTTAATCCGTGCCTCCTGGAATTAATACAAACCCAATGATTAAAATCAATATTAAACTCAGGCTCTGTCCTACCTTCACATATCCTTCCAGGTACACTGGGGCTTGTATCGTTGAACCCAGCATTACACTGACAGGTGTAGGTTGCATTCTGTCTTATACAAGTTCCATTAACTGAACAGTCATTCAGCCCTGACTGGCAGCTGTCTCTGTCTGCAATGAAAAGGGAAAGGCAAATTATTTTCTCAAAATTAATTAAAGAATTAGTATGTTTCAATAAAGACCAAGTCTGCTCAGCCTCAATCCAATATGGACTGATAGCACCATTCTTATTCAGAATATAAGAGAAGGCGTATTCGTTCAATCACCCCCACTTTATCACCTGATCTTTCTATTTTTACTGTTGCAACTTTCCTGACAGTACAAGAACAGGAATAGGTTACTCAGTTCAGTAAATGGCAGTCCTGACATGTGAAAGATGATGGACAATTGATCAGCTCACCAGAGGAGCAAGTGTCACAACATGCCCCAATTCTCAATGTTGGGGGAGACGAGCACGTCAGTGCAAAAGACTTGCAACCATCTTTAACCAAAAGTACAGAGTGCCATCTCAGCATCTTCCTGAGGTCCTGATTGTTGTAGATGTCAGATTTCAGTCAATTCGATTCATTCCACATAATATCATGAAAGGGAGGAAGGCATTGCATTCGGCAAATAATATGGGACCTGACCACATTCCAGTAGTACAGAGTGCTGGAGAGTTGTGCTCCAGATCTCGACGCAGTCCAACCATGTTACTGTTCCAGTACAGCTACAACACTGGCATCTGCCTGATCATGTGTGTCCTGCCCCAAAAAAGCACAACAGCTTTAATCCAGGTAAT
Source organism: Scyliorhinus torazame (assembly GCF_047496885.1). NCBI lineage: Eukaryota > Metazoa > Chordata > Chondrichthyes > Carcharhiniformes > Scyliorhinidae > Scyliorhinus > Scyliorhinus torazame. Next base: position 24,305,600 of record NC_092714.1, read on the forward strand.
GGTCCCCTCTTTACCCCCCCACCCACCCCACCCATCAGTTTAATCTAGATTGTGGCGTCTAGAGGCTTTTCACAGTAATTTAATTTGAAGCCTACTTTTGACAATAAGCGATTTTCATTTCATTTTTAAAAATTTCATCAGCAAAATGATGGAAGGTGCTGTGGACACTGCCATCTAGTGGCATTTGCTCAGCAATAAGTTACTCACTGATGCTCAATTTGGATTCTCCCAGAGTCACTCAGCTTCAGTCCAAATGTGGGGACAAGAGCTGAATTCCAGAGGTGGCATGAGAATAACCATCCTTCACATCAAGGCTGCATTTGACTAAGCATGGAATTAAGGAGCCCAAGCAAAATTGGCTCGCTGGGAATCAGGGGAAAACTCCCCACTGATTAGAGTCATGTTTAACATAATGGAAACTGGAGTAATGCTTAACGTAAAGGGAACAAACTGAACGGGTTACCTGGGCAGGACCAGGACTGGTTGGGGGATACTTGCTAGAGTGGTTGTGGAGTGTTTAAATTAATATGGCAGGGAGATGTCAACCTATGTAAGGATTCAGAGCAGGAGGAATCAAGAACAAGAGAAAAAGACAGAAAGGAGAATAGAAAAAGTGATAGGCAGAGAAATCAAGGGCCTGTATCAGATAATAACACTAAAACATAGTAAGGGCAGGACAAGGTCTATTAAAAGGACCAGCCTTAAGGTTTTGTACCTGAGCGCGCGGAGCATTCAAAATAAAATGGATGAATTTGTTGCACCAATGGAGGCAAAGGGATATGATATAATAATAATAGCTTATTGTCACAAGTAGGCTTCAATGAAGTTACTGTGAAAAGCCCCTAGTCGCCACATTCCGGCGCCTGTTCGGGGAGGCTGGTATGGGAATTGAACCCGCGCTGCTGCCTTGTTCTGCAATATTTAACCAGCTGTTTAGCCCACTGTGCTAAACCAGCCCCTAGTTGGGATGTAGTTGGGATTACAGAGACATAACTCCAAGGTGACCAAGGATGGGAATTAAACATTGAGGGCTATTTTGTTTTTAGGAAGGACAGACAGAAAGGAAAAGGTGGTGGAGTTGCATTGTTGATTAAAGAAGATATTGATACAATATTGAGGGAAAATATTAGTACAGATGATGTGGAATCTGTCTGGGTCGAGTTAAGAAATATCAAGGGGCAAAAAACATTTGTAGGGGTGGTTTACGACCACCAAACTGCAGTGGTAATGTTGGGAATAGCATTAGACAGGAAATTAGAGATGAATGTGGTAACTGAACACCTGGGGTTATGGGTAACTTTAAACTGCATATAGATTGGAGCAGCACGGTAGCACAGTGGTTAGCACAGTTGTTTCACAGCTCCAGGGTCCTAGGTTTGAATCCCGGCTTGGGCCACTGTCTGTGTAGAATCTGCCTGTCCTCCCCGTGTCTGCGTCAGAGACTGAGGGGGGGCCTGATAGAAATTTATAAAATGATTAGGGGTATAGATAGGGTGAACAGTTGGAGGCTTTTTCCCAGGGTGGAATTGAAAATTACAAGGGTCCACAAGTTTAAATGAGGGGGGACAGGTTCAGTGGAGATGAGTGGGGGAGTTTTTTACACAGAGGGTGATGGTGGCCTGGAATGACTGCCAAGTGAGGTGGTTGAGGCCTATATATTAGCGACCTTTAAGACTTATCTGGACATGAACAGACAGGGTATAGAAGGATACAGGCGGTTGGTCTAGATAGGACATATGATAGGTGCAGGTTTGGAGGGCCGAAGGGCCTGTTCCTGTGCTGTATTGGTCTTTGTTCATTTGTATTTCACAGAGGCACATTCAGACAAAATAGGATACAGACGCAAAGAAGGAGATGTTAGGTGAGGTGATCAAAACTTCATCAGAATTGGGTTTAATGGGCTGTTTTAAATAACCTGGACAAGGGGGAGGTGGATGGGGAGGGAAACTTTAGGTGGAAATTCCAAAGTGGAATCACTTCAATAGGTGATGGCACAGCAACTAATGATGGGGCAACAGAAAAGGGTTGGACATAAAGGAAGAGGCAAAGAAACAGAGAGATAGGAAGTGCTGAGAGTTTTGGCCAAGGGTGGTATCATGAATGGTAGAGGCTTGGAGGGCCGAAGAGCCTGTTCCAATGCTACTCTTTGTTCTTATGTTATATTGTACCACCTGGATATATCTGCTGCCATTTTACATTGGTTGAAATGTCCTTGTCCTTACCTGCTATAGTCGTGTTTCCAAGATCAATGTCGAACTGTGTACTCTTGTTTAAGGATTCGGCAAATGTTTCTCTAGTTTCGCTCAAAGTGACATTTTCATCCGTTGACATCACAATGTCAAAATCTATTTTCACACTCCCTGGAGTCAGACGATTTATAACAATTCTCAGTCTGAACAGCTGGTATAAAAGTTTCAATCTTTGGGATAATCTGCTGACCAACTGAAAGGAAACATAATTAGTCAGTGACTAAAGATTGGACCCAGATTTTCCTCTGCTGTTCTGCTCCCTCCCAACCTCAAGTTTCCTTCCCTTGCCGTTGACAGAATTGCTGCTGGCCATGCCTTTCCCCACCTGCCACATATGAGATGTGTGGTAGGCCCCAGCCCTCAGTGCCCATTAATATGGGCACAGTAAGAAGTCTTACAACACCAGGATAAAGTCCAACTGATTTGTTTCAAATCTATAGCTTTCGGAGCACTGCTCCTTCCTCAGGCGAATGAAGAGGTATGTTCCAGAAACATATATATAGACAAAGTCAAAGATGCAAGACAATGCTTTGAATGTGAGCATTTGCAGGTAATTAAGTCTTTACAGATCCAGAGAGAGGATTAACCCCAGGTTAAAGAGGTGTGAATTGTCTCAAGCCAGGACAGTTGGTAGGATTTCGCAGGCCAGGTGGTGGGGGTGAATGTAATGCGACATGAATCCCTGGTCCTAGTTGAGGCCGCACTCATGTGTTCAGAACTTGGCTATAACTTTCTGTTCGGCAAACAGAAATACCGCACACATGAGTACGGCCTCAACCGGAACCTTGGATTCATGGTGCTTTACATTCATCCCCCACCATCTGGCCTGGGTTTACGAAATCCTACCAACTGTCCTGGTTTGAGACAATTCACACCTCTTTAACATGGGATTACCCCTCTCTCTGGATCTGTAAAGACTTAATTACCTGCAAATGCTCGCATTCAAAGCATTGTCTTGCATCTTTGACTTTGTCTATATATATGTTTCTGGAACCTACCTCTTCATTCACCTGAGGAAGGAGCAGTGCTCCGAAAGCTAGTGTTTGAAACAAACCCGTTGGACTTTAACCTGGTGTTGTAAGACTTCTTACTGTCCTCACCCCAGTCCAACGCCGGCATCTCCACATTATTAATATGGGAGGAGAGAATAACCAGAGCATTTCAATACATGGAGTACTCATCATCATTTCATCTGGGCAACACAAATAATGGCTCATCATTCTTTTACAGCGACAAGAACAAATACATATTGGGTCCATCTCTCTTCTCAATTAATCATTATTTCATTCTTTCCACATACACTAGCTAAAAATGAAAAGCGGCTTACATCTTCAATGAAATCCTTTACAAAGTTTCTGTATCTTCGGCTTCTTCGATCTCGATATTCATTTAAGAAAGGTCTGTTTCTGATCCTGGTTCTGGCTTTAAGCACACGGGCACCTTTGGAAAGTGGGGCGAAAGCATGTTGAGTAAAATGCAAAGTGTACATAACATACAATATTCCCATTATTCCTGTTATTATTGTGTGGCCGCAGCGATCGAGACTGTGCATCATGGCTTCCTAGGGGCGAAATTAAGAATAATTGAAAAACCCTTTTTCACAAGGTTGATGCAAGTAAGTTTTTATCAAAGTGAAAACATTCTGGAAACTCGGCTGGAATCTCAGTTTGGGAGACTAAGTCCCCATGCCGGTGTGAAAACGGGGCTCGCGCTCACCGGACCGCCCCCCCCCCCCCCCCTACAGTGCCCCCAGCCCCGAATAATGCCCCCCCCCCCCCCTGCTCGCGGATCAGCCCTCCCCTGACTGGAGCAGCCCTGGACTGAGTCCTTAGCTGCCACGTTGAGTTCCCGATGGATGAGACCATGAGAGTCCCAGGCCATCGGGAACTCGGCCGGTCGGGGACGGAGCATCGTGGGGCGGGGTTCCGGCATTGGCCTGTTGCCGTGGATACAGCATGCGGCGTTCTCCTCGAGTTTGCCACTTTTCAAGGGGTGGAGCATCGATTGAACTCAAGGCCTTCAAATTATGACACTGGTGTAGTGCCCATTCGTTGAAGAGAGTGAGCATGCTTTTTTGGCTTTTGTGTGCTCGTTCTCATTTCCTGGTCACACCCCTGGCTAGCAACAATGTGAAAAAGAGAGTCAAATATGTAAGCCTGTCCCTGTCAGTACATAGCCTCTCCATCAGCAAGTCCTCAGCTGCTCCTCCACATAGGCACACAGAAATTACGTCCCTCGAGTCCCAGGCTGAAGCTGCAGAGGAGCTCGGAGGAGGTTTGGCCCCCCAGACGAGCAGCGGCCAGGCTAGTTACCAATATGTGGACATGTCACGGCACTCACTGACCAAACTCCCAGCTCTGGGTGAATAGCTTCACTGCCTTGTGGATATCCCCGGGAGGGATGAAGGTTAAGGTTGTAAACCGTGAGATAAAATCTAGAGTGGGGATCAAAGGTGGACTGAAGTCTAAATGTGTTATCTTTCTGGAAATTCTCAAGCTAAGCCGACGCCAAACATAGTGCTTTGCTTTCCTTTGAACTTAACTAATGAGGTTGAGAGGGAGCCCCTGATATTTGGGCAGCCCAGGGTCTCTATAACGTTCTGGAGAGGACAGTCCAGTTTCGCTGGGTTAACGCAACACAGGAGACAGCGGTTACGAGTGTTAAGCCCAGATCAATTGACACAGAGTGCAGGTGCTATGGGCTGTTCCGTTCCGTAGGAAGGACCATCATACCCACTGGTCGAACCCACCATCCACCTCAAATCGGGCAGCTCCCAACTAGTGAGATGCTCACCCTCCATCTACTTCAGTAGGTGCATCACTTTCTCAGTGCGCTGACTTCCTCCAAAACAAATGCAGCAGGAACTGCCATACCAGAGTCGGGCACCTGAGTCACACCAGGCTGGTTGTGGCAGCGTCAACCATAAGCTCACTGCCACAACTCTCATGTGCTTCCTGTACATGTGGCGGCAGCGTTGTCTCCACACAACAGAATTTCAGTTTTGGTCAGGTTGGAACTCCAGAGGGATCATTTATCTGACTCTGACTGCCACTGCACTAAAATGGCTTTACTTTCTGGGGAACATGAAAACCACCATCGTCAACCCGACTACAAATGGATTGCCTTTACCACTGATTACATACAAACATATATACATACGAACATATGTACATACAAACATATATATACATACAAACATATGTACATACATACACATATATACGAGCATATGTACATACAAATATATACATGCAAACGTGTACATACAAACACATATACATACGCACATATGTACATACACACATACATACATACGAATATGCCATTCAACCTCCTTCCCCGCTGTAGGGATTCAATGGTTTCTATTCTATAAGTAACCCTACCTCTGGGGAAGTGAGTTCCAAAGACTCCCGGCTCTCTGGATAAATAAATAGGGGCTTTTCACAGTAACTTCATTGCCGTTTCTCGGCCTTTTGGCTCAGATCAAGTGTAGTATCTGTAAGAGGCTGGTTTAGCACAGTGGGCTAAACAGCTGGCTTGTAATGCAGACCAATGCCAGCAGCGCGGGTTCAATTCCCGTACCAGCCTCCCCGAACAGGCGCCGGAATATGGCAACTAGGGGCTTTTCACAGTAACTTCAATGAAGCCTACTTGTGACAGTGAGTGATTATTATTATTAAATTCTTCTTGACTTTGTCTTCAATGGGAGACCCCCTTATTTTTAAACTGTGTACCCCCCCCCCCGCCACAGGATCCACCCTCACCCAAGGATCTTGTTTTTTTCAGTACGACTGCCTCTCAGCCTCTCAATCCGCTAACCTCCAATGGATACAGGCCCAGGCTGTCCAACCTTCCCGCCCTCCCCACCCCTTCCATAAGATAGTCCCCACCATCCCAGGCATCGGTGGAAACAGTCCATTGTCCCACCAAACATCAAACGCCATTTCGGGAAAGTCACAGGCAAGCAATGGGTGAATGAATGCTGAAAGCTTAAGAGGCAGCTGGAAGGGGATCGAGCCTTCCAGCGCAGAACATCAGCACTGTTGAAAATAATTGAACACACCAATGAGGCAAATGAAGAGGAAACTGGTCGGGTGCCACTCAACTTGGGATCTGAGAGCTTGAAAACTATAGAATTAATCAAGGACTGTGCTGCTTCTAGCAATACAGCACGCTTGGAATCTGACGGCGGGGGGGGGGGGGGGGGGGGGGTTAGACCCAGGAAGTCCCATGAGCATTAATTTCCAGTAGAATGAACGGTGTGTTGATTCAGCTATTTGTAGCTTTTGAGTTCGGAGAATCGCAGACCACCCATAACATTGTAAGAAGTCCTACAGCGCCAGGTTAAAGTCCAACAGGTTTCATAGATTATCATAGAATTTACAGTGCAGAAGGAGGCCATTCGGCCCATCGAGTCTGCACCGGCTCCCGGAAAGAGCACCCTACCCAAGGTCCACACCTCCACCCTAGCCCCATAACCCAGTAACCCCACCAAACACTAAGGGCAATTTTGGACACTAAGGGCAATTTATCATGGCCAATCCACCTAACCTGCACATCTTTGGACTGTGGGAGGAAACCGGAGCAACCGGAGGAAACCCACGCACACACAAGGAGGATGTGCAGACTCCGCACAGACAGTGACCCAAGCCGGAATCGAACCTGGGACCCTGGAGCTGTGAAGCAATTGTGCTATCCACAATGCTACTGTGCTGCCCTTCAGGAGCAGTGCTCCGAAAGCTAGTGATTCGAAACAAACCTGTTGGACTTTAACCTGGTGTTGTAAGACTTGTTACTGTGCTCACCCCAGTCCAATGCCGGCATCTCCACATCATGACCCATAACATTGGCAAACTATCATGAGGAGCAGGAAACGCATGCATAATCTACCTGAGCCAGCGGCAAGTCCTCCACTTTTTCACAGTTGACTGATGATTAACAAGGATAAGGCAGGAATAAATCAGGAAAACGAGTCATATTTTGTCATTCAAGCGCTAATGTTGAAGACTTACGTGTCCGGACTGTTACTTGTATTGTCCGCTGTTGTGTGCAACTTTCCACCGATACAACAACCTGATATTTCACATCAGGCAGCAGTCGCCTGAACACTGCCTTTTTTAGAGAAGTTGCAATGGTGAACATTTTCACAGCATCACGGAAGAGAGTGACTTTGTAACTGACGCCAGCCTGTGCGTTCTTCACCTTCCAGGTAAATGAGATTTCTGTACTTCTCACACGAATCAAATGGACACGGATGAACCTGACGGGAACTGAGAAACAGAAATAATTATTTGCCAATGAGGACTGGTTCACTTCTTAATTTAAAATACAGATTAGATTGCCATTTATTTGGTACCTTAACCCATTCTTGGGAAATGTCTAAATTGTTTCACATTAAGTTTAATTGCAGTGCCTCTGGCTATGGAGGTAAATGTGGAATATGGAAGGATGCGGTTTTGGGAATTTTGAAAGGAACTGATGGAGCAGAGAGAGAGAAAATGTATCAGCTGGGCCTGTTGTGTTATAATAATGAATAATATCAAATCACTCAGAAGGTATTGCATAAATACATTGTGGGTTCATTTATTTAGACTAGACACATAAGAACAGTTATGCATAGGTACAAAGCTTGAAGTTATCAGGTCTGTGTGTGTGTGTGCTCTGCTCAAAGCAAAAGTGTAGCTAAGACTGGATCACATGACACATTTCCCTTTGAGTGATGTCATGCTGATACCCCTCAAAGGCATATTACAATCGGGCCACTATGACTTCAGAACTATATTGATGGGATCGACTCTCAACTTTCCTTTGAAATGGACGCTCTAAAGTGTCTCACCACCAGTTTCTGAATTGGCATGGGCTTTAAATGCCTTTCCATAGATGCCCACATCATATGAATCATTAGATTTTAAAAATGGGCAGGCCAGAAGAGTACACCAAATATCCCCTCTTGGACTCACTCTTGCCTGGGGGCAGCAGAGTAAAATTCACCCTCTAATGTCAGCCAAAAGGACCACAGCAGAACATTAGTTACCACGAATCTTACCTAAGAACTCCTCTTCCCACCCACAGACCCGATATTTACAGAGAGGCAGGGTGCATGTGAGGCCAAACCTGGGATTATGAAGGCCGGCCAAGCATGCGATAGCATCGTTTTTGACATTTTGTCTTTCACCCAGCCACCACCCAAATGGACAATCTGGCCAACAGCTGGAAGGAAAGCATGTGATTGGGGGCTGGGTGGCGGGGGTTGGTAGATGAGAGGGATGTAGGGGGTAAATCTTAGCATTTAGGACATCATTCATGACTATTCACTAGGTGCGTGCTGATTTCTGGCAGGCACGCAGGATGACTAGCAAAATGGCGTAATCCAAAACAGACAGGTGAGGCTCCTACCCAATAATCAGCATCCTAATGACTAGAGACTATGCATTAAAGGGAAGGCACTCGCTGAAAATCATCTCTTTCTGTTAATTCTTTTAAAGTTATGGTCTAGTTGGTCGACCTCTCGCCTCTAAGCCATAAAGATCTGGATTCAAGAAGCACTCCAGAGTTCGAACCGAAAAATCAAGGCTAAAATCCCAGTGGAGTACTGAGGGAGTGCTGCACTGTTGGAGGGGCTGTCTTTTGGATAAGATGCCAAACTCAGGCCCTCTCTGACTGCTCGGTCGGGTGTAAAATGCCCCAATGGCGCAATTTCAAAGAATTACGGGGGAGAAACATCACATCAAGGAGATAGTGTGCCCATCGTCACATTGGTGCTTGCTTGAGTTTCCTGAGGGGCATTTACCTGCCGTGTTTCCTGCTTTACAACAGTGACTACACTTCAAAAAGTACTTCACTGGCTTTAAAAACGCTTTGAGGCATCCGGTGCACATTATAAATGCAAATGTTCCTTTCCTTTTACTCATCTGTGAGTGAACATAAGGCACTGCTTTGGCAAAATAGAGCTTAACTCACAAATTCCATTAGAACCCACCCTGCGAATACTGGGTTACAGGCATGACAGGACCTAAATGTACATGGCTGTTAGAAAAGTTTGCTCGTAATCATTAAAAAGTCTTAATATAGTAAGGGTGCCAATATTTAAGTTACTTACCACAGGCGGAAAGAAAGGTGGCGGTAGTTGTGGTGGTGATAGTGGTGGTAGATAAAGTGGTGAGGGTTGTGGGGGTTGGTGTGGTGACTGGGGTTGGTGTGGAGGTTGGGGTAGTTATGTTTGGTGTGGTAGTTAGGATAACGGTAGTTGACATGGTAGTTGGACGGATTGAGGTTGGTGTGGTACTTAATGTACTGGTAGTCGGTGTGAACATGGTGGTCATTGTTGTTAGTTTGAGAGTTGGAATTGTGTTTGCCAATGGCATGCTCGTTGGGGCTGTCGGCTCTGGTGTGAGGGATGGGGTCAAAGTTACTGGTGAGGGAGATGGTGTGGTAGTTATGGTTGTTTCTACAGGTGTCGTGGTTTGGGTTAATGCTTCTGGTGTGCTGGTTATGGCTGTTGCTTCTGGTGTGCTGGTTATGGTTATTGCTTCTGGTGTGGTGGTTATGGTTATTGCTTCTGGTGTGGTGGTTATTGTTATTGCTTCGGTTCCGGTGGTTTGTGTAGTTGTTTCTGGTGTGGTGGTTTTAATTGTTGATTCTGTTGCGGTGGTTATGTTTATTGCTTCAGTTCTGGTGGATCTGGTTGGTGCTTCTGGTGTGGTGGTTATGGTTGTTGTTTCTGGTGTGGTGGTTATGGTTGTTGTTTCTGGTGCGGTGATTATGGTTGTTGTTTCTGGTGTGGTGGTTACGGTTGTTGTTTCTGGTGTGATGGTTATAGTTGTTGTTTCTGGTGTGGTGGTTATGGTTGTTGTTTCTGGTGTGGTGGTTATGGTTGTTGTTTCTGGTGTTGTGGTTTTAATTGTTGATTCTGTTGCGGTGGTTATGTTTATTGCTTCAGTTCTGGTGGATCTGGTTGGTGCTTCTGGTGTTGTGGTTATGGTTGTTTCTTCCAGTGTGGTCGTTTTGGTTGTTTCTTCTGGTGTGGCGGTTACGGTTGTTGTTTCTGGTGTGATGGTTTCGGTTCTTGTTTGTGATTCGGTGGTTATGGTTGTTGTTTCTGGTGCGGTGGTTATGGTTGTTGTTTCTGGTGTGGTGGTTATGGTTGTTGTTTCTGGTGTTGTGGTTATGGTTGTTGCTTCTGGTGTGGTGGTTATGGTTGTTGTTTCTGGTGTTGTGGTTATGGTTGTTGCTTCTGGTGTGGTGGTTATGGTTGTTGTTTCTGGTGTGGTGGTTATGGTTGATGTTTCTGGTGTGGTGGTTATGGTTGTTGCTTCTGGTGTGGTGGTTATGGTTGTTGTTTCTGGTGTGGTGGTTATGGTTGTTGTTTCTGGTGCGGTGATTATGGTTGTTGTTTCTGGTGTGGTGGTTACGGTTGTTGTTTCTGGTGTGATGGTTATAGTTGTTGTTTCTGGTGTGGTGGTTATGGTTGTTGTTTCTGGTGTGGTGGTTATGGTTGTTGTTTCTGGTGTTGTGGTTTTAATTGTTGATTCTGTTGCGGTGGTTATGTTTATTGCTTCAGTTCTGGTGGATCTGGTTGGTGCTTCTGGTGTTGTGGTTATGGTTGTTTCTTCCAGTGTGGTCGTTTTGGTTGTTTCTTCTGGTGTGGCGGTTACGGTTGTTGTTTCTGGTGTGATGGTTTCGGTTCTTGTTTGTGATTCGGTGGTTATGGTTGTTGTTTCTGGTGCGGTGGTTATGGTTGTTGTTTCTGGTGTGGTGGTTATGGTTGTTGTTTCTGGTGTTGTGGTTATGGTTGTTGCTTCTGGTGTGGTGGTTATGGTTGTTGTTTCTGGTGTTGTGGTTATGGTTGTTGCTTCTGGTGTGGTGGTTATGGTTGTTGTTTCTGGTGTGGTGGTTATGGTTGTTGGTTCTGGTGTGGTGGTTATGGTTGTTGCTTCTGGTGTGGTGGTTATGGTTGTTGTTTCTGGTGTTGTGGTTATGGTTGTTGCTTCTGGTGTGGTGGTTATGGTTGTTGTTTCTGGTGTGGTGGTTATGGTCGTTGTTTCTGGTGTTGTGGTTAAGGTTGTTGCTTCTGGTGTGTTGGTTTTGGTTGTTGCTTCTGGTGTTGTGGTTATTGTTGTTGTTTCTGGTGTTGTGGTTATGGTTGTTGCTTCTGGTGTGGTGGTTATGGTAGTTGCTTCTGGTGTTGTGGTTATGGTTGTTTCTTCTGGTGTGGTGGTTATGGTTGTTGCTTCTGGTGTGGTGGTTATGGTTGTTTCTTCTGGTGTGGTGGTTATGGTTGTTGCTTCTGGTGTGGTGGTTATGGTTGTTGTTTCTGGAGTGGTGGTTATGGTTGTTTCTTCTGGTGTGGTGGTTATGGTTGTTGTTTCTGGTGTTGTGGTTATGGTTGTTGCTTCTGGTGTGGTGGTTATGGTAGTTGCTTCTGGTGTTGTGGTTATGGTTGTTTCTTCTGGTGTTGTGGTTATGGTTGTTGCTTCTGGTGTTGTGGTTATGGTTGTTTCTTCTGGTGTGGTGGTTATGGTTGTTGCTTCTGGTGTGGTGGTTATGGTTGTTTCTTCTGGTGTGGTGGTTATGGTTGTTGCTTCTGGTGTGGTGGTTATGGTTGTTGTTTCTGGAGTGGTGGTTATGGTTGTTTCTTCTGGTGTGGTGGTTATGGTTGTTGCTTCTGGTGTGGTGGTTATGGTAGTTGCTTCTGGTGTTGTGGTTATGGTTGTTTCTTCTGGTGTGGTGGTTATGGTTGTTGCTTCTGGTGTGGTGGTTATGGTTGTTTCTTCTGGTGTTGTGGTTATGGTTGTTGCTTCTGGTGTGGTGGTTATGGTTGTTGCTTCTGGTGTTGTGGTTATGGTAGTTGCTTCTGGTGTGGTGGTTATGGTTGTTGCTTCTGGTGCGGTGATTATGGTTGTTGTTTCTGGTGTGGTGGTTATGGTTGTTTCTTCTGGTGTTGTGGTTATGGTTGTTGTTTCTGGTGTGGTGGTTATGGTTGTTGCTTCTGGTGTGGTGGTTACGGTTGTTGTTTCTGGTGTGGTGGTTATGGTTGTTGCTTCTGGTGTGGTGGTTACGGTTGTTGTTCCTGGTGTGGTGGTTATGGTTGTTGCTTCTGGTGTGGTGGTTACGGTTGTTGCTTCTGGTGTGGTGGTTATGGCTGTTGCTTCTGGTGTGGTGGTTATGGTTGTTGTTTCTGGTGTGGTGGTTACGGTTGTTGTTTCTGGTGTGGTGGTTATGGTTGTTGCTTCTGGTGTGGTGGTTATGGTTGTTGTTTCTGGTGTGGTGGTTACGGTTGTTGTTTCTGGTGTGGTGGTTATGGTTGTTGCTTCTGGTGTGGTGGTTATGGTTGTTGCTTCTGGTGTGGTGGTTATGGTTGTTGTTTCTGGTGTGGTGGTTATGGTTGTTTCTTCTGGTGTGGTGGTTATGGTAGTTGCTTCTGGTGTGGTGGTTATGGTAGTTGCTTCTGGTGTGGTGGTTATGGTTGTTTCTTCTGGTGTGGTGGTTATGGTTGTTTCTTCTGGTGTGGTGGTTATGGTAGTTGCTTCTGGTGTTTTGGTTATGGTAGTTGCTTCTGGTGTGGTGGTTACGGTTGTTGTTTCTGGTGTGGTGGTTACGGTTGTTGTTTCTGGTGTGGTGGTTATGGTTGTTGCTTCTGGTGTGGTGGTTATGGTTGTTGTTTCTGGTGTGGTGGTTATGGTTGTTGCTTCTGGTGTGGTGGTTACGGTTGTTGTTTCTGGTGTGGTGGTTATGGTTGTTGTTTCTGGTGTGGTGGTTATGGTTGTTGTTTCTGGTGTGGTGGTTATGGTTGTTGCTTCTGGTGTGGTGGTTACGGTTGTTGTTTCTGGTGTGGTGGTTATGGTTGTTGCTTCTGGTGCGGTGGTTATGGTTGTTGCTTCTGGTGTGGTGGTTATGGTTGTTGTTTCTGGTGTGGTGGTTATGGTTGTTTCTTCTGGTGTGGTGGTTATGGTTGTTTCTTCTGGTGTGGTGGTTATGGTAGTTGCTTCTGGTGTGGTGGTTATGGTTGTTTCTTCTGGTGTGGTGGTTATGGTTGTTTCTTCTGGTGTGGTGGTTATGGTAGTTGCTTCTGGTGTTGTGGTTATGGTAGTTGCTTCTGGTGTGGTGGTTCTGGTTGTTTCTCCTGGTGTGGTGGTTACGGTTGTTGCTTCTGGTGTGGTGGTTATGGTCGTTTCTTCTGGTGTTGTGGTTATGGTTGTTTCTTCTGGTGTGGTGGTTATCGTTGTTACTTCTGGTGTTGTGGTTATGGTTGTTTCTTCTGGTGTGGTGGTTATGGTTGTTTCTTCTGGTGTGGTGGTAATGGTAGTTGCTTCTGGTGTGGTGGTTATGGTCGTTTCTTCTGGTGTTGTGGTTATGGTTGTTTCTTCTGGTGTGGTGGTTATCGTTGTTACTTCTGGTGTTGTGGTTCTGGTTGTTTCTTCTGGTGTGGTGGTTATGGTTGTTTCTTCTGGTGTGGTGGTTATGGTGGTTGCTTCTGGTGTGGTGGTTATGGTTGTTTCTTCTGGTGTGGTGGTTATGGTTGTTTCTTCTGGTGTGGTGGTTATGGTCGTTTCTTCTGGTGTCGTGGTTATGGTTGTTTCTTCTTGTGTGGTGGTTATGGTTGTTTCTTCTGGTGTTGTGGTTATGGTTGTTTCTTCTGGTGTGGTGGTTATGGTAGTTGCTTCTGGTGTGGTGGTTATGGTTGTTTCTTCTGGTGTTGTGGTTATGGTTGTTTCTTCTGGTGTGGTGGTTATGGTAGTTGCTTCTGGTGTGGTGGTTATGGTTGTTTCTTCTGGTGTGGTGGTTATGGTCGTTTCTTCTGGTGTTGTGGTTATGGTTGTTTCTTCTGGTGTGGTGGTTATGGTAGTTGCTTCTGGTGTGGTGGTTATGGTTGTTTCTTCTGGTGTGGTGGTTATGGTAGTTGCTTCTGGTGTGGTGGTTATGGTAGTTGCTTCTGGTGTGGTGGTTATGGTTGTTGCTTCTGGTGTGGTGGTTATGGTTGTTTCTTCTGGTGTGGTGGTTATGGTTGTTTCTTCTGGTGTGGTGGTTATGGTTGTTGCTTCTGGTGTGGTGGTTATGGTCGTTTCTTCTGGTGTTGTGGTTATCGTTGTTACTTCTGGGGTTGTGGTTATGGTTGTTGCTTCTGGTGTGGTGGTTATGGTCGTTTCTTCTGGTGTTGTGGTTATCGTTGTTACTTCTGGTGTGGTGGTTATGGTAGTTGCTTCTGGTGTGGTGGTTATGGTAGTTGCTTCTGGTGTGGTGGTTATCGTTGTTACTTCTGGTGTGGTGGTTATGGTTGTTTCTTCTGGTGTGGTGGTTATGGTTGTTTCTTCTGGTGTGGTGGTTATGGTTGTTTCTTCTGGTGTTGTGGTTATCGTTGTTACTTCTGGTGTGGTGGTTATGGTTGTTGCTTCTGGTGTGATAGTTATGGTTGTTTCTTCTGGTGTGGTGGTTATGGTTGTTCCTTCTGGTGTGGTGGTTATGGTAGTTGCTTCTGGTGTGGTGGTTATGGTTGTTACTTCTGGTGTGGTGGTTATGGTAGTTGCTTCTGGTGTGCTGGTTATGGTTGTTTCTTCTGGTGCGGTGGTTAAGGTTGTTGCTTCTGGTGTGGTGGTTATGGTTGTTTCTTCTGGTGTGGTGGTTATGGTTGTTTCTTCTGGTGTGGTGGTTATGGTTGTTGCTTCTGGTGTGGTGGTTATGGTTGTTTCTTCTGGTGTGGTGGTTATGGTTGTTGCTTCTGGTGTGGTGGTTATGGTTGTTTCTTCTGGTGTGGTGGTTATGGTTGTTTCTTCTGGTGTGGTGGTTATGGTTGTTGCTTCTGGTGTGGTGGTTATGGTTGTTTCTTCTGGTGTGGTGGTTATGGTTGTTTCTTCTGGTGTGGTGGTTATGGTTTTTCCTTCTGGTGTGGTGGTTAAGGTTGTTGCTTCTGGTGTGGTGGTTATGGTTGTTGCTTCTGGTGTGGTGGTTATGGTTGTTGCTTCTGGTGTTGTGGTTATGGTTGTTGCTTCTGGTGTGGTGGTTATGGTTGTTTCTTCTGGTGTGGTGGTTATGGTTGTTGCTTCTGGTGTGGTGGTTATGGTTGTTGTTTCTGGTGTGGTGGTTATGGTTGTTTCTTCTGGTGTGGTGGTTATGGTTGTTGCTTCTGGTGTTGTGGTTATGGTTGTTGCTTCTGGTGTGGTGGTTATGGTTGTTGCTTCTGGTGTGGTGGTTATGGTTGTTGTTTCTGGTGTTGTGGTTATGGTTGTTGCTTCTGGTGTTGTGGTTATGGTTGTTTCTTCTTGTGTGGTGGTTATGGTTGTTGCTTCTGGTGTTGTGGTTATGGTTGTTGCTTCTGGTGTGGTGGTTATGGTTGTTGCTTCTGGTGTGGTGGTTATGGTTGTTTCTTCTGGTGATGTGGTTATGGTTGTTTCTTCTGGTGTTTTGGTTATGGTTGTTGCTTCTGGTGTGGTGGTTATGGTTGTTGCTTCTGGTGTGGTGGTTACGGTTGTTGCTTCTGGTGTGGTGGTTACGGTTGTTGTTTCTGATGTGGTGGTTATGGTTGTAGTTTCTGGTGTGGTGGTTATGGTTGTTGCTTCTGGTGTGGTGGTTATGGTTGTTTCTTCTGGTCTGGTGGTTATGGTAGTTGCTTCTGGTGTGGTGGTTATGGTTGTTTCTTCTGGTGTGGTGGTTAAGGTTGTTGCTTCTGGTGTTGTGGTTATGGTTGTTGCTTCTGGTGTGGTGGTTATGGTTGTTTCTTCTGGTGTGGTGGTTATGGTCATTTTTTCCGGTGTGATGGTTATGGTTGTTTCTTCTGGTGTTGTGGTTATGGTTGTTTCTTCTGGTGTTGTGGTTATGGTTGTTGCTTCTGGTGTGGTGGTTAAGGTTGTTTCTTCTGGTGTGGTGGTTATGGTTGTTGCTTCTGGTGTGGTGGTTATGGTTGTTTCTTCTGGTGTTGTGGTTATGGTTGTTTCTTCTGGTGTGGTGGTTAAGGTTGTTGCTTCTGGTGTGCTGGTTATGGTTGTTGCTTCTGGTGTTGTGGTTATGGTTGTTGCTTCTGGTGTTGTGGTTATGGTTGTTGCTTCTGGTGTTGTGGTTATCGTTGTTGCTTCTGGTGTGGTGGTTATGGTTGTTTCTTCTGGTGTTGTGGTTATGGTTGTTTCTTCTGGTGTTGTGGTTATCGCTGTTGCTTCTGGTGTGGTGGTTATGGTTGTTTCTTCTGGTGTTGTGGTTATGGTTGTTTCTTCTGGTGTTGTGGTTATGGTTGTTGCTTCTGGAGTGGTGGTTATGGTTGTTTCTTCTGGTGTTGTGGTTACGGTTGTTGCTTCTGGTGTGGTGGTTATGGTTGTTTCTTCTGGTGTTGTGGTTATGGTTGTTGCTTCTGGTGTGGTGGTTATGGTTGTTTCTTCTGGTGTTGTGGTTATGGTTGTTGCTTCTGGTGTGGTGGTTATGGTTGTTTCTTCTGGTGTTGTGGTTATGGTTGTTGCTTCTGGTGTTGTGGTTATCGTTGTTGCTTGTGGTGTGGTGGTTATGGTTGTTGCTTCTGGTGTGGTGGTTATGGTTGTTTCTTCTGGTGTTGTGGTTATCGTTGTTGCTTCTGGTGTGGTGGTTATGGTTGTTTCTTCTGGTGTTGTGGTTATGGTTGTTGCTTCTGGTGTTGTGGTTATCGTTGTTGCTTGTGGTGTGGTGGTTATGGTTGTTGCTTCTGGTGTGGTGGTTATGGTTGTTTCTTCTGGTGTGGTGGTTATGGTTGTGGCTTCTGGTGTGGTGGTTATGGTTGTTTCTTCTAGTGTTGTGGTTATGGTTGTTGCTTCTGGTGTTGTGGTTGTGGTTGTTGCTTCTGGTGTTGTGGTTATCGTTGTTGCTTGTGGTGTGGTGGTTATGGTTGTTGCTTCTGGTGTGGTGGTTATGATTGTTTCTTCTGGTGTTGTGGTTATCGTTGTTGCTTCTGGTGTGGTGGTTATGGTTGTTTCTTCTGGTGTGGTGGTTCTGGTTGTTGCTTCTGGTGTGGTGGTTATGGTTGTTTCTTCTGGTGTTGTGGTTATCGTTGTTGCTTCTGGTGTGGTGGTTATGGTTGTTTCTTCTGGTGTTGTGGTTATGGTTGTTGCTTCTGGTGTTGTGGTTATCGTTGTTGCTTGTGGTGTGGTGGTTATGGTTGTTGCTTCTGGTGTGGTGGTTATGGTTGTTTCTTCTGGTGTGGTGGTTATGGTTGTTGCTTCTGGTGTGGTGGTTATGGTTGTTTCTTCTGGTGTTGTGGTTATGGTTGTTGCTTCTGGTGTTGTGGTTATGGTTGTTGCTTCTGGTGTTGTGGTTATCGTTGTTGCTTGTGGTGTGGTGGTTATGGTTGTTGCTTCTGGTGTGGTGGTTATGGTTGTTTCTTCTGGTGTTGTGGTTATCGTTGTTGCTTCTGGTGTGGTGGTTATGGTTGTTTCTTCTGGTGTGGTGGTTCTGGTTGTTGCTTCTGGTGTGGTGGTTATGGTTGTTTCTTCTGGTGTTGTGGTTATGGTTGTTGCTTCTGGTGTTGTGGTTATCGTTGTTGCTTCTGGTGTGGTGGTTATGGTTGTTGCTTCTGGTGTGGTGGTTATGGTTGTTGCTTCTGGTGTGGTGGTTATGGTTGTTTCTTCTGGTGTTGTGGTTATGGTTGTTTCTTCTGGTGTGGTGGTTAAGGTTGTTGCTTCTGGTGTTGTGGTTATGGTTGTTCCTTCTGGTGTGGTGGTTATGGTTGTTGCTTCTGGTGTGGTGGTTTTGGTTGTTGCTTCTGGTGTGCTGGTTATGGTTGTTGCTTCTCGTGTGGTGGTTAAGGTTGTTGCTGCGGGTGTGGTGGTTATGGTTGATATTTCTGGTGTGGTGGTTATGGTTGTTGCTTCTGGTGTGGTGGTTATGGTTGTTGTTTCTGGTGTGGTGGTTATGGTTGTTTCGTCTGGTGTTGTGGTTATGGTTGTTTCTTCTGGTGTGGTGGTTATGGTTGTTTCTTCTGGTGTGGTGGTTATGGTAGTTGCTTCTGGTGTTGTGGTTATGGTTGTTTCTTCTGGTGTGGTGGTTATGGTAGTTGCTTCTGGTGTGGTGGTTATGGTTGTTTCTTCTGGTGTGGTGGTTATGGTTGTTGCTTCTGGTGTGGTGGTTATGGTTGTTGCTTCTGGAGTGGTGGTTATGGTTGTTGCTTCTGGTGTTGTGGTTATGGTTGTTGCTTCTGGTGTGGTGGTTATGGTTGTTGTTTCTGGTGTGGTGGTTATGGTTGTTGCTTCTGGTGTGGTGGTTATGGTTGTTTCTTCTGGTGTGGTGGTTATGGTTATTGCTTCTGGTGTTGTGGTTATGGTTGTTGCTTCTGGTGTGGTGGTTATGGTTGTTGCTTCTGGTGTGGTCGTTATGGTTGTTGTTTCTGGTGTGGTGGTTATGGTTGTTGTTTCTGGTGTGGTGGTTACGGATGTTGCTTCTGGTGTGGTGGTTATGGTTGTTGTTTCTGGTGTGGTGGTTATGGTTGTTGCTTCTGGTGTGGTGGTTATGGTTGTTTCTTCTGGTGTGGTGGTTATGGTTGTTGCTTCTGGTGTGGTGGTTATGGTTGTTTCTTCTGGTGATGTGGTTATGGTTGTTTCTTCTGGTGTGGTGGTTATGGTTGTTGCTTCTGGTGTGGTGGTTATGGTTGTTGCTTCTGGTGTGGTGGTTATGGTTGTTGCTTCTGGTGTGGTGGTTACGGTTGTTGCTTCTGGTGTGGTGGTTACGGTTGTTGTTTCTGATGTGGTGGTTATGGTTTTAGTTTCTGGTGTGGTGGTTATGGTTGTTGCTTCTGGTGTGGTGGTTATGGTTGTTTCTTCTGGTCTGGTGGTTATGGTAGTTGCTTCTGGTGTGGTGGTTATGGTTGTTTCTTCTGGTGTGGTGGTTAAGGTTGTTGCTTCTGGTGTTGTGGTTATGGTTGTTTCTTCTGGTGTGGTGGTTATGGTCATTTTTTCTGGTGTGGTTGTTATGGTTGCTTCTTCTGGTGTGGTGGTTATGGTTGTTTCTTCTGGTGTTGTGGTTATGGTTGTTGCTTCTGGTGTGGTGGTTAAGGTTGTTTCTTCTGGTGTGGTGGTTAAGGTTGTTGCTTCTGGTGTGCTGGTTATGGTTGTTGCTTCTGGTGTTGTGGTTATGGTTGTTGCTTCTGGTGTTGTGGTTATGGTTGTTGCTTCTGGTGTTGTGGTTATCGTTGTTGCTTCTGGTGTGGTGGTTATGGTTGTTTCTTCTGGTGTTGTGGTTATGGTTGTTTCTTCTGGTGTTGTGGTTATCGCTGTTGCTTCTGGTGTGGTGGTTATGGTTGTTTCTTCTGGTGTTGTGGTTATTGTTGTTTCTTCTGGTGTTGTGGTTATGGTTGTTGCTTCTGGATTGGTGGTTATGGTTGTTTCTTCTGGTGTTGTGGTTATGGTTGTTGCTTCTGGTGTGGTGGTTATGGTTGTTTCTTCTGGTGTTGTGGTTATGGTTGTTGCTTCTGGTGTGGTGGTTATGGTTGTTTCTTCTGGTGTTGTGGTTATGGTTGTTGCTTCTGGTGTGGTGGTTATGGTTGTTTCTTCTGGTGTTGTGGTTATGGTTGTTGCTTCTGGTGTTGTGGTTATCGTTGTTGCTTGTGGTGTGGTGGTTATGGTTGTTGCTTCTGGTGTTGTGGTTATGGTTGTTGCTTCTGGTGTTGTGGTTATCGTTGTTGCTTGTGGTGTGGTGGTTATGGTTGTTGCTTCTGGTGTGGTGGTTATGGTTGTTGCTTCTGGTGTTGTGGTTATGGTTGTTGCTTCTGGTGTTGTGGTTATCGTTGTTGCTTGTGGTGTGGTGGTTATGGTTGTTGCTTCTGGTGTGGTGGTTATGGTTGTTTCTTCTGGTGTTGTGGTTATCGTTGTTGCTTCTGGTGTGGTGGTTATGGTTGTTTCTTCTGGTGTGGTGGTTCTGGTTGTTGCTTCTGGTGTGGTGGTTATGGTTGTTTCTTCTGGTGTTGTGGTTATGGTTGTTGCTTCTGGTGTTGTGGTTATCGTTGTTGCTTCTGGTGTGGTGGTTATGGTTGTTGCTTCTGGTGTGGTGGTTATGGTTGTTGCTTCTGGTGTGGTGGTTATGGTTGTTTCTTCTGGTGTTGTGGTTATGGTTGTTTCTTCTGGTGTGGTGGTTAACGTTGTTGCTTCTGGTGTTGTGGTTATGGTTGTTCCTTCTGGTGTGGTGGTTATGGTTGTTGCTTCTGGTGTGGTGGTTTTGGTTGTTGCTTCTGGTGTGCTGGTTATGGTTGTTGCTTCTGGTGTGGTGGTTAAGGTTGTTGCTGCTGGTGTGGTGGTTATGGTTGATATTTCTGGTGTGGTGGTTATGGTTGTTGCTTCTGGTGTGGTGGTTATGGTTGTTGTTTCTGGTGTGGTGGTTATGGTTGTTTCTTCTGGTGTTGTGGTTATGGTTGTTTCTTCTGGTGTGGTGGTTATGGTTGTTTCTACTGGTGTGGTGGTTATGGTAGTTGCTTCTGGTGTTGTGGTTATGGTTGTTTCTTCTGGTGTGGTGGTTATGGTAGTTGCTTCTGGTGTGGTGGTTATGGTTGTTGTTTCTGGTGTGGTGGTTATGGTTGTTGCTTCTGGTGTGGTGGTTCTGGTTGTTGCTTCTGGAGTGGTGGTTATGGTTGTTGCTTCTGGTGTGGTGGTTATGGTTGTTGCTTCTGGTGTGGTGGTTATGGTTGTTGCTTCTGGTGTGGTAGTTATGGTTGTTGCTTCTGGTGTGGTGGTTATGGTTGTTGCTTCTGGTGTGGTAGTTATGGTTGTTGCTTCTGGTGTGGTGGTTATGGTTGTTTCTTCTGGTGTGGTAGTTATGGTTGTTGCTTCTGGTGTGGTAGTTATGGTTGTTGCTTCTGGTGTGGTGGTTAAGGTTGTTGCTTCTGGTGTGGTGGTTATGGTTGTTGCTTCTGGTGTGGTAGTTATGGTTGTTGCTTCTGGTGTGGTAGTTATGGTTGTTGCTTCTGGTGTGGTGGTTATGGTTGTTGCTTCTGGTGTGGTAGTTATGGTTGTTGCTTCTGGTGTGGTGGTTATGGTTGTTTCTTCTGGTGTGGTAGTTATGGTTGTTGCTTCTGGTGTGGTAGTTAAGGTTGTTGCTTCTGGTGTGGTGGTTAAGGTTGTTGCTTCTGGTGTGGTGGTTATGGTTGTTGCTTCTGGTGTGGTGGTTATGGTTGTTTCTTCTGGTGTGGTGGTTATGGATGTTGCTTCTGGTGTGGTGGTTATTGTTGTTGCTTCTGGTGTGGTGGTTATGGTTGTTGCTTCTGGAGTGGTGGTTATGGTTGTTTCTTCTGGTGTTCTTGTTATGGTTGTTTCTTCTGGTGTGGTGGTTATGGTTGTTGCTTCTGGTGTGGTGGTTATGGTTGTTTCTTCTGGTGTGGTGGTTATGGTTGTTGCTTCTGGTGTGGTGGTTATGGTTGTTGCTTCTGGTGTGGTGGTTATGGTTGTTTCTTCTGGTGTGGTGGTTATGGTTGTTGCTTCTGGTGTGGTGGTTATGGTTGTTTCTTCTGGTGATGTGGTTATGGTTGTTTCTTCTGGTGTGGTGGTTATGGTTGTTGCTTCTGGTGTGGTGGTTATGGATGTTGCTTCTGGTGTGGTGGTTATGGTTGTTGCTTCTGTTGTGGTGGTTATGGTTGTTGCTTCTGGTGTGGTGGTTACGGTTGTTGCTTCTGGTGTGGTGGTTACGGTTGTTGTTTCTGATGTGGTGGTTATGGTTGTAGTTTCTGGTGTGGTGGTTATGGTTGTTGCTTCTGGTGTGGTGGTTATGGTTGTTTCTTCTGGTCTGGTGGTTATGGTAGTTGCTTCTGGTGTGGTGGTTATGGTTGTTTCTTCTGGTGTGGTGGTTAAGGTTGTTGCTTCTGTTGTTGTGGTTATGGTTGTTTCTTCTGGTGTGGTGGTTTTGGTCATTTTTTCTGGTGTGGTGGTTATGGTTGTTTCTTCTGGTGTTGTGGTTATGGTTGTTTCTTCTGGTGTTGTGGTTATGGTTGTTGCTTCTGGTGTGGTGGTTATGGTTGTTTCTTCTGGTGTTGTGGTTATGGTTGTTTCTTCTGGTGTGCTGGTTATGGTTGTTGCTTCTGCTGTGGTGGTTATGGTTGTTTCTTCTGGTGTGGTGGTTATTGTAGTTGCTTCTGGTGTTGTGGTTATGGTAGTTGCTTCTGGTGTGGTGGTTATGGTTGTTTCTTCTGGTGTGGTGGTTATGGTTGTTTCTTCTGGTGTGGTGGTTAAGGTTGTTGCTTCTGGTGTGCTGGTTATGGTTGTTGCTTCTGGTGTTGTGGTTATGGTTGTTGCTTCTGGTGTTGTGGTTATCGTTGTTGCTTCTGGTGTGGTGGTTATGGTTGTTTCTTCTGGTGTTGTGGTTATGGTTGTTTCTTCTGGTGTTGTGGTTATCGCTGTTGCTTCTGGTGTGGTGGTTATGGTTGTTTCTTCTGGTGTTGTGGTTATGGTTGTTTCTTCTGGTGTTGTGGTTATGGTTGTTGCTTCTGGAGTGGTGGTTATGGTTGTTTCTTCTGGTGTTGTGGTTATGGTTGTTGCTTCTGGTGTGGTGGTTATGGTTGTTTCTTCTGGTGTTGTGGTTATGGTTGTTGCTTCTGGTGTGGTGGTTATGGTTGTTTCTTCTGGTGTTGTGGTTATGGTTGTTGCTTCTGGTGTGGTGGTTCTGGTTGTTGCTTCTGGTGTTGTGGTTATCGTTGTTGCTTGTGGTGTGGTGGTTATGGTTGTTGCTTCTGGTGTTGTGGTTATGGTTGTTGCTTCTGGTGTTGTGGTTATCGTTGTTGCTTGTGGTGTGGTGGTTATGGTTGTTGCTTCTGGTGTGGTGGTTATGGTTGTTTCTTCTGGTGTTGTGGTTATGGTTGTTGCTTCAGCTGTTGTGGTTATGGTTGTTGCTTCTGGTGTTGTGGTTATCGTTGTTGCTTGTGGTGTGGTGGTTATGGTTGTTGCTTCTGGTGTGGTGGTTATGGTTGTTTCTTTTGGTGTTGTGGTTATCGTTGTTGCTTCTGGTGTGGTGGTTATGGTTGTTTCTTCTGGTGTGGTGGTTCTGGTTGTTGCTTCTGGTGTGGTGGTTATGGTTGTTTCTTCTGGTGTGGTGGTTAAGGTTGTTGCTTCTGGTGTTGTGGTTATGGTTGTTCCTTCTGGTGTGGTGGTTATGGTTGTTGCTTCTGGTGTGGTGGTTTTGGTTGTTGCTTCTGGTGTGCTGGTTATGGTTGTTGCTTCTGGTGTGGTGGTTAAGGTTGTTGCTGCTGGTGTGGTGGTTATGGTTGATATTTCTGGTGTGGTGGTTATGGTTGTTGCTTCTGGTGTGGTGGTTATGGTTGTTGCTTCTGGTGTGGTGGTTATGGTTGTTTCTTCTGGTGTGGTAGTTATGGTTGTTGCTTCTGGTGTGGTAGTTATGGTTGTTGCTTCTGGTGTGGTGGTTAAGGTTGTTGCTTCTGGTGTGGTGGTTATGGTTGTTGCTTCTGGAGTGGTGGTTATGGTTGTTGCTTCTGGTGTGGTGGTTATGGTTGTTGCTTCTGGAGTGGTGGATATGGTTGTTTCTTCTGGTGTTGTGGTTATGGTTGTTTCTTCTGGTGTGGTGGTTATGGTTGTTGCTTCTGGTGTGGTGGTTATGGTTGTTGCTTCTGGTGTGGTGGTTATGGTTGTTGCTTCTGGTGTGGTGGTTATGGTTGTTTCTTCTGGAGTGGTGGTTATGGTTGTTGCTTCTCGTGTGGTAGTTATGGTTGTTGCTTCTGGTGTCGTAGTTATGGTTGTTGCTTCTGGTGTGGTGGTTATGGTTGTTGCTTCTGGTGTGGTAGTTATGGTTGTTGCTTCTGGTGTGGTGGTTATGGTTGTTTCTTCTGGTGTGGTGGTTATGGTTGTTTCTTCTGGTGTGGTCGTTATGGTTGTTGCTTCTGGTGTGGTAGTTATGGTTGTTGCTTCTGGTGTGGTGGTTAAGTTTGTTGCTTCTGGTGTGGTGGTTATGGTTGTTGCTTCTGGTGTGGTGGTTATGGTTGTTTCTTCTGGTGTGGTAGTTATGGTTGTTGCTGCTGGTGTGGTGGTTATGGTTGTTTCTTCTGGTGTGGTGGTTATGGTTGTTGCTTCTGGTGTGGTAGTTATGGTTGTTGCTTCTGGAGTGGTGGTTATGGTTGTTTCTTCTGGTGTTGTGGTTATGGTTGTTTTTTCTGGTGTGGTGGTTATTGTTGTTGCTTCTGGTGTGGTGGTTATGGTTGTTTCTTCTGGTGTGGTGGTTATGGTTGTTGCTTCTGGTGTGGTGGTTATGGTTGTTGCTTCTGGTGTGGTTGTTATGGTTGTTGCTTCTGGTGTGGTGGTTATGGTTGTTGCTTCTGGTGTGGTGGTTATGGTTGTTGCTTCTGGTGTGGTGGTTATGGTTGTTGCTTCTGGAGTGGTGGTTATGGTTGTTTCTTCTGGTGTTGTGGTTATGGTTGTTTCTTCTGGTGTGGTGGTTATGGTTGTTGCTTCTGGTGTGGTGGTTATGGTTGTTTCTTCTGGTGTGGTGGTTATGGTTGTTGCTTCTGGTGTGGTGGTTATGGTTGTTGCTTCTGGTGTGGTGGTTATGGTTGTTTCTTCTGGTGTGGTGGTTATGGTTGTTGCTTCTGGTGTGGTAGTTATGGTTGTTGCTTCTGGTGTGGTAGTTACGGTTGTTGCTTCTGGTGTGGTGGTTATGGTTGTTGCTTCTGGTGTGGTAGTTCTGGTTGTTGCTTCTGGTGTGGTGGTTATGGTTGTTTCTTCTGGTGTGGTAGTTATGGTTGTTGCTTCTGGTGTGGTAGTTATGGTTGTTGCTTCTGGTGTGGTGGTTAAGGTTGTTGCTTCTGGTGTGGTGGTTATGGTTGTTGCTTCTGGTGTGGTGGTTATGGTTGTTGCTTCTGGTGTGGTGGTTATGGTTGTTGCTTCTGGAGTGGTGGTTATGGTTGTTTCTTCTGGTGTTGTGGTTATGGTTGTTGCTTCTGGTGTGGTGGTTATGGTTGTTGCTTCTGGTGTGGTGGTTATGGTTGTTTCTTCTGGTGTGGTGGTTATGGTTGTTGCTTCTCGTGTGGTAGTTATGGTTGTTGCTTCTGGTGTGGTAGTTATGGTTGTTGCTTCTGGTGTGGTGGTTATGGTTGTTTCTTCTGGTGTGGTGGTTATGGTTGTTTCTTCTGGTGTGGTAGTTATGGTTGTTGCTTCTGGTGTGGTAGTTATGGTTGTTGCTGCTGGTGTGGTGGTTAAGGTTGTTGCTTCTGGTGTGGTGGTTATGGTTGTTGCTTCTGGTGTGGTGGTTATGGTTGTTTCTTCTGGTGTTGTGGTTATGGTTGTTGCTGCTGGTGTGGTGGTTATGGTTGTTGCTTCTGGTGTGGTGGTTATGGTTGTTTCTTCTGGTGTGGTGGTTATGGTTGTTGCTTCTGGTGTGGTGGTTATGGTTGTTGCTTCTGGTGTGGTGGTTATGGTTGTTTCTTCTGGTGTGGTGGTTATGGTTGTTGCTTCTGGTGTGGTGGTTATGGTTGTTGCTTCTGGTGTGGTGGTTATGGTTGTTGCTTCTGGAGTGGTGGTTATGGTTGTTTCTTCTGGTGTTGTGGTTATGGTTGTTTCTTCTGGTGTGGTGGTTATGGTTGTTGCTTCTGGTGTGGTGGTTATGGTTGTTTCTTCTGGTGTGGTGGTTATGGTTGTTGCTTCTGGTGTGGTGGTTATGGTTGTTGCTTCTGGTGTGGTGGTTATGGTTGTTTCTTCTGGTGTGGTGGTTATGGTTGTTGCTTCTGGTGTGGTAGTTATGGTTGTTGCTTCTTGTGTGGTGGTTATGGTTGTTGCTTCTGGTGTGGTGGTTATGGTTGTTGCTTCTGGTGTGGTAGTTATGGTTGTTGCTTCTCGTGTGGTTGTTATGGTTGTTTCTTCTGGTGTGGTAGTTATGGTTGTTGCTTCTGGTGTGGTAGTTATGGTTGGTGCTTCTGGTGTGGTGGTTAAGGTTGTTGCTTCTGGTGTGGTGGTTATGGTTGTTGCTTCTGGTGTGGTGGTTATGGTTGTTGCTTCTGGTGTGGTGGTTATGGTTGTTGCTTCTGGTGTGGTAGTTATGGTTGTTGCTTCTGGTGTGGTAGTTATGGTTGTTGCTTCTGGTGTGGTGGTTATGGTTGTTGCTTCTGGTGTGGTGGTTATGGTTGTTTCTTCTGGTGTGGTAGTTATGGTTGTTGCTTCTGGTGTGGTAGTTATGGTTGTTGCTTCTGGTGTGGTGGTTAAGGTTGTTGCTTCTGGTGTGGTGGTTATGGTTGTTGCTTCTGGTCTGGTGGGTATGGTTGTTGCTTCTGGTGTGGTGGATATGGTTGTTGCTTCTGGAGTGGTGGTTATGGTTGTTTCTTCTGGTGTTGTGGTTTTGGTTGTTTCTTCTGGTGTGGTGGTTATGGTTGTTGCTTCTGGTGTGGTGGTTATGGTTGTTGCTTCTGGTGTGGTGGTTATGGTTGTTGCTTCTGGTGTGGTGGTTATGGTTGTTGCTTCTCGTGTGGTAGTTATGGTTGTTGCTTCTGGTGTGGTAGTTATGGTTGTTGCTTCTGGTGTGGTAGTTATGGTTGTTGCTTCTGGTGTGGTGGTTATGGTTGTTTCTTCTGGTGTGGTGGTTATGGTTGTTACTTCTGGTGTGGTAGTTATGGTTGTTGCTTCTGGTGTGGTAGTTATGGTTGTTGCTTCTGGTGTGGTGGTTAAGGTTGTTGCTTCTGGTGTGGTGGTTATGGTTGTTGCTTCTGGTGTGGTGGTTATGGTTGTTTCTTCTGGTGTGGTGGTTATGGTTGTTGCTGCTGGTGTGGTGGTTATGGTTGTTTCTTCTGGTGTGGTGGTTATGGTTGTTGCTTCTGGTGTGGTAGTTATGGTTGTTGCTTCTGGTGTGGTGGTTATGGTTGTTTCTTCTGGTGTGGTAGTTATGGTTGTTGCTTCTGGTGTGGTGGTTATTGTTGTTTCTTCTGGTGTGGTGGTTATGGTTGTTGCTTCTGGTGTGGTAGTTATGGTTGTTGCTTCTGGTGTGGTGGTTATGGTTGTTTCTTCTGGTGTGGTGGTTATTGTTGTTGCTTCTGGTGTGGTGGTTAAGGTTGTTGCTTCTGGTGTGGTGGTTGTGGTTGTTTCTTCTGGTGTGGTGGTTATGGTTGTTTCTTCCGGTGTGGTGGTTATGGTTGTTGCTTCTGGTGTTGTGGTTATGGTTGTTGCTTCTGGTGTGGTAGTTATGGTTGTTGCTTCTTGTGTGGTGGTTATGGTTGTTGCTTCTGGTGTGGTGGTTATGGTTGTTTCTTCTGGTGTGGTGGTTATGGTTGTTTCTTCTGGTGTGGTGGTTATGGTTGTTGTTTCTGGTGTTGTGGTTATGATTGTTGCTTCTGGTGTGGTAGTTATGGTTGTTGCTTCTTGTGTTGTGGTTATGGTTGTTGCTTCTGGTGTGGTGGTTATGGTTGTTGCTTCTGGTGTGGTGGTTATGGTTGTTTCTTCTGGTGTGGTAGTTATGGTTGTTGCTTCTGGTGTGGTGGTTATGGTTGTTTCTTCTGGTGTGGTGGTTATGGTTGTTGCTTCTGGTGTGGTAGTTATGGTTGTTGCTTCTGGTGTGGTGGTTATGGTTGTTTCTTCTGGTGTGGTGGTTATGGTTGTTGCTTCTGGTGTGGTGGTTAAGGTTGTTGCTTCTGGTGTGGTGGTTATGTTTGTTGCTTCTGGTGTTGTGGTTATGGTTGTTGTTTCTGGTGTTGTGGTTATGGTTGTTGCTTCTGGTGTGGTGGTTATGGTTGTTGCTTCTGGTGTGGTGGTTATGGTTGTTTCTTCTGGTGTGGTGGTTATGGTTGTTGCTTCTGGTGTGGTGGTTATGGTTGTTGCTTCTGGTGTTGTGGTTATGGTTGTTGTTTCTGGTGTTTTGGTTATGGTTGTTGCTTCTGGTGTGGTGGTTATGGTTGTTGCTTCTGGTGTGGTGGTTATGGTTGTTTCTTCTGGTGTGGTGGTTATGGTTGTTGCTTCTGGTGTGGTGGTTATGGTTGTTGCTTCTGGTGTGGTGGTTATGGTTGTTTCTTCTGGTGTTGTGTTTATGGTTGTTTCTTCTGGTGTGGTAGTTATGGTTGTTGCTTCTGGTGTGGTGGTTAATGTTGTTGCTTCTGGTGTGGTGGTTATGGTTGTTGCTTCTGGTGTGGTGGTTATGGTTGTTTCTTCTGGTCTGGTGGTTATGGTTGTTTCTTCTGGTGTTGTGTTTATGGTTGTTTCTTCTGGTGTGGTGGTTATGGTTGTTGCTTCTGGTGTGGTGGTTATGGTTGTTGCTTCTGCTGTGGTGGTTATGGTTGATATTTCTGGTGTGGTGATTATGGTTGTTTCTTCTGGTGTGGTGGTTATGGTTGTTTCTTCTGGTGTTGTGTTTATGGTTGTATCTTCTGGTGTGGTGGTTATGGTTGTTTCTTCTGGTGTTGTGGTTATGGTTGTTTCTTCTGGTGTGGTGGTTATGGTTGTTGCTTCTGGTTTTGTGGTTAAGGTTGCTGCTTCTGGTGTGGTGGTTATGGTTGTTGCTTCTGGTGTGGTGGTTATGGTCGTTGCTTCTGGTGTGGTGGTTATGGTTGTTTCTTCTGGTGTTGTGGTTATGGTTGTTGCTTCTGGTGTGGTGGTTATGGTTGTTTCTTCTGGTGTGGTGGTTATGGTTGTTTCTTCTGGTGTGGTGGTTATGGTTGTTTCTTCTGGTGTTGTGGTTATGGTTGTTGCTTCTGGTGTGGTGGTTATGGTTGTTGCTTCTGGTGTGGTGGTTAAGGTTGTTTCTTCTGGTGTTGTGGTTATGGTTGTTGCTTCTGGTGTGGTGGTTATGGTTGTTTCTTTTTGTGTGGTGGTTATGGTTGTTGCTTCTGGTGTTGTGGTTAAGGTTGTTGCTTCTGGTGTGGTGGTTATGGTTGTTTCTTCTGGTGTGATGGTTATGGTTGTTTCTTCTGGTGTGGTGGTTATGGTTGGTGATTCTGGTGTGGTGGTTAAGGCTGTTGCTCCTGGTGTGGTGGTTATGGTTGTTTCTTCTGGTGTGCTGGTTATGGTTGTTGCTTCTGGTGTTGTGGTTAAGATTGTTTCTTCTGGTGTGGTGGTTATGGTTGTTTCTTCTGGTGTGATGGTTATGGTTGTTTCTTCTGGTGTGGTGGTTATGGTTGTTGTTTCTGGTGTGGTGGTTAAGGTTGTTGCTTCTGGTGTGGTAGTTATGGTTGTTTCTTCTGGTGTGGTGGTTATGTTTGTTTCTTCTGGTGTGGTGGTTATGGTTGTTGCTTCTGGTGTGGTGGTTAAGGTTGTTGTTTCTGGTGTGGTGGTTATGGTTGTTGCTTCTGGTCTTGTGGTTATGGTTGTTTCTTCTGGTGTGGTGGTTATGGTTGTTGCTTCTGGTGTGGTGGTTATGGTTGTTGCTTCTGGTGTGGTGGTTATGGTTGTTGCTTCTGGTGTGGTGGTTAAGGTTGTTGCTTCTGGTGTGCTGGTTATGGTTGTTTCTTCTGGTGTGCTGGTTATGGTTGTTGCTTCTGGTGTTGTGGTTATGGTTGTTGTTTCTGGTGTGGTGGTTATGCTTGTTGTTTCTGGTGTGGTGGTTATGGTTGTTTCTTCTGGTGTGGTGGTTATGGTTGTTGCTTCTGGTGTGGTGGTTAAGGTTGTTGCTTCTGGTGTTGTGGTTATGGTTGTTGCTTCTGGTGTTGTGGTTATGGTTGTTTCTTCTGGTGTGGTGGTTATGGTTGTTGCTTCTGGTGTTGTGGTTATGGTTGTTGTTTCTGGTGTGGTGGTTATGGTTGTTGCTTCTGGTGTGGTGGTTATGGATGTTTCTTCTGGTGTGGTGGTTATGGTTGTTGCTTCTGGTGTGGTGGTTATGGTTGTTGCTTCTGGTGTGGTGGTTATGGATGTTTCTTCTGGTGTGGTGGTTATGGTTGTTGCTTCTGGTGTGGTGGTTATGGTTGTTGCTTCTGGTGTGGTGGTTATGGTTGTTTCTTCTGGTGTGGTGGTTATGGTTGTTGCTTCTGGTGTGGTGGTTATGGTTGTTTCTCCTGGTGTGGTGGTTATGGTTGTTTCTTCTGGTGTGGTGGTTACGGTTGTTGCTTCTGGTGTGGTGGTTATGGTTGTTGCTTCTGGTGTTGTGGTTATGGTTGTTGATTCTGGTGTGGTGGTTATGGTTGTTGCTTCTGGTGTGGTGGTTATGGTTGTTGCTTCTGGTGTTGTGGTTATGGTTGTTTCTTCTGGTGTGGTGGTTAAGGTTGTTGCTTCTGGTGTGGTGGTTATGGTTGTTTCTTCTGGTGTGGTGGTTATGGTTGTTTCTTCTGGTGTGGTGGTTATGGTTGTTGCTTCTGGTGTGGTGGTTATGGTTGTTGCTTCTGGTGTGGTGGTTATGGTTGTTTCTTCTGGTGTGGTGGTTAAGGTTGTTGCTTCTGGTGTGGTGGTTATGGTTGTTGCTTCTGGTGTTGTGGTTATGGTTGTTGTTTCTGGTGTGGTGGTTATGGTTGTTGCTTCTGGTGTGGTGGTTATGGTTGTTGCTTCTGGTGTGGTGGTTATGGTTGTTGCTTCTGGTGTGGTGGTTATGGTTGTTTCTCCTGGTGTGGTGGTTATGGTTGTTTCTTCTGGTGTGGTGGTTAAGGTTGTTGCTTCTGGTGTGGTGGTTATGGTTGTTTCTTCTGGTGTGGTGGTTATGGTTGTTTCTTCTGGTGTGGTGGTTATGGTTGTTTCTTCTGGTGTGGTGGTTATGGTTGTTTCTTCTGGTGTTGTGGTATCTGTTGTTGCTTCTGGTGTGGTGGTTAAGGTTGTTACTTCTGGTGTGGTGGTTATGGTTGTTGCTTCTGGTGTGGTGGTTACGGTTGTTGCTTCTGGTGTGGTGGTTATGGTTGTTGCTTCTGGTGTTGTGGTTATGGTTGTTGCTTCTGGTGTTGTGGTTACGGTTGTTGCTTCTGGTGTGGTGGTTATGGTTGTTGCTTCTGGTGTTGTGGTTATGGTTGTTGCTTCCGGTGTGGTGGTTAAGGTTGTTGCTTCTGGTGTTGTGGTTATGGTTGTTGCTTCTGGTGTGGTGGTTAAGGTTGTTGCTTCTGGTGTGGTGATTATGGTTGTTGCTTCTGGTGTGGTGGTTATGGTTGTTATTTCTGGTGTGGTGGTTATGGTTGTTGCTTCTGGTGTTGTGGTTATGTTTGTTGCTTCTGGTGTTGTGGTTATGGTTGTTTCTTCTGGTGTGGAAGTTATGGTTGTTGCTTCTGGTGTTGTGGTTATGGTTGTTGCTTCTGGTGTGGTGGTTAAGGTTGTTGCTTCTGGTGTGGTGGTTATGGTTGTTGCTTCTGGTGTGGTGGTTAAGGTTGTTGCTTCTGGTGTGGTTATGGTTGTTGCTTCTGGTGTGGTGGTTATGGTTGTTATTTCTGGTGTGGTGGTTATGGTTGTTGCTTCTGGTGTGGTGGTTAAGGTTGTTGCCTCTGGTGTTGTGGTTATGGTTGTTTCTCCTGGTGTTGTGGTTATGGTTGTTGCTTCTGGAGTGGTGGTTATGGTTGTTTCTTCTGGTGTTGTGGTTACGGTTGTTGCTTCTGGTGTGGTGGTTATGGTTGTTTCTTCTGGTGTGGTGGTTACGGTTGTTGCTTCTGGTGTTGTGGTTACGGTTGTTACTTCTGGTGTGGTGGTTATGGTTGTTGCTTCTGGTGTGGTGGTTATGGTTGTTGCTTCTGGTGTGGTGGTTACGGTTGTTGCTTCTGGTGTTGTGGTTATGGTTGTTGCTTCTGGTGTGGTGGTTAAGGTTGTTGCTTCTGGTGTGGTGGTTAAGGTTGTTGCTTCTGGTGTGGTGGTTATGGTTGTTGCTTCTGGTGTTGTGGTTATGGTTGTTGCTTCTGGTGTTGTGGTTATGGTTGTTGTTTCTGGTGTGGTGGTTATGGTTGTTGCTTCTGGTGTGGTGGTTATGGTTGTTTCTTCTTGTGTGGTGGTTATGGTTGTTGCTTCTGGTATTGTGGTTATGGTTGTTGTTTCTTGTGTTGTGGTTATGGTTGTTGTTTCTGGTGTGGTGGTTATGGTTGTTGTTTCTGGTGTGGTGGTTATGGTTGTTGCTTCTGGTGTGGTGGTTAATGTTGTTTCTTCTTGTGTGGTGGTTATGGTTGTTGTTTCTGGTGTGGTGGTTCTGGTTGTTTCTTCTGGTGTCGTGGTTATGGTTGTTGCTTCTGGTGTGGTGGTTATGGTTGTTGCTTCTGGTGTGGTGGTTATGGTTGTTGTTTCTGGTGTGGTGGTTATGATTGTTTCTTCTGGTGTGGTGGTTATGGTTGTTTCTTCTGGTGTGGTGGTTATGGTTGTTTCTTCTGGTGTGGTGGTTATGGTTGTTTCTTCTGGTGTGGTGGTTATGGTTGTTTCTTCTGGTGTGGTGGTTATGGTTGTTGCTTCTGGTGTGGTGGTTAAGGTTGTTGCATCTGGTGTTGTGGTTATGGTTGTTTCTCCTGGTGTGGTGGTTATGGTTGTTTCTTCTGGTGTGGTGGTTATGGTTGTTGCTTCTGGTGTGGTGGTTATGGTTGTTTCTTCTGGTGTGGTGGTTATGGTTGTTTCTTCTGGTGTTGTGATTACGGTTGTTGCTTCTGGTGTGGTGGTTATGGTTGTTACTTCTGGTGTGGTGGTTATGGTTGTTGCTTCTGGTGTGGTGGTTACGGTTGTTGCTTCTGGTGTGGTGGTTATGGTTGTTGCTTCTGGTGTGGTGGTTACGGTTGTTGCTTCTGGTGTTGTGGTTATGGTTGTTGCTTCTGGTGTGGTGGTTATGGTTGTTGCTTCTGGTGTGGTGGTTATGGTTGTTGCTTCTGGTGTTGTGGTTCTGGTTGTTGCTTCTGGTGTTGTGGTTACGGTTGTTGCTTCTGGTGTGGTGGTTATGGTTGTTGCTTCTGGTGTGGTGGTTAAGGTTGTTGCTTCTGGTGTGGTGGTTATGGTTGTTGCTTCTGGTGTGGTGGTTATGGTTGTTGCTTCTGGTGTGGTGGTTATGGTTGTTGCTTCTGGTGTGGTGGTTATGGTTGTTTCTTCTTGTGTGGTGGTTATGGTTGTTGCTTCTGGTATTGTGGTTATGGTTGTTCTTTCTGGTGTTGTGGTTATGGTTGTTGTTTCTGGTGTGGTGGTTATGGTTGTTGTTTCTGGTGTGGTGGTTATGGTTGTTGCTTCTGGTGTGGTGGTTATGGTAGTTGCTTCTGGTGTGGTGGTTATGGTTGTTGCTTCTGGTGTGGTGGTTATGGTTGTTGCTTCTGGTGTGGTGGTTATGGTTGTTGTTTCTGGTGTGGTGGTTATGGTTGTTTCTTCTTGTGTGGTGGTTATGGTTGTTGCTTCTGGTATTGTGGTTATGGTTGTTCTTTCTGGTGTTGTGGTTATGGTTGTTTCTTCTGGTGTGGTGGTTATGGTTGTTGTTTCTGGTGTGGTGGTTATGGTTGTTGCTTCTGGTGTGCTGGTTATGGTTGTTGCTTCTGGTGTGGTGGTTATGGTTGTTGCTTCTGGTGTGCTGGTTATGCTTGTTGCTTCTGGTGTGGTGGTTAAGGTTGTTTCTTCTGGTGTGCTGGTTATGGTTGTTGCTTCAGGTGTGGTGGTTATGGTTGTTTCTTCTGGTGTGGCGGTTATGGTTGTTGCTTCTGGTGTGGTGGTTAAGGTTGTTTCTTCTGGTGTGGTGGTTATGGTTGTTTCTTCTGGTGTGGTGGTTATGGTTGTTGCTTCTGGTGCTGTGGTTAAGGTTGTTGCTTCTGGTGTGGTGGTTATGGTTGTTGCTTCAGGTGTGGTGGTTATGGTTGTTTCTTCTGGTGTGGTGGTTATGGTTGTTGCTTCTGGTGTGGTGGTTAAGGTTGTTTCTTCTGGTGTGGTGGTTATGATTGTTTCTTCTGGTGTGGTGGTTATGGTTGTTGCTTCTGGTGTGGTGGTTATGGTTGTTGTTTCTGGTGTGGTGGTTATGGTTGTTGCTTCTGGTGTGGTGGTTATGGTTGTTGCTTCTGGTGTGGTGGTTAAGGTTGTTTCTTCTGGTGTGCTGGTTAAGGTTGTTGCTTCTGGTGTGCTGGTTATGGTTGTTTCTTCTGGTGTAGTGGTTATGGTCGTTTCTTCTGGTGTGGTGGTTATGGTTGTTTCTTCTGGTGTGGTGGTTATGGTTGTTGGTTCTAGTGTGGTGATTTGGGTTGTTGCTTCTGTTGCAGTAGTTTTGGTTGTTGCTTCTGGCATTGTGGTTATTGTTATTGCTTCGTTTCTGGTGGATATTGTTGTTTCTTCTGGTGTGGAAGTTATGGTTGTTGTTTCTGGTGTGGTATTTATGATTGTTGTTGCTGGTGTTGTTGTTTGGGTTGGAATTTCTGTTGTATTTGTTTCACTTGTTGTTTCTAGTGAGGTCTTTTCCACTGAAGAATGTGGTGTGGTGGTTTTTATTGGAGATACTGGTGTGTTGTTTGAACTGGATATCACAGTAGTTCTGGATGTTGATGCGTTTGATGAATCTCCCATTGAATTGGTGAAATCTGCCGTGAAAGTAAAAAAGTTAATGTTGCAAAGTTAAGCATTGATTATATTGCTCTAATTTATTTTGCTTCATCATTTCCCATTGCCATTTTGCCATACCCCATCATGGAAATCCTCCGTTTTGCTTTATGTTTCACCTCTATTATTGGTCTATTCTAGACTGGATTATCACAAGATAGTGCAGCATTCCACTATGTTGGGAAATTTAATACATTAATTCCTCGGGCGGGATTCTCCAACCCCCCGCCGGGTCGGAGAATCCCCGGGGGACGGCAAGAATCCCGCCTCGCCGCTCCGTCGCCAGCCGCCGTATTCTCCGGTGTTATTGAAAATATGGAAAGATGTGTCATTTGAAACATTGAAATCTGGCAATATCTGGTCTGAGAGAAACATGAGAGGATACAGGAAAGATCCCACAAAGGGTTAACAGCAGCTGCCAGGAGCAGGATTGTAAAATGCAGATATCCTTGGTCAAGCAGGCTTAGCAAACAAGACAAACAGGATTTTGAATGAAGCCAAAAACAATGGCTCACACCTTCATTGAAAGTAACTATCTTAGTGAGCATCTGGAAAAGAAAGTATGAGGTTCAGTTGAATTTTGTGACAATTCTAGGTGTGAAAATTTGCTAATACCAGGTAAATTAAAGAAAACTGGAGACTATCAGTCTACGAGAAACATAATTCAAAGCCCAAATCAATGTCAAAATTATGAGCTGAGGACACAATTGGAAAATAAAACTATAGAAATGACAGGAATTAAAAGTAACACCTCTTGAAACCAAAGCATTTTTGAATATCACAAAGGAATTTTGAATATCACAAAGGACACAATGTAATCAGATCTATGAGATGAGGTTATGTCAAAATGAATACTTAGTTGGATTAGAATGTTTAGATTAAAGATTCTTTTTACAATCAAAGTGAAAAGAGTTAACGTCAATAACGTCATAATAACTTAATAACTGTTAGAAAGAGAATATAAACCTAGAGACCAGAGCAGGAACTACCAGAACCAGCCCTCAGAGGGAGAGAGGCGGAGAAGCAGAGAATGAACAAGCAGCGCAGAATCAGATTACAGTCAGCTCGGCCATGGGAAAGATAAGGCAAAGCAGCCGAGCTAAAACAGCTAATACATCGAAGGAAGACTAGAATTTAAAGAGTAGGCAGAGTCAGCTGAGAGTCAGCTCAGAGATAGCCAGCAGAGTCAGCTCTCACAGCTCGGTACATGGGAAAGATAGGACATAGCAACCGAGCTAACCAACGAATACATCTAAAGAAACCCAGACTTTAAAAAGAAGATTGATTGTCAAGTTGGACCTGAAGGTCCCTTCAACCAACCAGAAGGATCCAGAAGCAAGATCTTTTTTCCTTTCTGTAAAGAAAGTAATTGCAGCTTTTAAAAGAAAAAATATAAGAATAAAATAAATTAATTTAACCTGGAATAGTGGTTATTCCAAAGTCTACTTTACTTACTTAGCATTGCGGGACCCAGGATCGATGCTACTAAGTGGTAAGTAGATGAAATCTTCGGTGAAGGTATGGGTTATACCGGGGGATAACTTGAAAAGTTTGACCTGAATAGCACCCACTGAAGCCTGCATCGGAGTCAGGGAGTGAGAATCCCTGTTCATTTAGAATGTCGGCCCTTTTTGGTATAGGGGGACTCCTAAGAATAGCGGTGAGTTTTTAACAACACCGACCGGCGAAAAATTCCGCCGACGGGAAAAGCACCGCGCGCCTTGCAGAATCGTGAGAATCGGAATGACGCAATGGGCCCCGGGGCTGCTCCAAATCTCCAGCCCGAATGGGCCAAAGTCCGACGACGTGACCACTGGTCACGCCGGCGTAAATTAAACAAGCTTTTTAATGGCGCCAACCAGTCCTGCTGGCTGACGCCGGTGAACGTGGAGGTAGGTATCAGCGTGGGGCGGCCGCCGGAGAGGAGACGGCACAGCCGTAGTTGGAGGGGGGGGGTCACGGGGTCCGGTGGAGGGTTCTCCCCAGGGCCAAGGGTACGTGCCGGTGATCGGGGTCGGTTCCGGGGGTGGGGTTGTGGCTGGGTTTGGGGTGGGGAGGGTTGGGGGGGTGCCGTGGCTAGGGCGTGCCGGGGATCGGAGTGCCGGTGATCGGATTGCCGGGGTTGGGAGTGCTGGGGAGCGGGGGTGCCAGGGAGTGGAGTGCTGGGGAGGGGGGTGCCAGGGATGGGTGGGGGGTTTGCCTGGCCAGGTGCCAGCTGGCAACAGTCGTGACCATGCACCCCATGGCACCAGGCTGCAGAGGGGTCTATGGGCAATGATGACATGTCCCCCACCCCCTGCAGACCGTTACGTTTGGGCATCACCCAGCGATGTTGGCCACCGTGGCGGGAGCCGCACTCCTACATGTTGCCCTGTGGGAGCTGGAGCAGGAGCGTGCCAGGGAGGCGGCGGAGGCTGCCGCAGAGGAGCGTGCTGCAGGGAGGCAGGTGGCAGCCGTCCAGGCTGGAGAGCCACCCGCCCAACAGGATGAGGAGGAGGAGGTGGTGGTGCCACGGCGACGGAGACGCCCATGAGGCCCCGTGTGTACTGGCCCCGCTCATTGTACCAGGACCTCATGGACCGGGCATGCAGGAGGTGACTCAGGATGAGCCGGGAAACCGTTGCCCATATCTGCCATATGATGGCACCCCTGGCACCGCATGGCACTGGGGGAGGACACCTTCTCCCGGTGGCCGTCAAGGTTATGGTGGCCCTGAACGTCTACGCCACGGGGTCATTCCAGTCGCCGTGTGGGGACCTGTCCGGCATCTCCCAGGCATCGGTGCATAGATGCATCCGTGCAGTGACTGACGCCCTGTATGACATCGCGGACCGGTACATCCAGTTAAATGTGGACCGCGCCCACCAGGATTCCCGGGCAGTGGGCTTTGATGCCATGGCCAGGATGCCCATGGTACAGGGGGCGATCGATAGGATGCATGACGCCATGCAGCCACCAACGGATAACAGGGCTGTGTTCACGAACAGGAAGGGGACCTACTCCATCAACATGCAGGTGGTCTATGACCACCGCATGAAGATCCTGCACGTCTGCGCCCGGTACCCAGGCAGTGTGCATGACTCGTTCATATTGGCACAATCGTTCATCCCTGCCATGTTTGAGGTAAACCCCCCCCCCCCCCCCCGGCTGAGGGGCTGGTTGCTGGGCGACAAAGGTTACCCGTTGCGGTTATGGCTGATGACGCCTATACGGAGGCCCAGAACGACACGGAGAAGTGCTACAACGATGCCCATGCAGCGACCAGAGGGGTGGTAGAGAGGTTCTTTGGGCTGCTTAAGATGCACTTCAAGTGCCTGGAGGTGCCTGGACTTCTCTGGAGGGGCCCTCCAGTAACTGTCGGAGAGGGTCGGCCGCATCGTTGTGGCCCGCTGCGTCCTGCACAACATCGCCCAGCAGTGGGGCAATGTGCTGGAGGCAGAGGAGAGGGAGGAGCAATACGATGAAGGGCAGGCCCCCCCAGATGAGGAGGACAGACGGGCTGGACATGGACGGGAGGCTGCCCACCGTTACCGGCTGGGCCAGCGGGCACGGGACAGGTTGATAGCTGCCGGGCTCACAGGGGGGGGGGGTATCGCCGAGTATGGGCACGGACAGCAAAGTACGGCACCAGCCTACCACCCTCACCCCACCCACCACCAACCACCCTCACCCCACCCACCACCAACCACCCTCACCCCACCCACCACGAACCAACCTCACCCCACTCACCACCGCATCACCCGCATGCACACCACCCCTCCATTGCACATCCAACTGCGGCACAACGGGCCGGGCTCACACACACACTGGCGCTCATCTCACACCCCACCCCCGCATTCATTGGACAGAGCACAAAGGCAGCTTCTGTAGATGTGAAAGTGATTTTAATGACAAACAGTTCATACACATGCCCTAGCCCCTATAACTAATCTGTGCCCTGCACCCGTGCCAACTTACTCAGTGTCTAATTGTTTGGCCTTACGGGCCCTTTGACTACGTCTAGGTGGTTCCCCAGACGGTACAGCAGAACTGGAGGTGGGCTCCTGTGATTCCTGCCCTGTGACTCAGGACCCCTTTGGTGGCCGTTTCCTGGGACGGCCCGGCCGAGATGGGCCAGGCTGAGGCTCGGGCGACTGGTCTATGGGTGGGTGTGGTAACTCCAGGAACCCGGGACCCACCTGGGTGGCAGATAGTTGCTGGGGCCGGACTGACCTCCGACCGCCCCGCCCCTCGGCTGCTCCTGCCTCCACCTGCTGTACCGGGACGGCTGTGTTGTGCGCACCAGTTAGTGTACCAGAAGCCTCCTCGCTAAAGTGCCCAACCATGGTGAGAGTCTCTGCGATGGTGGAGGGTGTAGGAGATAGCAGTGGTGTAATGTCGAGCTCTTCATCCGACCCGAAGTCCGGGGTCCGCTGGGGTGGTGTTTCCTGTCTGTCCACCCCCTGTGTGTAGGTATCCAGGGTGGTTGTGTCCTGTGTGTGGGTGTCCTGTGTGTCAGTGTCCTGGGTGGTCGTGTCCTGTGTGTGGGTGTCCTGGGTGTCAGTGTCCTGGGTGGTCGTGTCCTGTGTGTGGGTGTCCTGTGTGTCAGTGTCCTGGGTGGTCGTGTCCTGTGTGTGGGTGTCCTGGGTGGTCGTGTCCTGGGTGGTCGTGTCCTGTGTGTCAGTGTCCTGGGTGGTCGTGTCCTGTGTGTCAGTGTCCTGTGTGTCAGTGTCCTGGGTGGTCGTGTCCTGTGTGTGGGTGTCCTGTGTGTCAGTGTCCTGGGTGGTCGTGTCCTGTGTGTGGGTGTCCTGTGTGTCAGTGTCCTGGGTGGTCGTGTCCTGTGTGTCAGTGTCCTGTGTGTCAGTGTCCTGGGTGGTCGTGTCCTGTGTGTGGGTGTCCTGTGTGTCAGTGTCCTGTGTGTCAGTGTCCTGTGTGTCGTGTTCTGGGTGGATTCGTCCTGTGTGTCAGTGTCCTGTGTGTCAGTGTCCTGTGTGTCAGTGTCCTGTGTGTTGTATCCTGGGTGGGTTCGTCCTGTGTGTCAGTGTCCTGTGTGTCAGTGTCCTGTGTGTCCATATCCTGGGTGGGTGTGGCCTATGTGTCAGTATCCCGGGTCGACTGGGAGGGCAGCACGGTAGCATTGTGGATAGCACAATTGCTTCACAGCTCCAGGGTCCCAGGTTCGATTCCGGCTTGGGTCACTGTCTGTGCGGAGTCGGCACATCCTCCCCGTGTGTGCGTGGGTTTCCTCCGGGTGCTCCGGTTTCCTCCCACAGTCCAAAGATGTGCAGGTTAGGTGGATTGGCCATGATAAATTGCCCTGAGTGTCCAAAATTGCCCTTCGTGTTGGGTGGGGTTACTGGGTTATG
Organism: Scyliorhinus torazame; assembly: GCF_047496885.1. Taxonomy (NCBI): domain Eukaryota; kingdom Metazoa; phylum Chordata; class Chondrichthyes; order Carcharhiniformes; family Scyliorhinidae; genus Scyliorhinus; species Scyliorhinus torazame. The sequence continues at coordinate 24,345,527 of NC_092714.1, forward strand.
GGGATGGGGTGGAGGTGTTGACCTTGGGCAGGGTGCTCTTTCGAATAGCCGGTGCAGACTCAATGGGCCGAATGGCCTCCTTCTGCACTGTAAATTCTATGACTGGGACGGGGGCCTGTTGGTGTGGCTGCCCTCCCCGTCGCTGGGTGTGGCCCTCCGGCGTCGCCGCACTGGCACTACAGGGGGGCGGCATACGCCTGACGGTCTGGGTCTATCCCTGTCCTGTGGGCGCCTGGCACTGGGTGGGGGCTTTGTATGCCTGACGGCCCGGGTCTGTCCCTGTCTTGTGGGCACCCTGGTACGTCCTGGGGGAGATCGGCATTCGCCAGGGAGGGGTGGATCAACGTTTGGTCCTGCAATACACGATACAGCATGCATGGTTAGACGCGCAGACGAGGATAGGGGATGGGGGGAAGGGAGGATGGGGGAAGGGGGAGGGGAGGAATGGGGGAAGAGGGGGATGGGAGAAGGGGTAGGGGGAATGGGGGAAGGGGGAAGGGAGGTTGGGAGGATGGGGGAGGTGGAGGGGGGTTAAGGGGGCACAGAGGAGAGGGGGGGATGGGGGGATGGGGGATGGGAGGGGGGAGGAGGGGTGATGGGGGGATGGAACGAAGGGGGAGGGGGGAAAGGGGGCAGGCAGTGGGAGGTCTCACTTGGTGGTGCGCCCCCGACCTCTGCATCCGCAACCTCCCGGTCCTCGGGTCCGCCTGCAAGGTCCAGGGCCCTCTCTTCATGAACCGTGAGGGGGCGCAATTCAGGTGGGCCCCCTCCGGTCCTCTCACGCTCCCGGTTGTTATGAGCGCGCTTCTCCTGGGGGAGTGGGGGGGTGGGGACAGAGATAAAGGGCAACAGTGTTAGGCGGACATATACTTGCAGACCAGTGGTTGTGTGTATGGTGGCATAGGTTCACACTCACCCTGGCTGCCCTGACGAGGTCATTGACCTTCTTGTGGCACTGGCTGCCTGTCCGTGGTGTCAGAGCCACAGCGCTGACGGCCTCTGCCACCTCCCTCCACAGGCGCCGGCTGAGGCGTGGGGTGACTCTGCGGCCGTGTCCGGGGTACAGGGCCTCCCTCCTCTGCTCCACTGCATCCAGGAGCGCCTCGATGTCCCGCTCCTGGAACCTCGGCACTGCGCGGTGGGCGGCTATTTTGCCGGGTCTCCGGCGGTGGCGTCTTTTGTGCTGCGACACCGCGCAGTGTCAATGACGGTGCGATTGGCGTCATGCTGTTGCTAGCCCCTTCCGGGTCACAGGTTTCCTGACGTTCAAGGTGGCCCGACGCCGGAGTGGTTCACGCCGTTCTTGGCGCCGGCGTCGGGCCGTCCCGCTGATTGGGGGAGAATCCCGCCCCTCATCTTTCTGTCACACATTTCCTCGTAGCCAAATTGGCATTAATCGTGGGTGCAAGTTAGTTGCCTCGTACGCGCAACCTGGTGACGTGACAAAGCCGTTTCATCTCGCGAAAAGTCTTGCAAGATTTACGACACCCGAAACACCTTGCGAGTTTCACGCGATCCTGCGAGATGTCACATTCTAGATCTCACCAGCGAGTGCTCCTTTAAAGCGCAACTTCTTCCCCGGGGCATCGTCCTGAGAATGGCTGCATGTTATTTAACTGTTTTATTGAAACTAGTTCAAAAATATTGAGCAGGATTGTCCAGTCACCCAGCCGTGTTTTTCTCGACAACGCTCCATTCAGCGGCGGTGAGATTTTGGGCATTATTCTCCGTTGTCCGATCCCGAAATCGGGAATGGAGATCGGGCGGAGAATGGCTCCCAACGCCGAAATCGCAGCAGGCGCCGGTTTGTACTGGGTCGCGATGCTCCGCCCCTTCCAAATTGGCATCATTGAGACGCGCGTCACGCACAGTCGCAACCCCGTTTGCATATAATTATTGGGCTTAACTGCGATGCTCCGCCTCCAATGGCCGTGTTCACTACATCATGGGCCAAGTGCGGCCTCAGCGGTCGTGAGCCTGGCATGGCGGCGACTCCGCCGAGTGCCGTGCCGTGGCCGGGGCCTTCTGCCAGGGCAGGATGGGGTGGTTGAGGTTGGGGTCGACGTGGGTGGTTACGCGGTCGGTGCTTGTGTGGGGGTCGTTGGAATACATACAGCTGCAGCTTGTCAGCCCTGTGCATGTCCAGCACGGAACCAGCGATTCTCCCACCATTTGTCACGCGTTCCGCGTGTTTCATGCGACGCTGGTGCTAGACCCTGACTGGTACCGGAATAGGTATTGGCCACGAGAAGATCCCGAGTGCTGAATGCGTGCTCTTTAGTGTGTAATTGGCCAAGTTTGAATACACTGAACTCAGACAGACTGCCAGGACATATCTCGATATGCACATCAGGGGATAATCGGTCCTATTTATATGGATCGATTGTTTTAGGTTTCCCAGATGGAGCTAGACATTCTGGCACCCAGTTTTCTCTCCATTATCATATATGGAGAAAGGTTACATGCAAACAATGCACCTGGGAAGGGGTTCCTGCAGTGAGCAACACAATTGGGTACTACGACCCCAGCCCTTATTGGCTGAGGACCAGAGAACTTTCTGGCAAGGTGCAAATAGAGAGATAAAGGCCGATCACCAGGACCCTCCCCAGCGAAGACATAGAGCAGGGGTAATCAGGAAGATTGGATGAGCTACCAGAGACGAAAGGAAGCAATGTGTGAGACCCAACTTCACGGACAAAGGCCCCGAAGAATCAAGGCTCAGAGAATCGGACCCGCATCTCGACTGAGTCCATTGGCTCGGGTAGTATTAAGAATCCTCGGATCATTTAGTAATGGGATAATTTAAGAGGCGCAACTGTTTTACTGTTTGATAAATACATTTTCTTGTATCATAATCTTGTGTTGCCTCTGTTCACCTTGTCAATAAAGACACCTGGGTAAAATATTTGAGCAATAAACTGGTGGAACTGTCGGACGTTTTTCAGACAACAAGAAAGACTGACAGTCCGTTATGTCTTCCATCCCGGGATACTCATATCCCACAAGCTCCATCCTTACCTTGACTGTCCCGCCTTCTCTTAGTGTGCGATCCAGTGAGCCAGTTGTGAGGAAAATCTTACTCTGCACACTCACCACGGCCACATCAGGAGCCCCTAGATCCCAGACCCCAGACCTCTGCCAGGAAAATTAGGGAGGTCATGCTCCGGTATCCTCCCGAGATCCACACACTTCCCCATTGGCCATGAGAGGATCCCAAGTGCTGAATGTGTGCTCTTTCGTGTTTGGTTGTTGCTAGCTTCCTCTATGGCGCTGATATTCTGAGGGTTCAGGCACCGTGTTCAGGCTACAAAGCTTTCTTCAGGTGCAATGCACTAACCATCCTCGTATGCATGGCACGTGTAACCTGGAGTAGGCACTTGAGGAGTATGAAGTACTATTATAACTAACAAGGCTAATTTATCATTTCAACAGCCTTCAGATGTGAAGCTAGAGGCTTCTCACTGTCAAAGGGAGTGAAATTGAATTTCAGCATTGAAGACAAGGAAGTCTCTGCCTTGGAAGTGTTTGGTCAGCCAGACAGGCAGCAGCTGTAGTTGCCTCTGTTATGGGTCTCCACAATATTTAAAGATGGCTTGAAGGCCTCACGGATACATAGCCTCTCACCCATTCCCCCAACCCCCAACACAGGGGCGACCACGACCTGGTATACTTCAGCCCCCCCACCCCCAACCAATCCCAACCCCCTTGAGGAGTCCCCCGAGCACTAGGACAGCAGCTCCGGTGCCCTTGAGCTGCATGGTGGAAAATGGAAATGGCTACTCACCTCCTCACTTCCGCTCAACAGCTATTGCGCCAGCTTCAAATTTTTAAAAAGGAGAACTAACCGATGCCCGTGTGATTTGCCGCTGCCGTTTCGGGAGGCCATTGCATTTTACTTCAATCGCATTAATGGGATGGAAATGAATGCAAATGAGGTTTAATAATATTCTGGTCACCTTTAGGCGTGACCCGGAACTCGCCATGAGCAGCACGCCGGGTGAATTGCAAACTGGTTCATGCCGGTGCAAATCCCGATTTTGGCCTTTCCTGCTATTTACCCGAGGTGCCCAAATTCGTGCCAGGTACAACCGCGGTCGCTGAATCAAGCCTAATGTCTCTAATTATATACTCCCCAGAGAACCCTCTTAATAAAAAGTAAAATCCATTGGCCCAAACTTTTACGATGCTTTACTTGCACCCATGTCTCCAAAAACGCCTCGCTGTCTTTCAAACCGGGATTTTTAAAAACATGACCGGAGCGGTCACACATTAACCCATGTTTATAACCCTTACTCCCCCAAAGACATATAACAAACATAATAAATAAATTCCGACATTCACCACACCAGTTGCCAGACTTTATCCAGATTCCAACTCGCTTTCCTGGATTGGTGTTCAGAATGGGCTTTGTACTTGGTCATAACTCTACTTTGCAACAGGAGCCAGGCCTGACACAGGAGGAGGAAATATTCAGGGATTCTTTTTTGACCATGATGAATCCATAAAATGGCCATTCCACTCTGGCTTTTCTGCTCCGTTGCCATAGTAATACCCAACACCCAATTGCAGGAAATGCAGGAGAGGAGAAGTCAGAACCGTGTCTGGATATAGTTGAGGTGGAAAACAACTTGTCCTGTCTCAGTGATGGGGCTGTTGAGATGCTCTCGATCCCAAAGCCATTGAGCACTTCTCTGTCCAAAAGAACATTTTGCACTTACCTGTTCATCTGTGTGTATTATCATTTCAGTGATCTTTGCAAGTAAACAATTTCACAACGCAATTCCTAGGTGAACTGGGAGCAGTTTTTTCGAGTTTTACTAACTCTTCAGTGCAGCTGGGGCTTAAATCTGGGACCTGCTGGTCTACTCACACAACGACTTTACCAACTAAGTCATGTAACTTAACAATTTTCGATGTGCACAAGGAAATTCCGTTTGGTCGAGAAGACTTATTGGTTAAGGATTTCTTTACCTATTGTCGTGGAGGTTGATGTCTGGCTGGAGTTTAGCAACAAGTTAGCTGTTGTAGTTTCTGATGTGCAACCTGTAGCTAAAAAGCAAAAATATATCAGTACTTGTTGGCAACACCATGGTAAAACAAATGGTTTAGGGTTCTGGAATAAAAAGACACAATGGCAGGCCTATGTGGTTGCTTAATCAACATCTGTAAAGAGCAAGAATAAACAAAAGTGTTCGAAATTGGTATTTTTAGTACATACTTAGCAAGAACTGATGAAGAGATAAGAAAGATGTTCTCTGCAAACAGAAAAAGTATGGAGGTGTCCACACACTGAATTCTTGGAAAACACGATGAGATGTTTATTAAGAGGTGTTGCTCATACAATCAAAGTACGAAGTTTTACAACACCAGGTTATGGAGTCATCTCCACATCATACAATCAAAGGCAGTGATCTGCCCAAAGCTTGCGCAAACACTCTGCTGACGTCCCTGGACATCGCGCGACAGTCACTGCACTGTCGGAGTGTCAGTATTGAGAGAGTGCTGCACTGTCAGAGGGTCAGTACTGAGGGAGTGCCGCACTGTCAGTGTGTCAGTATTGAGAGAGTGCTGCACTGTCAGAGGGTCAGTACTGAGGGAGTGCCGCACTGTCAGAGGGTCAGTACTGAGGGAGTGCCGCACTGTCAGTGTGTCAGTATTGAGGGAGTGCTGCACTGTCAGAGGGTCAGGTCTGAGGGAGTGCCGCACTGTCAGTGTGTCAGTATTGAGAGAGTGCTGCACTGTCAGAGGGTCAGTACTGAGGGAGTGCCGCACTGTCAGAGGGTCAGTACTAAGGGAGTGCTGCACTGTCAGAGGGTCAGTACTGAGGGAGTGCCGCACTGTCAGTGTGTCAGTATTGAGAGAGTGCTGCACTGTCAGAGGGTCAGTACTGAGGGAGTGCCGCACTGTCAGAGGGTCAGTACTGAGGGAGTGCCGCACTGTCAGAGGGTCAGTACAGAGGGAGAGCTGCACTGCCAGAGGGTCAGTACTGAGGAAGTGCCGCACTGTCAGAGGGTCAGTACTGAGGGAGTGCCGCACTGTCAGAGGGTCAGTACTGAGGGAGTGCCGCACTGTCAGAGGGTCAGTACTGAGGGAGTGCGGCACTGTCAGAGGGTCAGTACTGAGGGAGTGCCGCACTGTCAGAGGGTCAGTACTGAGGGAGTGCCGCGCTGTCAGAGGGTCAGTACAGAGGGAGTGCCGCACTGTCAGAGGGTCAGTACTGAGGGAGTGCTGCACTGTCAGAGGGTCAGTACTGAGGGAGTGCCGCACTGTCAGTGTGTCAGTATTGAGAGAGTGCTGCACTGTCAGAGGGTCAGTACTGAGGGAGTGCCGCACTGTCAGAGGGTCAGTACTGAGGGAGTGCCGCACTGTCAGAGGGTCAGTACTGAGGGAGTGCCGCACTGTCAGAGGGTCAGTACAGAGGGAGTGCTGCACTGCCAGAGGGTCAGTACTGAGGGAGTGCCGCACTGTCAGAGGGTCAGTACTGAGGGAGTGCCACACTGTCAGAGGGTCAGTACTGAGGGAGTGCCGCACTGTCAGAGGGTCAGTACAGAGGGAGTGCTGCACTGCCAGAGGGTCAGTATTGAGGGAGTGCCGCACTGTCAGAGGGTCAGTACTGAGGGAGTGCCGCACTGTCAGAGGGTCAGTACTGAGGGAGTGCCGCACTGTCAGAGGGTCAGTACTGAGGGAGTGCCGCACTGTCAGAGGGTCAGTACAGAGGGAGTGCCGCATTGTCAGAGGGTCAGTACTGAGGGAGTGCAGCACTGTCAGAGGGTCAGTACTGAGGGAGCGCCGCACTGTCGGAGTGTCAGTACTGAGGGAGTGCTGCAGTGTCAGAGGGTCAGTACTGAGGGAGTGCTGCACTGCCAGAGGGTCAGTACTGAGGGAGTGCCGCACTGTCAGAGGGTCAGAACTGAGGGAGTGCCGCACTGTCAGAGGGTCAGTACTGAGGGAGTGCTGCACTGTCAGAGGGTCAGTACTAAGGGAGTGCTGCACTGTCAGAGGGTCAGTACAGAGGGAGTGCTGCACTGTCAGAGGGTCAGTACTGAGGGAGTGCTGCACTGTCAGAGGGTCAGTACTGAGGGAGTGCTGCACTGTCAGAGGGTCAGTACTGAGGGAGTGCTGCACTGTCGGAGGAGCAGTACTGAGGGAGTGCTGCACTGTCAGAGGGTCAGTACTGAGGGAGTACTGCACTGTCAGAGGGTCAGTACTGAGGGAGTGCTGCACTGTCAGAGGGACAGTACTGAGGGAGTGCTGCACTGTCAGAGGGTCAGTACTGAGGGAGTGCTGCACTGTCAGAGGGTCAGTATAGAGGGAGTGTCGCACTGTCAGAGGGTCAGTACTGAGGGAGTGCCGCACTGTCAGAGGGTCAGTACAGAGGGAGTGCTGCACTGCCAGAGGGTCAGTATTGAGGGAGTGCCGCACTGTCAGAGGGTCAGTACTGAGGGAGTGCCGCACTGTCAGAGGGTCAGTACTGAGGGAGTGCCGCACTGTCAGAGGGTCAGTACTGAGGGAGTGCCGCACTGTCAGAGGGTCAGTACAGAGGGAGTGCCGCACTGTCAGAGGGTCAGTACTGAGGGAGTGCCGCACTGTCAGAGGGTCAGTACTGAGGGAGCGCCGCACTGTTGGAGTGTCAGTACTGAGGGAGTGCTGCAGTGTCAGAGGGTCAGTACTGAGGGAGTGCTGCACTGCCAGAGGGTCAGTACTGAGGGAGTGCCGCACTGTCAGAGGGTCAGTACTGAGGGAGTGCCGCACTGTCAGAGGGTCAGTACTGAGGGAGTGCTGCACTGTCAGAGGGTCAGTACTAAGGGAGTGCTGCACTGTCAGAGGGTCAGTACAGAGGGATTGCTGCACTGTCAGAGGGTCAGTACTTAGGGAGTGCTGCACTGTCAGAGGGTCAGTACTGAGGGAGTGCTGCACTGTCAGAGGGTCAGTACTGAGGGAGTGCTGCACTGTCGGAGGGGCAGTACTGAGGGAGTGCTGCACTGTCAGAGGGTCAGTACTGAGGGAGTACTGCACTGTCAGAGGGTCAGTACTGAGGGAGTGCTGCACTGTCAGAGGGACAGTACTGAGGGAGTGCTGCACTGTCAGAGGGTCAGTACTGAGGGAGTGCTGCACTGTCAGAGGGTCAGTATAGAGGGAGTGTCGCACTGTCAGAGGGTCAGTACTGAGGGAGCACTGCACTGTCAGAGTGTCAGTACTGAGGGAGTGCTGCACTGTCAGTGTGTCAGTACTGAGGGAGAGCCGCACTGTCAGAGTGTCAGTACAAAAGGAGTGCTGCACTGTCAGAGGGTCAGTACAGAGGGAGTGTCGCACTGTCAGAGTGTCAGTACTGAGGGAGTGCTGCACTGTCAGAGTGTCAGTACTGAGGGAGTGCTGCACTGTCAGTGTGTCAGTACTGAGGGAGAGCCGCACTGTCAGAGTGTCAGTACATAAGGAGTGCTGCACTGTCAGAGGGTCAGTACAGAGGTGGTGCCGCACTGTCAGAGGGTCAGTACTGAGGGAGTGCTGCACTGTCAGAGTGTCAGTACTGAGGGAGTGCTGCACTGTCAGAGTGTCAGTACTGAGGGAGTGCTGCACTGTCAGAGGGTCAGGTCTGAGGGAGTGCCGCACTGTCAGAGGGTCAGTACAGAGGGAGTGCTGCACTGTCACAGGGTCAGTACTGAGGGAGTGCTGCACTGTCAGAGTGTCAGTACTGAGGGAGTGCTGCACTGTCAGAGGGTCAGGTCTGAGGGAGTGCCGCACTGTCAGAGGGTCAGTACAGAGGGAGTGCTGCACTGTCAGAGGGTCAGTACTGAGGGAGTGAATAATGTAATGTGGGAGGGGGGAGATGATAAATAGGTTTGCAGATGACATGAAGATTGGCTGGGTGATTAATAGCGAAGAAGGTGGTCTTAGGTTGCAGGAAGATATAGACGGGTTGGTCAGATGGGCAGATCAGTAGCAGATGGAATTTAACTCTGAAAAGTGTGAGGTGACGCACATTGTAAGAGTAACAAGACAAGGGAGTACTTAATGAATGGCAGGACACGAGAAAGCTCAGAGGAACAGGTGGATCTTGGAGTACTTGTCCACAGATCCCTGAAGGCGGCAGGTTAATATGGTAGTTAAGTAGGCATACGGGATACTTGCCTTTATTGGTCATGGGCAGGATCACAAGACCAGTGAGGTTATGTACAAAGCATGAGCTGCACAAAACACTGGTTAGTTTACAGCTGGAGTACTGTGTGCATTTCTGGTCACTTCACTGTAGGAAGGATGTGATTGCACTGGAGCGGCTGCAGCGGAGATTCCCAAGTTGTTGCCTGGGATGGAGCATCTGAGCTATGAATAGGGGCTGGCTAGGCTTAGGTTGTTTTCTTTACAGCAGAGGAGGGGCCTGATAATAATAATCTTTATTGTCACGAGGAGGCTTACGTTCACACTGCAATGAAGTGAAAATGTGAAAATCCCCCAGTCGCCACACTCCGGCGCCTATTCGGGCACACTGAGGGAGGAAACCGGAGCACCCGGAGGAAACCCACGCAGACACAGGGGGAACGTGCAGACTCCGCACAGACAGTGACCCAAGCAGGGAGTCGAACCTGGGACCCTGCCGCTGTGAAGCAACAGTGCTAACCACTGTGCTGTCGTGTCGCATAGAATCGTAGAATCCTTACAGAGCAGACAAAGACCATTTGGCCGATCGAGTGTGCACCAGCCTTCTGAAAGAGCACCCTGCCTAGACCCACACCCCTGCCCTGTCCCTGTAACACAGTAACGCCATCTAACCTTTGGACATTAAGGGGTAATTTACCGTGGCCAATTCACCTAATCTGCACATCTTTGGACAGTGGGAGGAAACCAACGTAGACACGGGGAGATTCCACACAGACAGTTATCCAAGACCAGAATTAAACCCGGGCCCCTGGTGCTGTGAGATCATAGAATTTCATAGAATTTACTGTGCAGAAGGAGGCCATTCGGCCCATCGAGTCTGCACTGGCTCTTGGTAAGAGCACCCTACCCAAGCTCACAACTCCACCGTATCCCCATAACCCAGTAACCCCACCCAACACTAAGGGCAATTTTGGACCCTAAGGGCAAGTTAGCATGGCCAATCCACCTAACCTGCACATCTTTAGACTGTGGGAGGAAACCGGAGCACCCGGAGGAAACCCACGCACACGTGGGGAGGATGTGCAGACTCCGCACAGACAGTGACCCAAGCCGGAATCGAACCTGGGAGCCTGGTGCTGTGAGGCAGCAGTGCTAACCACCATGCCACTGTGCCACCCTGTAAGATGTATAGAATTATGAGAGGTATGGGCAACATGGATAGGAAGCAGCTGATCCCCTTACTTGAAGGGTTAACAACGAGTGGACACAATTTTATGGTGATGGGGCAGGAAGGTTAGAGGGGATAATGAGGAAAATACATGATTGGAGTCTAGAATGCCCTGCCTAGGAGGATGGATGAGATAGGACACCTCACAATCGTTTAAGTGTATGTGGGCGAACACGTGAAATGTCATGGCATTCAAGGTTATGGGCCAAGTGTTGGAAAGTGTAATTAGTGTAGATTTAGTGTAGTTTTAATGGCGCAGACATGATGGGATGATGGACCTGTTATGCATCGATGACTCTATGGTACTGGTAGGCAGGATAAGTGGTGAGAGCATACACAGTGGAGGGCCCTGACTCCTGGAGCGGGATCACGGGTAAGGAAAAGGGAGGACATATTGGAAGCACTGGGATGGAAGGTTGCATTAACAGAACAGGAGAACAGAGTGGAGAAACTGGGAAAATGGAATAGAGTCCTTACAGGAATTGGGATGTAAGGAAATTTAGTAAAGGTAGCTTATAGTGGGAGTGAGGGGGCCGGTTTAATTCAGGTGGCTGGATATCTGGTTCGTGATGCAGAGCTAAAGCCAACAGCGCGGGTTCAATTCCCGTACAGGCTGAAGTTATTCATGAAGGCCCTGCTTTCTCAACCTTGACCCTTGCTTGAGGTGTGGCAGTCTTCAGGTTAAATCATCACCAGTCAGCTCACCCCCCCCCCCCCCTCAAACTATGGTCATCTGGGACTGTGGCGACTTTACTTACTGGTGGGAGTCACTGGGTTTACGGTGAAACTTGGTTGATGGTTTATTACCAGAAATGGAGACAAGGAAGTTCACGACGGCAAGAGAGGAGTCAGATGGTTCATAGAATCATAGAATTTACAGTGCAGAAGGAGGCCATTCGGACCATCGAGTCTGCACTGGCTCTTGGAAAGAGCACCCTACCCAAGGTCCACACCTCCACCCTATCCCCATAACCCAGTAACCCCACCCCACACTAAGGGCAATTTTGGACACTAAGGGCAATTTAGCATGGCCAACCCACCTAACCTGCACATCTTTGGACTGTGGAGGAAACCGGAGCACCCGGAGGAAACCCACGCAGACACGGGGAGAATGTGCAGACTCCGCACAGACAGTGACCCAAGCCGGGAATTGAACCTGGGACCCTGGAGCTGTGAAGCAATTGCGCTAACCACTGTGCTACCGTGCTGCCGTGCTGCCCTGCCAGTTCATCTGAAGGCATGCAAATATTGGAAATTGGAAACGAAGTTGATTAAATTTTTCACTTCAGGGCAAGACCAAGAAACAACACTGATCCAGTCATCAACGTACTGGAAAACGAGGTGAGGTGTTTGTTGGGCTCTGGGACGGAAGAATGGTTCACAAAAAGGCAGATGTAACTAAGAACCAAGCGGGCACCCAGAGAACACCTTTTATTTGGAAGAAGTGGCTGGAGTTGGAGGAAAAGTTGTTGAGTGTGAGAAGAGGAGGGTGGTGAATGGAGACAGAGTGAGCTTTCACTCCAGGAAAAGTGGAGAGCTCTCGGCCACTGCCTCAGTTCAACTCTGACTGACACCCTCATCCTAAACAAAGAACAAAGAACAAAGAAAAGTACAGCACAGGAACAGGCCCTTCGGCCCTCCAAGCCTGTGCCGACCATGCTGCCCGTCTAAACTAAAATCTTCTGCACTTCCGGTGTCCGCATCCCTCTATTCCCATCCTAAACTTGACGATTTCGACATTTGAATTCATTCAATATTCCTCTTCCAAGACCGAATGATACAACCATGACCCCTATTCTCACCATCTAATAGTTGACCATTTAAAATTTCACACCCTTGTTTTCAAATCCCTCTATGCTTCAACCTTCCCAATTTCATTTGTCTCTTCCAGCACAACAACCTTCGGAGATATCTGCGCTCCTCCAATTTTGGTCACTTGAATATCCATCTGGAACTGGCTGTCATTCCGTTGCCCAGGCCCTGAGCCCTGGAATTCCCTTCCTCAAATTCTTTGCCAATCTTTGCCCCTTTAAAACGCTCCTCCAAACCTATCTTTTTCACCTGATCAGCTGATTTATCTCCTTATGTGGCATTGATACACAATCAATTACTCTCGAGACAAGGTGAGTCATAACTAATCGGCTTTAATCAGCTAGAACTGTACCCAGCAGCTACGATACAGAAAGTGAAGGCTGCTGGGACGGCATTGGTTCTTATGCCCCGCCTCTCAGGGCGGAGCTATGTATGTTAGCCAATGGTAGACTCCTAGGTCTAGCCAATGGTCATCCACCTCTCAGGTACTGCAATACCTGATATTACCACATTCACCCCCTGTTAAAAAAAGGACCCAGCGGGGTGATGGCCAGCGTTACCGTCGCCTTTTTGCATGGTAGGCCCAGGTATGGAGGTACCGTGATGTCGAGGGTAACAGAAAAAGTTTTTTTTTTTGTTTTATCGTGCAGCAATCAGACGATCGGGTGGCCTGGTTGTCCTTCTGGAGCATCTGGGCTTCGGCGATGATCCTGGTGGGGGCCCTAGGCGGCGCTGTTGGGGTGAAAAGTAGGCAGGGGAGGGGCGCCTGTAGGGGGCATCGGTGCCTGTTTGGCACTGGGTAGGGGCGACGGCAGTTATGACCCTCCGGTCAGGTGCTGCGGGGAGGGTGGGGGTGGGGGCAATGGTGCGGGTGCGCGTGGGGCTCCGGCGGGCGCCAGGTCCCGAAGGGAGACCGTGTCTTGGCGGCCATTGGGGAACGCTACGTAGGCGTACTGGGGGTTGGCATGCAGCAGGTGGACCCTCTCGACCAACGGGTCCGACTTGTGCACCCTCACATGTTTCCGCAGCAGGACGGGTCCGGGTGTCGCTAGTTAGGTTGGTAGCGAGGTCCCCGAGGAGGACTTCCTGGGGAAAGCAAGGAGACGTTCGTGAGGTGTCTGGTTTGTGGTAGTACAGAGCAGCGACCGGATGGAGTGAAGGGCCACTGGGAGGACTTCTTGCCAGCGGGCGACTGGGATATTCCTGGACCGAAGGGCCAGCAGGACGGTCTTCCAGACCGTTCCGTTCTCCCTTTCTACCTGCCCGTTTCCCCGGGGGTTGTAACTGGTCGTCCTGCTGGAGGCGATGCCTTTGCTGAGCAGGAATTGACGCAGTTCGTCGCTCATAAAGGAGGACCCCCTATCACTGTGAATGTATGCGGGGAAACCGAACAGTGTAAAAATACCCTGGAGGGCTTTGATGACGGTGGTCGTGGTCATGTCCGGGCAGGGGATGGCGAATGGGACCCAGGAGTATTCGTCAATCACGTCCAGGAAGTACGTGTCGCGGTCGGTGGAGGGGAGGGGGCCCTTGAAATCCATGCTGAGGCGTTCAAAGGGACGGGAAGCCTTTATCAGATGGGCTCTCTCTGGCTGGTAGAAGTACGGTTTGCACTCCGCGCCGATTCGGCAGTCCCTGGTGATTGTCCTGACCTCCTCGATGGAGTAGGGCAGGTTGTGGGTCTTAATGAAATGAAAGAAACGAGTGACCCCCGGGTGGCAGAGGTCCTTGTGGCGGGCTCGGAGGCGGTCCACTTGTGCGGTGGCACACGTGCAGCTGGACAGGGCATCAGGAGGCTCGTTCAGCTTCCCGGGATGATACAAGACCTCGTAATTGTAGATGGAGAGTTCTATCCTCCACCGTAAGATCTTGTCGTTTTTAATCTTGCCCCGCTGTGCATTATCGAACATGAAGGCCACCGACCGTTGGTCCGTGAGGAGAGTGAATCTCCTGCCGGCCAGGTAATGCCTCCAGTGTCACACAGCTTCTACTATGGCCTGGGCCTCCTTTTCGACCGAGGAGTGGTGAATTTCGGAAGCATGGAGAGTGCGGGAGAAAAAGCCACGGGCCTGCCCGCTTGGTTGAGGGTGGCGGCCAGAGCTACGTCGGACGCGTCGCTCTCGACCTGGAAGGGGAGGGACTCATCGATGGCGTGCATCGTGGCTGTTACGATGTCTGCTTTGATGCGGCAGAAGGCCTGGCGGGCCTCCGTCGACAGGGGGAAGGTTGTGAACTGGATCAGGGGTCGAGCTTTGTCGGCGTAATTAGGGACCCATTGTGCATAGTAGCTAAAGAAGCCGAGGCAGCGCTTTAGGGCCTTGGGGCAGTGAGGGAGGGGGAACTCCATGAGGGGGCGCATGCGTTCAGTGTCGGGGCCTATGACTCCATTTCGCACTACGTAGCCTAGGATGGCTAGACGGTCAGTGCTAAACACGCATTTCTCCTTATTGTAGGTCAGATTAAGGATATTCGCGGTCTGGAGAAATTTTTGGAGGTTGGTGTCGCGGTCCTGCTGGTCGTGGCAGCAGATGGTGACGTTATCAAGATATGGGAACGTTGCGCGTAAACCGTACCGGTCAACCATTCGGTCCATCTCACGTTGGAAGACTGAGACCCCGTTCGTGACACCGAAGGGAACCCTTAAAAAGTGATAGAGCCGCCCATATGCTTCGAGGCAGTGTACTGGCGGTCCCCATGATGGAGGGGCAGCTGGTGGTAGGCAGACTTGAGATCCACCGTGGAGAAAACCTTGTATTTCGCGATCCTGTTTACCAGGTCGGCTATACGGGGGAGAGGGTAGGTGTCCAGTTGCGTAAACCTGTCGATGGTCTGGCTATAGCGATGACCATCCTATGTTTCTCCCCGGTCTTTACCACCACTACTTGAGCCCTCCAGGGGCTGTTGCTTGTTTCGGTGACCCCTTCCTTCAGCAGCCGTTGGACCTCGGACCTGATGAAGATCCGGTCCTGGGCGCTGTACCGTCTGCTCCTGGTGGCGACAGGTTTGCAATCCGGGGTGAGGTTCGCAAACAGGGAAGGCGGGTCGACCTTAAGGGTCGCGAGGCCGCAGACAGTAAGGGGGGTATAGGGCCGCCAAATATAAAGGTCAGGCTTTGTAGGTGGCACTGGAAATCCTGTCCAAGAAGGGTGGCTGCGCAGAGGTGCGGCAGCACGTACAGGCGGAAATTGCAGACTTCCCTGCCTTGGACGGTGAGGTTTGCGAGGCAGAACCCCTTTATCTGCACTGCGTGTGACCCGGAGGCCAGGGAGATCGTTGGTTTACGGGATGGGTGACAAGAGAACAGCACCTTACCGTTCGGGGTGGACAAAGCTTTCCGTGCTCCCGGAGTCGATCAGGCACAACGTCACGTGGCCGTTGATGGCGATCGTTGTGGTGGCTTTCACTAGCGTCTGGGGCCGACTCTGGTCCAGGGTAACGGAGGCCAGCTGCAGCAAGGGGAAGTTCTGGTCAGGCAGCGTGGAGACGGCTGTGATGGGGGCTTGAGGCCGGTCCAGGGTAACGGAGGCCAGCTGCAACAAGGGGAAGTTCTGGTCAGGCAGCGTGGAGTCGGCTGTGCTGGGGGCTTGAGGCCGGTCCAGGGTAACGGAGGACAGCTGCAACAAGGGGAAGTTCTGGTCAGGCAGCGTGGAGTCGGCTGTGCTGGGGGCTTGAGGCCGGTCCAGGGTAACGGAGGTCAGCTGCAACAAGGGGAAGTTCTGGTCGGGCAGCGTGGAGTCGGCTGTGATGGGGGCTTGAGGCCGGTCCAGGGTAACGGAGGCCAGCTGCAACAAGGGGAAGTTCTGGTCAGGCAGCGTGGAGTCAGCTGTGCTGGGGGCTTGAGGCCGCATCCAAGATGACGTCAGCCACAGGTCGCACATGGAGTCCGGGGATGCCGAAGATGGTGGCGGCGAGGGACAAAATGGCGGCGCCCACCCATCCAGCGTGCTGGCCGGGGGGCAAAATGGCCGCGCCCGTGGATCGCAGGCGGCCAGGGGATAGGAGGGCGGCGGTGGGCTTTGGACGGCCGGGACCTGAACTAAAGGCTGCCGCTAGTCGCTGGAGACTGCGGCCACGGCGCGGGCCTGGCAGACCCCGACATAGTGGCCCTTCTTGCCGCACCCTTTGCAGGTGGCGGTGCGGGCCAGGCAGCGCGGGCGGGGATGATGCCCGCAGAAAAAGCAGCGATGGTGGGCCGTCTCGTCGCGCAGGTTTGCGGGATTAGGGGTAGGTCTGGTGGGCTGCCGTTACGGGGTGCCACGCAGCCCAGGGGGGCGCCGCGCGTCCGGGGGCAAAAGCCAGCGCGTTTTTATACGCAACGTCCATAGACCCCGCCAGGGCCCGTGCCTCAGTAAGTCCCAGTGTGTCCGTTTCTAGCAGCCTTCAGTGGATATCGGGCGAAGTCATACCTGCCACAAAAGCACCCTAATCAAAAGTTCCGTATGCTCATTCCCCGAAACCGGCAGACATCCACAGTTCCGGCCCAGCACTAGCAGTGCCCGAAAGAAGTCTTCCAGTGTTTCTTCAGGGCTTTGCCTTCTAGTTGCCAGCAGGTGACGGGCGTAGACCTGGTTCACAGGTCAGATATAGTGCCCTTCTAGCAGCTCGATAGCTGCAGCATAATTCTCCGCCTCCTCGATCAGAGGGTAGATTGCAGGGCTGACCCGGGAGCGTAGAAGGTGCCTCTTCTGCCTTTCCGTGGGGGTGTCAGCGGCCGTGTCGACAAAGCTCTTAAAACACGCCAGCCAGTGCTTGAAGATAGCAGTGGGGTTGTCTGCGTGGGGGCTGAGCTGAAGGCACTCCGGCTTGATGCGGATGTCCATCCTTTCAGAAGTAATAGCTGATTAAATTGATGCACAATCAATTACTCTTGAGACAAGGTGAGTCATAACTAATCAGCTTTAATCTGCTAGAACTGTACCCAGCAGCTTCGATACAGAAAGTGAAGGCTGCTGGGACGGCATTGGTTCTTATACCCCGCCTCTCAAGGTGGAGCTATGTACGTTAGCCAATGGTAGACTCCTAGGTCTAGCCAATGGTCATCCACCTCTCAGGTACTGCAATACCTGGTATTACCACAGGCTCCATGTCAAATTTTGCTTGATAATTCTTCCGTGAAATGCCCTTGGGATGGTTAACTACCTTCAAGATACTAGAGAAATACAAGTTGTTGTTATTGTTGAAATTATTCTTCAGCCTTGTCTTGATTCTTGAAACATAGAAACTAGAAGCAGGAGGAGGCCATTCGGCCCTTTGAACCTGTTCCGCCATTTATTATGATCATGGCTGATCATCACGTTCAATATCCTGATCCCGCCTTCCCCCCATATCTCTTGATCCATTTAGTCCCAAGAGCTATATCGAATTCCTTCCACAATGTTTTGGCCTCAGCTACTTTCTGTGGCAGTGAATTCCATAGATTCACCACGCTCTGGGTGAAGAAATTTCTCCTCACCTCAGTCCTAAAAGGTTTACCCCTTATCCTCAAACTATGACCCCTAGTTCTGGATTACCCCAACATTGGGAACATTCTTTCTGAATCTACCCTGTCTAATCCTGTTAGAATTTTAAAAGTTTCTATGAGATCACTTTTCACTTTTCTAAGTTCCTCTGAATATAATCCTAACTGACTTAATCTCCCCTCATTTGACAGTCCGGCCATCCCAGGAATCAGGTAAATCTTCGCTGCACTCCCTCCATAGCAAGAACATCCTTCCTCAGATAAGGACACCAAAACTGTACACACTACTCCAGGTGTGGCCTCACCAACGCCCAATACAATTGTAGTAAAACATCTCTATTCCTACTCAAATCCTCTTGCTATGAAGGCCAACATACTGTAGCCATCTGAGATGGCCACCTGCAAAGGGCCATGGGAATTATGGCCAACCCAGGACTCAGACAGATACAGAGCTTCTGTGTATTTGAAACGCAGGTAGCTAGACCTGATCAAAACCCCCGCTCATTTGCATTTTAATGGCCCGTTCCCCAGAACAATAGAACTCCCATCAAGAAACCGGTACAGCCACAGACTGATTGGCGCCACTCCCTTTACTCAGAGAGCCCAACTGCCAGGGTCAATGACCGCTAAAGACCCACTCAGCCACCAAGGCACCCACCCCTTATTGGCCGAAATCGAAGGCAGTGATCAGAGCCCTGATGAACTATTGGGTCCAAGATCAAGGACCGCCCAAAAGAGCGCGAAATCCCAGAGGGATAAAAGAGATCACAGCATTGTGTTCTGTCTTTTTTGGATCCAGCCTGTGCCAGCCCAACTGTGGCAAGAACAGCCAGCCAAGTTCAAGACCAACGATCGCTACCTGATGGGTAAGCCCAGCAGAGACAGAGCCAATTTCTTCAAACCAGCCAAGTGAAATCCAGATAAAGGCCTTATCCATTTGCACAGTGCCGGTCACCCTGAAGTTAAGTGTAAGTTATTGTAGCTGATCGGTGTAGTTTAACTCATAGTAGATATTGTGTTTGCATGTCACAGTAACCCTTGTGTATGTAAATGAACCATCTTTTGAACTAACTAACTGGTTGTGTGGTCATTTGATCGATATAAGGGAAGGCTTGTGGTTCACCAAGATAAATAGAAATACCCACAACATTGGCGATGCTGTTGGGATATAACATCATATCATAAATAGAGTCTTATATCATAAAGAGCAACAATACCATTTGCCACTTTACTGCCCGCTGTACCTGCGCGCTTCCTTTCAACGACTGCTGCACGGGGACACCAAGGTCTCGCTGAGTATCCGCCTCTCTCAATTTACACTCATTCAAATAATAATCTGCCTTCCTATTTTTGCTACCAAGGTGGATATCCTCACATTTATCCATGCATCTGTCATGCATGTGCCCACTCACTCAGCCTGCCCAAATCCCGCTGAAGGATCTCTGCATCCTCCTCACAGCTCACCCTCCTATCCAAATCTGCAAATTTGGAGATAATACATTTAGTTCCCTCGTCCAAATCATTAATATATAATGTGAACAGTTGGGGTCCTGGCAGAGATCCCTGCGGTACCCCACTAGTGACTGCCTGCCAATCAGAAAAAGAACCATTTATTCCGCTGTTTTGCTTCCTGTCTGCTAACCAGCTTTCTATCCATCTCAAGACACTACCCACAATCCCATGTGCTTTCACTTTACATATTAATGTGCTATGTGAGACCTTGTCGAAAGCCTTCTGAAAGTCTAAATAAACCACATCCACCAGTTCTCCCTGGTCAACTGCTCGAGTTGCATCTTCAAAGAATTCTAGTAGATTTATCGAGCATGATTTTCCTTTCATAAAAGCCATGCTGACTTTGTCTGATTACACGACTGCTTTCCAAATTTTGTGCTATTAAACCCTTGATGATGGACTCCAGCGGCTTCCTACTACCAACGTTAGACTCATTCGTCTACAGTTCCGTTTTCTCTCTACTTCCCTGTTTGACTTGCCACCCTCCAATCTGGATGGACCATTCCAGAGTCCAGAGAATTCTGGAAAGTGACCAAAAAATGAGTATGCCAAATGTTGAAAAGAAAATCCCGAGAAATGGCAAAGTTGTAAGTAACATGAAGAAGGGAGCAGAGTAACACGCGGAACCTACATTATTTTTAGTCAAGGTCCAGGAAGCTTTTGCGCCTCAAGAGGGAAGAAATATCAAACGACATTATGGATCTGCAATCTTACACTGCCATCTTGTGGCAGGAAAGCTCTTTGCACCCTCTTCAGGTGTTCAAGCTCCAAAGCAGGGTGTGAAATCAAAATCTTCTGATTCAGAGGCACTAATAATACCAGCTATGGTAAGCTGACGTAACAAACTTGGACCGATGTCGAAACAGCGTAGAACGCATCTTTATGAAGCACAATAAATTATAAAGGAAGAAACATTTGATGACATGAAGTGATTGCCAAGCATTGCTTCATGACATATGTGACCTTTCTTCTATTGTCTGAGCAGCAATCAAGTTTAGAACTGGTATGGCACAGATTGTCAAAACAAACCCCGCTTTCCTAACAATCTCATAGAGTCATTCATGGCACAAAAGGAGACCATTCAACCATTGAGTGCATGCCAGCTCTCTGTCGAGCAATCCAGTCTTTTCCATCCCCCCTCCATTCTATCCCTGAAGACAAGCAGGTTTACTTCCATCAAGACAGCACGGAGCCACAGTCGTTAGCACTGCTGCCTCACAGTTCCAGGGACCCGCGTTCAATTCCGGCCTGGGGTAACTGTGGTGTTTGTACATTCTCCCTGGGCGGCATTCACCGAGCATCAGCGCCGAAATCGCGATCGCCGCGGAGGCGGAGAATGGGCGTTGATGCCGAAAACAGGCTCGACGATGCCCCCGCGATTCGCCGGTCCCCGGAGAATCGGCACGAATCGCACGCGGGTGATCTACGCGGCGCGGGGTAGGGGGCCATTGACAGAGGCCCCCGCGGTGATTCTTCAAGTGTAACTGGCCGGGTTCCCGACGCCGTGGGTGTCTCATGGTCCCACCCGTCGGGATCTCAGCGTGGCGGCTGTGGACTCAGTCCCCGGCCATCATGGTGGGGGCCGGGGGGGGGACCTTCACTGGGGGCCCTCACAAACGGCCACCGATCAGCGGGCACGTGCGATCTCAGGGGGCCTATCTTTTTGGTGCCGGTCCGCGGTGTGGGTTCGCCATGTTGCCTGGGGCGACCGCCACAGGCCGCCGCTGTGCGCATGCGCCGACCCCCAACCGGACGTGCGGGGCCCTGTATCGGCAGTCGGAGCTACGAGGAGCACTCTGGGGGCCTGCTAGCCCCCTCCAGGAAAGTCCAGAGTGATTCACCCGCGTTTTGACAGTGGGGCATAACCCCATTATTGGAGAATCCAGCTCCCCGTGTCTGCGTGTGTTTCCTCCGGGTGCTCCGGTTTCTTCCTACAGTCCGAAGATGTGCAGGCTAAGTGGACTGGCCATGATAAATTGCCCCTCAGTGTCCCAAAGTTTAGGTGGGGTTTCTGGGTTACGGGGATAGGGTGGAGGCGAGGACTTAAGTAGGGTGCTCTTTCCAAGGGCTGGTGCAGACTCGATGGGCCAAATGGCCTCCTTCTGCACTGTACATTCTATGATTCTCGTAAGTGCTCATCCAATTCTCTTTCGAAATCATTCATTATCTCTTCTTCCAGCACCCGTATAGGCCCGGGTTCCAGGTCATTGCCACTTGTTGCATTGAGAAAGTTCTTCCTCACGCCCCGCTGCATCTCTTGCCCAAACCCTTCAATCTTTTGGCTGGAATTCTCAGCCATTGAGATTCTCCGCCCCGGCGGCTTGGGGTGGTTTCAATGGGAAACCCCATTGTCAGTGGCAGGAACAGAGAATCCCGCTGCCAGCGAACGGCACGCCACCTCCCGCCACCAAGAAACACGCGGCTGGGAGGCTGGAGGATCCAGTCCCTTGCCTTTGTACCATCGGGAATTAGAAACAATGTTTCCTTGTCTACCATATTCAAACTTGTCACAACCTTCAACACCTCCACCAAAACTCTACGGAATAAATTTACATTAATGTGTTGGCAACCATTCCAACTAAAGCCTTCCATTTTAATCTTTTGATTGAGTGATTGATTGATTGATTTGATTTATTGTCACATGCACCAAAGTACGGTGAAAAGTATTTTTCTGCGGCCGAGGGAATGTACACAGTACGTACATAGTTGACGAAGAGAATAATCAACAGAGAACATTGACAAATGGTACATCGACAAACAGTGATTGGTTACAGTGTGGAACAAGAGGCCAAACAAAGCAAATACATGAGCAAGAGCAGCATAGGGCGTCGTGAATAGGGTTCTTACAGGGTACAGATCAGTCCGAGGGGGAGTCGTTGAGGAGTCTTGTAGCTGTGGGGAAGAAGCTGTTCCTGTGTCTGGATGTGCGGGTCTTCTGCCTGATGGAAGGGTCTGGAAGAAGGCAATGCCTGGGTGGGAGGGGTCTCTGATAATGCTGTCCGCCTTCCTGAGGCAGCAGGAGGTGTATACAGAATTAATGTGGGGGTGGCAAGTTTGTGTGCAGCGCTGGGCTGAGTTCACCACACTCTGTGGTTACCTTTATCCCTGAATTTCCTTTGAGCGTGGGGGGGCTAGTCAGCAGTGGCAGATGCTCAGCTTTCAAATCTGATGAGAATCAATTCAGAAGAATCTGAGTTATGGTGGGGTTGCATTCGTGACCGTCAGAATTTCTCTGCTGACATTGAACCCATTCTGCTGGAGCATCAGACTCATGAGTCACTACGGAGTAAGATCACATTCCTTTCTCATTATTGCCTTCAGGCTTACAGTAATTATGGAACATTAATTGTTTCAGAAAAGGTTTGTTTTCCAGGAGAAGCATTCTATTTAGAAGACTTTGCATACCATGAATTAACAAAATCATCCACGACATTGACTGAATAAATGTTGCTGAAGGAATTACAATTAATAATTTTGGAACATCTTTCTTGTGATAAGTCCGTCCCATGGGTATTCTAAAGGGAGCCTGAGCAGTTAGACAGAAAATCATTCGGGGCGTTAACCAAAATCCGAATTGTATATTTAGAGAGACTGCTGAGGGTAGGGAGAGAGATGGTGGAACCATAAAGTTGGGAAAGAAATTGCAGTGACTGAGCAGAGCGTGCGAGCAGTGATTTGGACAAAGAGCAATCAAACTCCCAGGGTTTTCTCCTCAAATTGCTGTCCATTTAAAGGTTATTTCCAAAACCTCTCCCAATACTCTGTCAGGGGCTGTAGGGGCTGGTTTAGCAAGGGGCGGGTTTAGCACAGGGCTAAATTGCTGGCTTTGAAAGCAGACCAAGGCAGGCCAGCAGCACGGTTCAATTCCCGTATCCAGCCTCCCCGAACAGGTGCCGTAATGTGGCGACTAGGAGCTTTTCACAGTAACTTCGTTTGAAGCCTACTTGTGACAATAAGCGATTTTCATTTCATTTCATGACTTCAGTCGGAGATTTCCAATTATGCCTCCATTAACTCTACATCATGATAATGAATGCCACAGTACATTTTATGCTGGAACACAGCACTCCAAGCTGAGCAAGGTACCTGGCAGCACTCTAGAATGTAGAATCATAGAACTTACATAGAATATACTTTATTCCTCCCAAGCTTTCAGGGTGGCACAGTGGCACAATGGTTAGATAGCCGCCTACGCCGTTGAGGACCCAGTTTCGATCCCGGGTCACTGTCTGTGTGGAGTTTGCACATTCTCCCCGTGTCGGGTGGGTCTCACCCCCACAACCCAAAGATGTGCAGGTTAGGTGGATTGGCCACGCTAAATTGCCCCTTAATTGGGAAAGAAAATTGCGTACCCTAAATTCATTTTTTTAAAAATTCATCCATAGGTTTCAAAAGACAATGACCGGGATTCTCCGATTCCCGTGCCAGGTCGGAGAATCACCGGGGGGGGGGGAGGCGCGAGAATCACGCCACGCCGCTCCGACGCCGGGCCGCTGAGTTCCACCGAGTCCCGTCGGTGTGGGTTACGTATGGTCCCACCCGGCGGGACCTCGGAGTTCTGGCTGCGGGGGCCGTCCTGGTCGGGGGGGGGGGGGGGGCCTCCACGGTGGCCAGGCCCGCGATCAGGGCCTACCGATCAGCGGGCGGGCTAATTCCAGGGGGCGGGGGGGCCTGTGTCCCTCCACGCCGGGCCCCTGTAGGGCTCCGCCATGTTGCCTGTGGGCCGGCGCGGAGACGGGAACCAAGGCGTACGCATGGACCCGCGCCGGCCGTGTTGCGCAGGCTTTTAGCGCACAGCGCTCCGGCGCCATACTAGCCCCCGAGGAAGAGGTGAAAGCCTGGGCCTGGAGGCCCATTGACGCCGGAGTCGCTCACGCCGGTTTTGATGCTGTTGTCAACACCTGCAGAATCCGGCCACTGAGTCATCTAGACTCGAAACGCTTGCTCCCTTTTCTCTCCACAGACGCTGTCAGATCTGCAGAGATTGTCCAGCATTTTCTGGTTTTGTTTCAGATTCCAGCATCCACAGTAAATTGCATTTATCTTCATGTTTCGAAACAGTTTTGTGGAACATGTCATCCCAGGATGCAGAAAAGGGCTCGATTTTGATATTTATAGAACTAGAAGTAATGATATTCACATTTAACAAATTTGTTTCATCCCAGGATAATAGAATAGTTAAAAATATTGAACAATGAAACATGTACAAGGTTTGTGATACAAACACAGATTGGATGGAGTGGACGTGGAGAGGATGTTTCCACTTGTAGGAAAAACTAGAACCAGAGGACACCATCTCAGACTAAAGGGACGATCCTTTAAAACCGAGATGAGGAGGAATTTCTTCAGCCAGAGGGTGGTGAATCTGTGGAACTCTTTACCGCAGAAGGCTGTGGAGGCCAATTCACAGAGTGTCTTTAAGACAGAGATAGATAGGTCCTTGATTAATAAGGGGACCAGGGGTTATGGGGAGAAGGCAGGAGAATGGGGATGAGAAAATATCAGCCATGATTGAATGGCGGAGCAGACTCGATGGGCCGACTGGCCTAATTCTGCTCCTATGTCTTATGGTCTTATATGTCACATGCTTGTTGTGAACTGCCCTCAGTAAATCTCTCTCACTCACCCTAATTCTGGTAACCATATCGTAATAAAACTTCATCAAAACTAATTTTTTGTTTCACTAAAATCCTCTTGAATGTGTACGTTCCTACATGCCCTTAGATATTCAAAGCACCTCTTCTCTCAGAGAATGCTATCAACTGCTTGAAAGGTATGTTGTCTGTTTCACTTAAATGTGGCACGGTGGCACAGCAGTTAGCACTGCTGCCTCACCGTGCCAGATACCCAGGGTCAATTCCGGCTTTGGGTGACGGATTGTCGGTGTGGAGTTACGAGTAGAGCTAGTCATTTTTTGTTACATTTTCTTTGTTGCGAAAGATGGGGCCACAGCATCCGCCAATTAGTAGGGAGTTCCATTCAATTAGCGTATGGTCACTGCTTCAGTCTGTATCCGAGCACAAGGACCCAGTAAAAGCATTGGCACAATACTTTTAACCCAACGTGTGCGATGAGGCAATAAACGTTGTCAGAATATTTACCGTGAGTAGACATCACAGGAACAGGTACCGAAATTAATCCAAAAAGTCTAATGGAATGCTGGCCTATATATCTCGAGGAATAGAATACAAGGTGAGAGGAGGACCCGCTGCAGCTATGCAAGCTCTGATTAGACCACACCTAAAGTCCTGCAAGAGTTCTGGGCAACGCAAGGATACACCAGCCTTGGAGAAAGCGCAGCATATGTTTACCAGAATCAGAATAATACCTGGACTCCAAGAGTTAACATGTGAGGAGAGATTTCGCAAACCAGGGTTGTAACCCATGGAATTTAGAAAGCTAAGTGCTAATTTGATTGAAGTTTTAGGTATCGAGGATAATCAAGAGGATTGGACGAGAGACGAGTACAGGAGTAGGGGAATTCAGTCTAAAACTTTAGCCAGGTTTTTCAGGATCAAAATTGGGAAACATTTCTACACAAAAAAAAAGTGAATAGAAGTTAGGAAAAAAATTTCCATCAATGACAATTGATTCCAAATCAATTGTTAATTTTAAACCTAGACTTTTGTTAACCAAAATATATAAATTGATAGACTTTTGTTCATCAAAAGATATAAAGGGATATGGGGCAAAGGCATTAAGTTGCAGGTTAGTCATGATCTCATTGAACAGAAGTGAACAAGTTGGAGGGGCTGAATGACCACCCCCATCTGCTCACGCTCCAGTGGGATTTTAGCTCCATTCTAAGACTTCGGTACCCAAGCTAGAGTGACACTCGGCAGCAACACTTTAAAAATAATTGGTTGCGAGATGTTTCAAGATGCCCCGAGGATGGATACAGCGCAAGATAGCTGCAAATTCCTTTTACACAGTTGACTTTAGTTATTCGCCTCGCCCAGAGCCTAAGGAGAGCCTGTTAACTTGAATATACAGGAGAGAGAGAGCACTGTGCTGTTAGAAGACTGACAACAAAAGAAAGTTGCATGTGTTGTGAGCTGTGAACAAAATTGTTGACAATCATTTGACAGCAAGGTAAAGTGATTCCCTTTCAAACCTGTGCCTCAGGAGCTGTTGTATAGTCACGGTATGGTACAGTTGGTAGCTCCCTTTATCCTGAATCCAAAGATTGTAAACCTAAGCCCCATTCTCAGACTTAGTTACTTAAGCGAGGTTAACATTCTACTGAGGCATTTTAAAAACAAATAGTTGGCAAATGTTTTAAGATGTCCTGAGGATGTGATAGGGCACAAGTTAACTGTGATTTATTTTTATTTAGCTTTACAAATAATGTCAGCCCATAATGTCCTGGTTTTCTCATGTTGCATTTTGGGAGGATCTCGAGGACGCTCCCACGTAAGGGTTTACCCAGCAATTGCCCAGAAGTGCAAACTTCCTCTGAACAATTTTCCGGGGTTGGGAACCATCCAGCAGAACCATCTCTAACTTCGGATGGTTCTGCCAGTTTATACTTCCAGATAGTTACTCTGAAAGAGGAGGTGGAAAATACATCAGTTCTAACTCCAGACTAACTACACTAGACCCGGCCGCACACAAGGCAGCCCCTCACACACACGACCCCCGGGGGGGGAACACCACACCACCACCACTCCCAAGCCCAACCACAAGCTCCTTTCTGACCGGGCCTGAAATCCCAGTACGGTCCAGTGCGAACCCACCCCCCTCAACTCCCCACTGCTCCACCTGCCCAACTCCCCCTCCCTGGCTCACCCACCCACCCGGTGCAACGTGGTTTGACCTCCCTTCTGGTGCCACCTCCCCCCACCACCAGCCACACACACCCTCCACCGCATAACATCGGCAAACAAATAAAAAAGTGTCAGATTGCAGAATTAAGAGGGGAAGTCCGAAGGGAATATTTCACTTTTAACCATAAGACCGTAAAACATAGAAGCAGAATTAGGCCACTCGGCCCATCAAGTCCGCTTCGCCGTTCAATCATGGCTGATATTTTTCTCATCCCCATTCTCCTGCCTTCTCCCGATAACCCCTGATCCCCTTATTAATCAAGAACCTATCTATCTCTGTCTTAAAGACACTCAGTGATTTGGCCTCCGCAGCCTTCTGCGGCAAAGAGTTCCACAGATTCACCACCCTCTGGCTGAAGAAATTAACTATACCCTTGGAAAGGATTTGAAAACTCAGGCTCTATTGCCAAATTTTATCCCATTCTATTGTATCAACCCTGACACATTCTAAAACACCTCGGCACTAAGTTCAAGGATGCTATTGATGGGGTTATCAACTGAGAGGACAAAGATAGGTTTGACCCATCACAGTGTATTTCACCCTCCTCACCTCTGTCTGACAAAGGTCTACCTGACACGGTGAAGCCTGAGGAAGAGTCACCACTTGGCTGCCTGACAGGGGGACAGTGTTAGAGGGAAGAGAGCCAGCTGA
This sequence comes from Scyliorhinus torazame, assembly GCF_047496885.1. NCBI lineage: Eukaryota > Metazoa > Chordata > Chondrichthyes > Carcharhiniformes > Scyliorhinidae > Scyliorhinus > Scyliorhinus torazame. The sequence goes on from NC_092714.1 coordinate 24,373,111, forward strand.
AGGGGGACAGTGTTAGAGGGAAGAGAGAAATGCATTCACCCAGTGTCTCAGACACAAGAGACCCGTGACTTAATAAAATTAAAGGAACAAAATACAGGACATTTCATATCGGAGAAACAAAAAAAAAAATCAAAGCAGAATTTGAAGTTGAGCTTGCAGAACGTTTACGCCAACACCATACTAAACGATTCAAATTGCTCCATCATTATTAATAAATCTGTTAAAAAAAAGTCGACCATCCAATGTCACAAACTGAGTCAAATGTATATCCTGCGCAGCAAAAACTCTTCCCTACTCACAGTCCACCGAAAGAATAATGCTGAGTTAAATCTATCTAAGGTTTATGCCTTTTTAAAATAAAAGAGACATCAGAAAACTTACTGAAAAGTGCGGCTACTAAAATGAAGGAGGGTAGCGTCCTGGATCGCATAATGAGACAGGCAGAGCTTATCCCTGCCCTGGAATCCTCACAGGAAATGAATGTTCACAGAATGGCCTGATATAAATAGTCCTGAGAGGTGTTTCTTTGAAAGGCAATTTAAATGTGTTTTAAGGAGGTGCTTTAAGGTGTAAAACCTGTTCACAGAGACTTGCAAAAACACTGGTGCAGCATTCCATAGAATTTACAGTGCAGAAGGAGGCCATTCGTCCCATCGAGTCTGCACCGGCTCTTGGAAAGAGCACCCTACCCAAGCCCACACCTCCACCCTATCACCATAACCCAGTAACCCCACACAACACTAAGGGCAATTTTGGACACTAAGGGCAATTTATCATGGCCAATCCACCTAACCTGCACATCTTTGGACTGTGGGAGGAAACCGGAGCACCCGGAGGAAACCCACACAGACACGGGGAGAACATGGTGCCGCACAGGCAGTGACCCAAGCCGGGAATCGAACCTGGGACCCTGGAGCTGTGAAGTAATTGTGCTAACCACTGTGCTACTGTGCTGTCCAAATTGCTTCAACATTGTTTCAAATTAAATTTGAAACTCAGCTGGGCAAAGTTGTTTCCCTATTTATTAAATGACAGCTGGCTCTTAGGTGAGGAGTGAGACATTTATTGAAAATGTATATCCTTTCTGATAAACCGTATTGGTGAGACTTAAATCAGACAAACATCAGCTGGGGCATTCCAGACTCCCCCACGGAGGAGGCAGCTCAGCACTGGCCAATGGTGGGGGTCTTCTAGCCCGACCAAGGTCTACGGCGTTTTGCGTGGCTTGCCCAGCTGCCAGGGTAACCGCTGAGGGGGCCGTCTTCGGCGGGGGCGGAAGATCCCGGAGGTGCGAAAGGCTGGAAGACCACACCATAGAAGGTAGGCACAAGAGTCGGCCACTCAGCCCATCGAACCTGCTCCGTCATTCAAGCTGATTATGGGTGATTCTCGATCTCAATGCCAAACTCCTGCTCTCTCCCCCTACCCCTTGACACCTTTAGTGTCCAGAATTCCATCTATTTCTTTCTTAGGTGCTGGTTTAGCACAGTGGGCTAAACAGCTGGCTTGTAATGCAGAACAAGGCCAGCAGCGCGGGTTCAATTCCCGTACCAGCCTCCCCGAACAGGCGCCGGAATGTGGCGACTGGGGGCTTTTCACAGTAACTTCACTGAAGCCGACTGGTGACAATAAGCAATTACTATTATTATTAAATATATTCAGGGACTTGGCCTCCACAGCCTTCAGTGGTACAGAATGCCACAGGTTCACCACCCTCTGAATGAAGAAGTTTTTCCTTATCTCAGTCCTAAATGACCTACCCTGTATCCTGAGACCGTGACCCCTTGTTCCAGATCCAGCCCCCCCCTCCCCCACTTGAAAACACCTATTGTGCACCTAGCCTGTCCAGCCCTGTCAGAATCTTATTTGTTTCAATGAGATCCCCTCTCATTCTTCTAAACCCCAGGGAATACAGGCCTAGTGGACCAAATCGCTCCTCGTACGGTGATCCTGTCATCGCAGGATTCAGTCTGTTGAACCTTCCCCTCCATTCCCTCTGTGGCAAGTATATCTTTCCTTCGATAAGGAGTCTAAGACTGCACACAATACTCCAGGGCCGGGACTCTCCGACCCTGCGACGGGTCGGAGAATCCACGGGGGGAGGCGCGAACCCCGCCCCGCCACCCCGACGCCGGCTGACCTATTCTCTGGCACCATTTTCGGGGGGCCGGCGGGATTCCCGCCATGCCGGTCGAAGGCCGTTGACAGCGCCCCCCCCCCCCCCCGGCGATTCTCCGGGCCCCAATGGGGCGAGTGGCCGTCAGGTTTTGGCCAGTCCCGCCGGCGTGGATTACTCACCTCACACACGGCAGGACCTGGCAGGTATGTGTGCGGTCATGGAGGTTGGGGGTACGGGGGGATCCCACGATGCGCCCCCACGATGGCCTGGCCCGCGATCGGGGCCTACCGATCTGCGGGCGGGCTGGTTCCGTGGGGGCCTTCTTTTCCCCTGTAGGGCTCCGCCATATTGCCCGGGGGCCGGCACGGAGAAGGGAAGCAAGCGCGGAAATACGCCGGCCGGTCTGCGCATGCACGGAAATACGCCGGCCGGTCTGCGCATGCACGGAAATACGCCGGCCGGTCTGCGCATGCACGGAAATACGCCGGCCGGTCTGCGCATGCACGGAAATACGCCGGCCGGTCTGCGCATGCACGGAAATACGCCGGCCGGTCTGCGCATGCACGGAAATACGCCGGCCGGTCTGCGCATGTGCGAGATCACACCGGTCGTTCCGCTCATGCGTAAACTCAGCCGGCCCTTTGGCGCCAGCTGGGGCTGCGGGAAACACTCCGGCATCAACCTAGCCCCCGAGAAAGGTGAGAATTCCTCACCTTCGGGGGCTGTTGACGCCGGAGTGGTTGGCGTCGGTTTTCACACCGGCATGGGGCCATAGCCCCATTATTGCAGAATCCCCAATAATTAACGCGATGGCTGGAACCCGGCGGTAAAAACGACGCGGATCGCTCCGGCGTAGGGCCCCCCCAAACGGCGCTAAGTCTCTGGCGTGACGCCATTCACGACGGCGTCACCCGTCACGGACACGCCGCGTCATTGACGCCGGCGATATCACAGCACAAAAGATGCCCCCCCACCCCCACCCCTCGGAGACCCGACAAGATGGCCGCCCGTCGCACAGCCCCGAGGTTCCAGCAGCGGGACATCGAGGCGCTCCTGGACGCAGTGGAGGAGAGGAGGGAGGCCCTGTACCCCGGACACGGCCGCAGAGTCACCCCACGCCTCAGCCGGCGTCTGTGGAGGGAGGTGGCAGAGGCCGTCAGCGCTGTGGCTCTGACACCACGGACAGGCAGCCAGTGCCACAAGAAGGTGAATGACCTCGTCAGGGCAGCCAGGGTGAGTACCCCCCCCCCCCCATCCCACGATGTGCGGCACACCCCCAGGTGCAACTAACCCTAACCCTACCTAATGTGCTGTGCACCTCTGCCAATATACGCACAACCGCTGGCCTGCATGTAAATCCCTGCCTAACACTGTTGCCCTTTATCCTGCCCCCCACCCACCCGCCCCCCACAGGAGAAGCACGCACACAACAACAGGGAGCGTGAGAGGACTGGAGGGGGCCCAGCTGATGAGAGACCACTCACCGTTCATGAGGAGAGGGCCCTGGAACTGGCAGGCGCACCCGAGGACTGGGAGGTTGATGATGCAGAGGCCGGGGGTTCACCACCAAGTGAGGCCCCCCACAGCCGGTCCCCCTTCTCCTATATCCCCCCTCCCCCAAACTCCCCATTTCCCCCCTCCACCAAACCCCCCATATCCTCTCTCCCCATATCCCCCATATTCCCCCTCCCCCATATCCCCATATCCCCCTCCCACATACCCCCCATAATCCCCCTCCCCCATACCCCCCATAATCCCCTCCCCCATGTCCCCCATATTCCCCTTCCCTCATACCCCCATAAAACATCTCCCCCATATCACCCCTTATCCCCTTCCCCCATATTCCCCATATCCCCCCTCCCCATATCCCCCATAATCCCCATCCCCATATCACCCCTTATCCCCCTCCCCATATCCTCCATATCCCCCTCTCCCATATCCCCCAGAATCCCCCTCCCCATATCACCCCTTATCCCCCTAGCCCATATCCCCCATATCCCCCTCCCCCATATCCCCCTCCCCATATCCCCAATATCCCCCTCCCCTTATCCCCCATATCCCCCTCCCCATATCACCCCTTATCCCCCTTCCCCCATATCTCCCTCCCCATATCCACCATAATCCCCCTCCCCATATCACTCTTTATCCCTCCACCATATCCCCCATATCCCCCTCCCCATATCCCCCATAATCCCCTCCCAATATCACCCCTTATCCCCTCTTGCCCATATCCCCCAAATCCCCCTCCCCATATCCCCCATATCCCCCCTCCCCGATATCCTCCCTTCCCCCATATCACCCCTTATCCCCTTCCCCCATATCCCCCCTCCCCCATATTACCCATTATCCCCCTTCCCCCATATCCCCCCCCCATATCCCCCATAATCCCCCTCCCCATATCACCCCTTATACCCCCCATATCCTTCATATCCCCCTCCCCCATATCCCCCATAATCCCCCTCCCCATATCACCCCTTATCCCCCCCTTCCCCATATCACCCCTTATCCTCCCTTCCCCATATGCACCATATCCCCCTCCCCATATCACCCCTTGTCCCCCCCCTCCCACATTTCCCCCATAATCCCTCTCCCTCATATCCCCGTATCCCCTCTCCCCCATATCCCCTCTCCCCCATATCCCCCTTCCCCATATCTCCCTCCCCATATCCCCCCTCCCCCATATCCCCCTTATCCCCCCTCCCCATATCCCCCTTATCCCCCCTCCCCATATCCCCCTTATCCCCCCTCCCCAATAACCCCCCTCCCCCATATCCCCCCTTCTCCCCCTCCCCCATATCCCCCATAACCCCCTCCCCAATATCCCCCCTTATCCTCCCTCCCCCACATCCCCCCATATCCCCCTCCCCCATTTCCCCCGATCACCACCTGCGTGTCTAACCATGCATGCTGTATTGTGTATTGCAGGACCAAACGTCGAGGCATCCGTTCCCGTGGCTGCCGACCGCCCGCAGGACACCCCAGGGCGGCCACGAGACAGGGACAGGCCCGCGTTTCCCGCCGGCTCTGCTGCCGTGTTCCCCACCGCTATTCAATGACACTTCTCACTTTTTGGCAGAGTTTCTCACCAGTTTAGCACACATGGAATTTTTTTAGTATTGGGGAGCTGAACGCAGAGATCGGGCCGGCATTTTGAAAGGGTGCCCCGATCTCTCAGTGAGCTTGTACCCCCACCAATGGGCAATGTCACCCCCCACACATGAACCCACACCTCCCAAGTAAGGACACTCTGCTATGGGGTCCCGAGGGACCCGTGCTCTTCAGGTCCCTCCAAGCCATATTACAGCACCCCCTCCCTTCCAGAACCCCCACCCCTCACCCACCCAACCTCCCAGAGGCCTCTACTTACCTGCCTTGCACTCGCCCACCCTTCAAACCCCACCCTCATTTCATGGGCATGGTCCCCCTTGCCCCCTGACCCTTGGCAGTGCCACCCTAGCACCAGGATAGCCTTGCTATTGGCACCCAGTCAGTGCACCTGCCAGCTTGGTAGTCCCATCCTGACACCTTGGCAGTGCCAGAGTGGCAATGCCGAGGAGCCAGCTGGACAAGGTGCCTGCGTTCCGGGGGGAGGGCCGGGGCGCTTACCCTGCACACCCAAGGGGGACAGTTTTTGGCAGGGCTGACCCGCGCGTGGCCGACGCCATGTTGCACGGCGGGGCCGCCACTGAGCGCATGCGTGGCCACTGACCGAGCCGGCCCGATCGTTCTTCGGCGCCGGGCCCCTGTAGGGCTTTCTGTATCGGCAGGTAAAGCCGGGAGCTTGACGTGACGCAGCTGTTAGCTCCCCGGCGGTGCGGGGGCGGCACCGACATGTTGGACGTAAGACCAGCCGGTTCCTGCGGACATAGCCGCAGAATCAGAGAATCCAGCGCTATGGGCGACATTCTCTGTTCCTGCGTCTAAGTGCTGATGCCAACAGAGGATCCTTGGTGTCCCATGATTGAAAGATCGGCGCCATGCCCGCACCGATTCTGATACCGGTGAGGGGCAAGCGCTGGGGAAAAGTGGTGGGAGAATCGCCGGGTCTGTGCTGAACAGGCGCAGGGCTGACAAGTTGCAGCCGCGCGTACGCTTACATCCCCCACACACGCACCAATCACACTCACAAAGATGGTGCCGGTCGTGCTGGACTACGTACCCGTCTGCCCCGACCCCACAGCCCACCTCCTGCCCCCACTATTCCCCCCAGCCCTGGCAGAAGCCCCCCGGCCAGCGGCAAGGCTGTCGGCGAAGTATGGCGATGCTGGACACTCTCCGCACCGCCCTCTCTCACTCCGCTGCCGCCATGTCAGGTTCATGACTGTTCAAACCACACGTGGTCCGCGCCATCTGGAACTCGGCCCATCAAGCGGGATTCTCTGCCGGCAGGATTCTCCGTTGCGCCGGCAGCGCATCCATGCCCACAAGTTTCCCGGCAGGGTGGGGTGGCCACAGTGGCAAATCCCATGGGCAGGTGGTGGGAATGGAGAATGCCGACGATGGCACACCACCCAGGAAATCCCGACCTATATTCTCCCGCCGGAGGAGAATTGCAGCCACCTGCAAACGCAAATTGGGATGCAATTCCGTACTCCTGGCCATACAAATGTATGCACAGTGAGGAATACGAGGTATTCCTGAGGGAATCCCGCTCTCGGGTCACCATTTCACCATTTTGAGCGGGCAGTCCGATAGCGAAGTCCCACGGCTGGCCACACCCTCCCTCACCGCACCGCAAATCAGCCTCAACCCCCCCCCCCGGAAATCAGCCCCCAACACCCCCCCCCCGGAAATCAGCCCCCAACCCCCCGCCCCTGGAAATCAGCCTCAACCCCCCCCCCCCCCCTGGAAATCAGCTCCCAACACCCCCCCCCAGGAAATCAGCCCCCAACCCCCCCCCTGGAAATCAGCCCCCAAACCGCCCCCCCCCCCGGAAATCAGCCCCCAAACCACCCCCCCGGAAATCAGCCCCCAAACCCCCCCCCCGGAAATCAGCCCCCAACCCCCCTCCACACTGCAAATCACCCCCAACCTCCCCCCCCACTGCAAATCACCCCAACACCCCCCCCCCCCTGAAATCAGTCCCCAAGCCCCCCCCCCCCCCACTGCAAATCAACCCCAAATACCTCCCCCGCCGCAAATCAGCCGCAAACACCTCCCCGCCTCCCCCGGACCGCATATCAGACCCAACACCCCCCCCCCCCCCACTGCTAATCAGCCTTAAATATCATCCCTCCCATGCGCCGTAAATCAGCCCCAACACCCCCCAACTGCTAATCAGCCTCAAACATCAACCCCCCCCCTCCCCGCATCGCAAATCAAACCCCAACCCCGAAATTCCTGTGTGCCCCCCCCTTCCACCAAGTATGGGTGTTGACTGGACCCGTCCCCCCAGGACCCCCAACGAGGCCCCCTGCCAGGACACGTATGATAGCGAGACCCCCAGGACACCTGCAATAGGGAGACGCCCAGGACACCTGCAATAGAGAGACCCCCAGGACACCTGCAATGGGGCGACCCCCCCCCACCCCAGGCACACCTGTAATAGGGATATCCACCCAGGGCCCCATTCACTAAAGGGACCCTCACAAAGAACCCCTAACTAGAGGGACGCCTCCCCCCCCCCCACAGGGACCCCCGAACTAAAGGGACCCTCACAGGGACCCCCTGTCTATAGGGACCCCTTCCCCAGAATCTACAGAGCCATCCAGACAGGGTCAGTGAAAAATATGATCCCAGAACACTGACCCAAAAGCTCCACATGACCATTCCTCCAAGGAGAACAGCTGTGACCTGCATCTAGACCCTTCATATCCATTAGCTGCAAGCCATTCACAACTTTCTAGTAATGGGCTGTGATTAACAGCTCCCAAAAACCAGTTGCAGCCTTGATTTATTCATCTCCCTTCATGGATCAGTGACTCTCAGTGGTGAAACTCCAATGTTTACAAATATTGACCACATCAAAGAGAGGTAAGTACATTGCAATCACACGCTTGAGTGATTGGACTGCACTTGTGGCTTGGAATGCATTTACCTCTGAGGAGTCTTCCTATTGCAGGTGTCCCTGGGGGTGGTTTTCCTATAAGAGGGGTCCCTGGGGGGGGAGGGGGACGTTTTTTCTTCTTGGGATGTGGGTGTTGCTGGCTGTTACCCATCCCTAATTGCCCCTGAACTAAATGGCTTGCTACGACATTTCAGAGTGGGGCAATTAAGAGACAACCACATCGCTGTATCAATCAGGGGTCACTTGTAGGCCAGACCGGGTAAGGATGGCAGATTTCCTTCCCTGAAGGACTTTAGTGAACCAGATGGGTTTTTACGCCAATTGCCAAAGGTTTCATGGTCATCATTAGACTTTTGATCCCAGATATTTATTGAATTCAAATTCCACCATTTGCCCTGGTGGGATTTGAAGCTGGGTTCCCAGAGCATTACCCTGTGTGTCTGGCGAACTAGTTTAGTGACAATACTACGACACCACCGCCTCCACCCTGAGGGGATTCCTGAGGTGGGGGGGGGGGGGATCTGGTAGAGGAAGGGTGGGCAGGTAGTGCATTGTGGGGGAGAGGGTGGCCCTCGGATGGACTTTGGGGGCAGCTCACCTCAGGAGTTATCCCTCTGGCCCACCACAGAGTCCACCACATCAGGGCCACGCTGGTGGACACCAGAAGTGATCCACACCCACATGATTCCTGGCCCAGGGGACTGGAGAACCACGGAGGGCCAAAGACACTGGTGCCGCGCCAGCTTAGTAGATGCAAATGGGTCATTAAGAGCCATTTGTATTAATTTACATCCTCCCTCTGGCATGCGGGCGTGAATCTCGATCCCGGCACCACTGTGGAGTCAGAGCATCGCGTTCAGAAAGGCACTGATTTTCCCCCGACACCCAATTTCCCATCCCATCGGAGAGCCCTTCACGGGAGGGAGACTCCAGCCAGTAATATTCAAACTGTCCAAATAGACCAGAGGCTTGGATCCTGTCATATTAATGGTCTTTGCAGCTAAATAATAAGCTTCCAGTATAATCAGGTCCAATCTTATTTTTGTGATCGTTCAGGTTGTGGAGTCATTTTACCTGTACTTCCTCTTCTTTCATTGTTACAAGGGATCTGTACAATAAAGCGCACGATTCCCCAGGCTGGTGAAGAATTTTGTTTTTGTATCTCCTGGCGATAACTTCCAGAACAAAGGGCTAATCCTGAGATCATGTGACTTGTGGCAGCCATTGTTTTTGGTTCAGCATAATATTGGGTTGGATTTGTTTATTGTCACGTGTTCCGAGGTACAGTGAAAAGTATTTTTCTGTGAGTGGCACAACAGATCATTAAGTACAAGAAAAGGAAAGGAAATAAAAGAAAATGCATAATAGGGCAACACAAGGTACACAATGTAACTACATAAACACCGCCATCGGGTGAAGCATACAGGGGTGTAATGTTAATCAGGTCAGTCCACAAGAGGGTCATTTAGGAGTCTGGTAACAGCAGGGAAGAAGCTGTTTTTGAGTCTTTTCGTGAATGTTCTCCGACTTTTGTATCACCTGCCCGATGGAAGAAGTTAGAAGAGTGAGTAAGCCGGGTGGGAGGGATCTTTGATTATGCTGCCCACTTTCCCCAGGCAGCGGGAGGTGTAGATGGAGTCAATGGATGGGAGGCAGGTTCGTGTGATGGACTGGGCTGTGTTCACGACTCTCTGAAGTTTCTTGCGGTCCTGGGCCGAGCAGTTGCCATACCAGGCTGTGATGCAGCCTGATAGGATGCTTTCTATGGTGCATCTGTGAAAGTTGGTAAGAGTTAATGTGGACATGCCGAATTTCCTTAGTTTCTTGAGGAAGTATAGGCACTGTTGTGCTTTCTTGGTGGTAGCGTCGACATTTCGCCAATTTAGAAATTAACAGTAAGAACAATGTTAAACATACAATGTTGGATTTCTTTTCATGTCATAGGAAACATAACAGCTGGCACTTGTGTGGCACAAATGTTACTCACCACTGATCCCTGAGAAACTCCTGCATTGATGTTCTGGAACTGAGATAATTGACCTCCAACAATAACTACCATCTAAGAAAGTGCCGCTTGACAGCACTGTTGATGACCATTTCCATCAGTTGACTGATAATCGACAGGAGACTAATGGGGCAGTAATTGGCCAGTTTAGATTTATTCAGCTTTTTGTGTACATCACACGCAATGGTAAATGTTCACATTGTTGGGCAGACTTCATTGTAGTAGCTGTACTGGAACTGCGTAGCTAGCGGCGTAGGTTTCGGCGCACAAGTCTTCAGTATTATTTCTGGAATATTTTCAGGGCCTGTACCCTTTGCAGTATCCAGTGCCTTAAGGAAATAAGCATTGCTTTTTATTGATTGATTTATTGTCACATGTACTGAAGTACAGTGAACATGCACAGTACGTACATAGTAGACAAAAAGAATAATCGACGAAGTACATCGACAATAGTGATTGGTTACAGTGCAGAACAAGGGCCAAACAAAGCAAATAAATGAGCAAGAGCAGCATAGGGGGGGGGCGTGAATAGTGTTCTTTCAGGGAACAGATCAGTCCGAGGGGGAGACGTTGAGGAGTCCTGTAGCTGCGGGGAAGAAGCTGTTCCTATGTCTGGATGTGCGAGTCTTCAGACTTCTGTATCTTCTGCCTGATGGAAGGGCCTGGAAGAAGGCAATGCCTGGGTGGGAGGGGTCTCTGATAATGCTGTCTGCCTTCCTGAGGCAGCGGGAGGTGTATACAGAATCAATGAGAGGGTGACAAGCTTGTGTGATGTGTTGGGCTGAGTTCACCACACTCTTGCGATCTTGGGCCGAGCAGTTGCCATACCAGGCTGTGATGCACCCGGATAGGATGCTCTCTATGGCACATCTATAGAAGTTTGTGAGAGTCGATGCAGACATGCCAAATCTCTTTAGCTTCCATTGCTTGTTTGTCTCTCTCCTGTCTGTAAAACAAGCAACCATCTCTAACGAGAGAGGATCTCACCATCTCCCCCTTGACATTCAATGGCATCACCCTTGCTGAATCCCCCACTATTAACATCCTGGGCATTTCCATTAACCAGAAACTGAATTAGGCCAGCCATATAAATACTGTGGCTAAAAAAGCAGGTCAGAAGCTGGGCATTCTGCAGCAAAATAACTCCCCTCCTAATCCCCAAAGCCTGTCCACTATCTACAAGGCACAAGTCAGGAGTGTGCTGAAATACGCTCTGTTTGCCTGGAAGCAGCCCATTTAATTGATGCCCCATCCACCATCTTCAACATTCACTCCCTCCACCACCAATGCACTGTGATAGCAATGCGTACCATCTACAAGATGCTCTGCACTCACCAAGGCCCTTTTGACAGCACCTCCGCATGTATGCGATTTTGAGGTCAGCAGGCATGTGTGCGAATCGAATGGGTATCCACTGGCAATTAAAGGGCCAATTTAAAGCCATTAAAAGAGCAATCGACAGCGATTCATGCTGCCTGTGCGATTTCTAGCACATCGCAAAGGTAAAACAGGTGCACGCTCATCACGCTTGTTTTGCATTTCCTCATCCAGGGGATAAAAGTCCCCTGGAGCAGTAGCTGTATCTCTGTGTTGGATGGTTTGTGGCTGTATGGGTATAGAGTTTCCTAGTTAATGTTTAGCATGAGAAGTGTAACTTCCAACATTTCTGGACTTCCCTGCAGGGTTCTCCTGCGGATTCGAGCACAGCGATCCCTTACTTGCAAGTCCTCTACATCTACTCCAATGCGGAGAATCACTCTGCTGGTGGGACCTCCTATGAAGAGGAAGAGAGGGGCCTGGAGAGCGCAAGCAGTGTCCCAGGGAGAGACCTGTAAGAAGAGAGGCATGGGCTCCATTGATGCACAGCCAGCAGGGAGGCCAAAGCAAGAGTGGAAAGCAAAGGCGCCATTGCCCAGCTGCTAGAATATGCAGGCAGCATTCTAACTGTGGGCGGCACGGTTGCACAGTGGTTAGCGCCGTCGCTTCACAGCTCCAGGGTCCCTGGTTTGATTCCTGGCTTGGGTCACTTTCTGTGTGGAGTCTGCACGTTCTCGCCGTGTCTGCCTGGGATCTGCACAAGATGGCGCTGGAGCAAGGCTTCTCTCTGCGGGCTCTCCCTAACAGATCCACTTGCCCTATTATGTATTTTCTTTTCTTTCCTTTTCTTTTCATGTACTTAATGATCTGTTGAGCTGCTCGCAGAAAATACTTTTCACTGTTCCTCGGTACACGTGACAATAAACAAATCCAATCCAATCCTCCGGGTGCTCCGGTTTCCTCCCACAAGTCCCGATAGATGTGCTTGTTAGGTGCATTGGACATTCTGAATTCTCCCTCTGTGTACCCGAACAGGCGCCGGAATGTGGCGACGAGGGGATTTTCACAGTAACTTCATTGCAGTGTGAATGTAAGCCTACTTGAGACAATAAAGATTTTTCAAAAAACTATTTGCGAGTGTCTGGGGTTCAGTGTAACTACGCCTCTCCAGGGACACAGTGACATCCATTTGCAACATGAAACTCTCCTGAAATCACCTACAACTGCTTGGGGGTTGACCCAACGCCCTCAACCTCCCTCACAATTCCTGGCAGGGAGCTGCTTACTCATGTTTTAAACCCCTCCCCTGATACTTTCCCCACCCTCACTCAGCCCGAGCCCAACCAGCAGATGGGCCAGCAACGCCTTCGTCCCATCAAAGAATTTTTAAAAAGGTCTTCTCCTGCTGAAATGCTCATCCATCCTTCTGTTCACCATTGACTCATGGGCAAGCAGTCCTTTGATTGTAAAATCCTCATCCCCATTTTTAAATCCCTCCGTGGCCCTGCTCTTCCCTACTTTGTAATCTGCTCCAGTCCTGCAACCATTAGAAATATCTGCATTCCTCTAATTCTGGCCTCTTTAACAGGCCCAATTTGAAACACTGCACCAATCTCCAGTTGCCTAGTCCTCAAGCTCCCTCCCTGCATCTCACTGCCTCCCATCTTCCACCTTTAAGACGCTCATTAAAACCTGTATGTCCCTTTGTCCAAGCTTTTGGTCAACTGACCTCCCAGAATCGTACCTGGCTCCTTCAGGAGCTTTGATATCCTCTCGAACATGTCAGTGAATGCTAATGCAAAGCAGTGATGCTGTCTGAATCCCGACTGATTTAAGTTCAACAGACTGTGACATGACAAAAAGGAATATCGTCTATTTAGAACAATCTATTCTAATATTTTTGGAAAGGCCGATGATATGAAAATTAGACGATAATTGCTGAAAAAGGTCATTTTTCTGAATTGGTGTAACTGTTGATGTTTCCGGAGATAATGGAACAATGTTGGATTGCAATGGGAGATTGCATATATGAGTAAGGGGATTGACAATGTTTAAGTGAACCTTTTTTCAATAATTATTGTTTCCTTCATCATGACAGCACGGTAGCACAAGTGATTAGCACTGTGGCTTCACAGTGCCAGGGTCCCAGGTTCGATTCCCTGCTGGGTCAGTGTCTGTGTGGAGTCGGCACATTCTCTCCGTGTCTGCGTGGGTTTCCTCCGGGTGCTCCGGTTTCCTCCCACCGTCCAAAGACGTGCAGCTTAGGTGGATTGGCTATGATAAATTGCCCTTCGTGACAAAAAAAACGGTCAGGAGGGATTATTGGGTTACAGGGATAGGGGGGAAATGAGGGTTTAAGTGGGTCGGTGCAGACTCGATGGGCCGATGTTCTCTGTATGTTCTATGTCTATAATCAGCAGAATAACTTCCTTTTAACAATTTGCACGATTTCACCTCAGCCAGTAGGAGTTAGAAACAATGGGCTGGATTATTCACACCCCAACGCCAAAATCGCTGCCGGCGCTGGGCGGAGAATCTATTTTCGCGCATGGAATGGGGACCGGTTTCCCGATTCTCCGGCCCTGAACGCCGCACCGTGTATCCCCTACCTGCGGCCATTTGCTGGAGGACCGCCCCGCCATTCTCCGCCCGCGACCGGCCGAAGCCCTGTCGGCGTGGATCTAACATGGTCCTGCCAGTCGGGATGCTAGTGTGGCGGCTGCAGACTCAGGCTGCGACCGCCATAGTCGGGGGCGGATCGGAGGGCGGGGGGCTCATATGGGACCGGGCTATTTTGGGGCGGGCGGTCCATGTCGGGTGCACGGCCGATCGGGGGCACTATTTGGTAGGCCCAGCTCCGTAGCCTGGGTCCGACATGGAGCACGGCGCAGCCGCTGGAGACCCCCGCCGTGCGCATGAGTGGCTTCTGACCCGGATGTGCGGGGGCCCGTATCTGTAGCAAAAGCTGCGAGATCTACTCCGGATCCCTGCTAGCCCCCTGCAGGGCTACGAATATGTGGCTCTTTCACGCCAGTTTTTCTGTCGTGAAAGGCCACAGATTTCAACGACATGGCGACATAGTCCCTGGAACAGAGAATCCAGCCTCATGGGCGTGATCCAACTACAAAAATAAGAATCATTCTGGGTGGGATTAGCAGGGCCATCCCACTATTTAACAGCTATTTGTTTTTGGTGCCCAGCAGGGAACCACCCCCTCAAGGCCGTACTTAGCATCATTTCCTCCACTGAGGAGCTCTGACGGGCGAAGTTCCTCACTGCAGGAAGAGATCGGGATGCCATTTAAAAATGGTGTCCCAATTTCTCGACCTCCCGACGCAACCCGCGGCCAACCCCCATTGCCCCAATTCACCTATAAGGGGGTCATTAAGCACCCCCCCCCCCCGCATCCCACCTCACATGGACAGGGCATCAGCGGTGCCAGGGTGCCATCCTGCCCAGAGGCCGACCACTTGGGGGCCTCCATCGCCTGGGAGACCCCACCCCCTCCAAAGTACCGCACGGTCCCCATTTGCAGGGACCTATACTGAACGGAGCCTGGCTGCGGTCTGCTCAGCGAAGCCGATCGATGCCGGGTGGCCATCTGTTCCGGTGCGAGTACAGCTGAGAGAGTTCTTAAGCTCACTTAGCCGTACGAGACTGGGTTCCACATTGCACCTCGGTTTTGGCAGGACCCGACCATTGGATCACACCAAAGAGTAAGTTCCAGAATCAGTCAGAAAATGTTGCCAATCTTTTGTACTGGTTGGTACTTTGGAGATTTTGGCACGTTCATTGTTTATGAAAAAACTATCGAAACCATGAGCAATTTCTCTTGAGTTGTCAAAAACTGTGGCTTGAACTTTACGACCCTCCCAGCCAGCGGGATCTACCAGCCCTGGCGATGGCAATACCCTGTTGGGTTTCCCAGCAGTAAGTCTGGCGAACAACGCAAACGTCCATTAACATTGGCGGGACCGGAAGACACGACCGCCAGCCAACGTCGAGCCACCTCAGCTATCAGAACAACTCAACAGGTCTGGCAACATCTGGGGGAGGGGGAGAGGGAGTAACCCTTTGAGTCCATTTGACCCTTCCACTGAACTTTCAACAGTTCTGTAGATGAGTCATATGGGCTCGAAATGTAACTTTGTTGTTGAACCTGTTTTGACTTGATATTTTCCCATGTTTCAGACATATTACCATTGGTATTTTCTAATTTATTTGTACAATCTGATTCTTTGACACTCTGATATTATCTGTGAGCTCATTCCTATATTGTTTATAATTTTACAAAGATGTCTTTGATTCTTGCAAACCTAACTTGCAGAGTACATCTCATGTCCTAATTTTTTTAATAACTTAGCCATGTCATGTTAAATCCCCACTCCTCATAGCGCTCTTTTGCTATTTAAGTGCCTTCAGAAGGCTTTTGGATTTTGTTTCATGTTAGCTGCCAGTCTCTTCTCGTACTCTGTTGGCTGTTTTTATTTGATTTTTCAATTCCTGTCTGAGCCTTCTGTATTCAGCTTGATTTTCAATTGCACTACCCACCCACCATCTCTCACAATCACATTTTTCTGCTTCATCTTATTCACTATCTCTTTTGTGATCCGGAGAATCGTGGCTTTGTTTGCCCTGCCTTTTCCTTTCATGGGAATATACCTTGACTGTGCCCAAAGTTTCTCTTCTTTGAAGGCGGCCCTGTGTTGAGTTACGGTTTTGCCTGCCAAATTTTGACTCCAATTTATTCTGGTCAGGTCCATCCTTACCTACTTTCTTCCAGCTAATCATTATTGCTCGGGATTGTTCTTTGTTCTTTCCCATAGCTAATGATACAATGATCACTGACCCCCAAATATTTCACGACTGATACTTAACCTGCTTGGCTGACCATAATTCAAAATATCCAGGGCAGGAATTCTTCCTTTCTAGTTAATTGATGATCAACATTTTTAACATGGCTTTTATATTCACTAAGTAGACAATACAAATAGAAGGGTGTGTAACATTGGACTCATCGATGTCAACTAATTCAAATGTCATCATAAAATTATTTACCTAAATAAATAAACTTTGTACTTCGCCCGAGCTGACTCATAATATGAATGTTTACAATTTGGAGTGACGCATGTCTGTATACATTGGCAACATTGTCATCAGCATTTTGGTGACTAAAGTGGAGAACCAAACTCACATGGTCACATGGTCTAGCTCTCAAAGGTTGCCTGTCTCGCCATTTACCACCTTCCCTAGTTGCACTGCTCAGGCCTCAGAGCTCCCGGCCCTCTGATTGGTTGTGAGATGCTTCACGATGCCCTGAGCATTAAGTATGGTGGGCCTGCTGGAGGGTGCCTCTGGCCAAACTGCCAATCGGGTTCTGCTGCCTGAAGGTGGAGACTTGGGCTCCACCGTTTACCACATTGTCAGTGCCTACCTGCCCATGGATAAAACTGAGGCTATTATCTTCAGCTCCCTCTGTTCACTAGCCACCAGCTCTATCCCTCACCCTGACAACAGTCTGGAGCCGGAGCCATACTGTTCACAAGCTTGGTGCTATATTTAACTTTGAGGAGATCTTCTGGTGACATATCCGTGACATCGCTATGACCACCTATAGCCACCTCTGTAACAATACCCAACTCTACCCCTGCCACAGCTCACCTGCTGCTGAAATCCTCCTGATTGCCTTTGTTGGTTGGGGCGGCATGGTGGCACAATGGTTGGCACTGCTGCCTCACAGCATTAGGGATCCAAGTCCAATTCCGGACTTGGGGCACTGACTGTGTGGTGTTTCCACGTTCTCCCCGTGTCTACGTGATTTCCCCTCAGTGCTCCAGTTTCCTCCCACCGTCCAAAGATGGGCAGGTTAGGTGGACTGGCCGTGCTAACTTTCCCCCTAATGCCCAGGGATGTGCAGGTTAGGCAGGTTTACGGGGATAGAGCCGGGTGGATGGGGAAGTGGACCTGGGTAGAGTACTCTTTTGGAAGGTCGGTGGCTCGATGGGCCGAATCACCTCCTTCTGCATTGTAGGGATTCTATGGTACACTTGCCTGTTCCAACACATTACTGGCTGCCCTTACACATCCTACCCTCTGCAGGCTGAGGGTCAACCAAAAATGAGGCGAGATCTTATTGAAACTTACAGGATACTGCGAGGTCTGGATAGTGTGGATGTGGATGTTTCCACTTGTAGGAAAAACTAGAACCAGAGGGCACAACCTCAGACTGAAGGGACGATCCTTTAAAACAGAGATGAGGAGGAATTTCTTCAGCCAGAGGGTAGTGAATCTGTGGAACACTTTGCCGCAGAAGGCTGTGGAGGCCAAATCACTGAGTGTCTTTAAGACAGAGATGGATAGGTTTTTGATTAATAGGGGGATCAGGGGTTATGGGGATAAGGCAGGAGAATGGGGATGAGAAAAATATCAGCCATGATTGAATGGCGGAGCAGACTCGATGGGCCGAGTGGCCTAATTCTGCTCCTATGTCTTATGGTCTTATGGTCTTCTGCTCTTATGATACCGCACTCCAAGGGTGATTTCATACAAAACAGGGATATGGATTTTAAAACAAGCTTAATTACTAACACAGTATTAAACCTTAACTGCTATCTTTACTTTCATTCAAACGACAAAACCATCTTGCTGTATAAAGTAAAGTAAGCTATGCTTGCTGTACAGGGATGCTTTGAATACTCCACTTTGAGAGAGATATTTTGAGACTGGTAAAAAGAAAAAGACCTGAGTGACACGCTGACAGAATAAGGCAGAACCTCCGGCTGTATTTCTTCAGAAACCTTCTCAGCTCCCCTTCCAGCCTTAAACTTAAACTCAACCTCAACACTTGACTGCTTCAACCCCTGGCTCCTCCCATTAACTACATCATCTCATTAAACTGAACACAATGGTCTGGATTCTCCGATTCCGACGGCAAAATCGAGTTCGGCAAGGGGGCGGTAAATCCCCGATGACGGCAAAATCGGGGACGCCGCCGCTTTCGCGATGTGCTTCCCCCTGAAAAGTGCCGTACTCTAGGAGTACGCCACACGCTGTATCCACGGCCTCGGGCCATTGCCTGAGACCCGCCCCGCGATGCTCCGTCCCCGACCGGCCGAGTTCCCGACGCCGTGGGACGCGTGTGGTCTCACCCGTCAGGAACTCGGCATGGCGGCTGTGGACTCAGTCCAGCGCCGCCACAGTCGGGGGAGGGCCGATCCGCGGGCAGGGGTTCTTTACTAGGGGCTGGGGGCACTGTGGTGGGGCAGTCTGGGGCGCACGAGCCGGCCGAAAGTGGGGACTATTTCGTGGACCGGGTCCGAGAGCGGCCGCCGCCATGAGGCACGGCGCGGCTGCTGCAGGCCGGTGCTGTGCGCAGGCGCAGCCACGGACCCGGCAATTCTCCGGGTATTGGAAGCTAGAGCCGGGTGCTCTACGCTGCCGTCCTGCTGGCCCCCAGCAAAACGGGGAATCGGTGGCTGTTTTTCGCCAGTTTTTCTGCTGTAAAACGCCACCGTTCTCACGTTATCATGGGGACATAGCCCCAGAATCGGAGAATCCAGCCCCATATATAGAATGCTCTCCTTCATTGGCAGAGGTATAGAATATAAAAGTAAAGATATAGACCGGGATTCTCCCTTCCGGGGACTAAGTCCCCACGCTGGTGAGAAAACCAGCGGCAACGACTCCGGCGTCAACGGGCCCCCAAGGTGAGGAATTCTCACCTGTCTCGGGGGCTAGGTGGAAGCCGGAGGGGTTGGCGCCGTTCCAGCGAGTTCGCGCATGCGAAAAATGGTCGGCGTGATCTCACGCATGCGCGGAACTGCCACCGTGGTCCCACACATGCGCAGACCAGCCGGCATATGCGCGGGGGTTCTCTTCGCACCGGCCATGGCGGAGCCCCACAGAGGCTGGTGCGGAAGGAAGAAGTGCCCCCATGGAACAGGCCCGCCCGCAGATCGGTGCGCCCAGATTGTGGGCCAGGCCACCGTAGCCCCCCCCCCCCCCCCCCCTGTGGTCAGATCCCCCCACCCCCCCCCACCCCGCCACGCCCCCACGAGGACCGCCCCCGCCAACTTACCTGCCAGGTCTCGCTGTGTGGTACCATACGTAACCCACGCCGGCAGGACTGGCCAGAAACAGACAGCCGCTCGACCCATCGGGGCCCGGAGAATTGCCGAGGGGGCCACTGCCAACAGCCCAGCCCGAAAAGCACCGCCGGAGAATACGGCAGCCGGCGTCGGGTCGGGATTCGCACCGCCCGCCGGGGATTCTGAATCCTGCCCATAATGTTGGAATTGTATAAAACATTGGTGAGGCCACAACTGGAGTATTGTGTGCAGTTCTGGTCGCCACATTACAGGAAGGACATAATTGCTCTGTAGAGAGTGCAGAGGAGGTTTACAACAATGTTGCCAGGGCTAGAAAAGTGTAGCTATGAGGAGAGATTGGACAGGTTGGGGTTATTTTCCTTGGAACAAAGAAAGCTGAGGGGTGACTTAATTGAGGTGTACAAAATTATGAGGCGAAGAGAAAGAGAAAACAGAATAAAATTGTTTCCCTTGGCGGAAAATTCTGGAAACAGGGGACAGGTGCTGGAAAGTGGGATTATTAGAAAGGGCACTTCGGCATCCTCAGCTGGCATGGACCAGGTGGGCCGAATTGCTGCCTTCTGTCATTGAAGATATAGCTACTCATCCCTTTCTACGTGTCTGAGACAGAAGCTATACAACCATTGGCACCTGCCCACCAGGACCATTGAGTAGGCCATCAGGCTTCTGAAGATGCAACTCTGGTGCCTGGATTTGTCGAGCTGCCCCCTACAGGACACTCCGACAAGTGTCTCTTTGTGGTGATCTGCCGTGCTCTCTGGAACATGTCCTCCTGAGAGCTGTGGATCTTGAGAATGGTGAGACCTTAGAAGGATCTCGCTCTTCGGTGGAAGAGGTGGAACAGGAGGTGAGGGAGGAGTTCCCCTCCAGTTCACACACCATCCTGCCTTGGGATTATATCACCGTTCCTTCACTGTCACTGGGACAAAATCCTGGAACTCCCTCCCTAACTGCACTGTGGGTGCTCCTACGCTACGTGCACTGCAACGGTTCAAGAAGGCAGCTTACAACCAACTTCGCAAGGACAATTAGGAAGGGCAATAAATGCTGGCCCAGTCAGCGAAAACCCACATCCTGTGAAAGAATAGGAAAAAGGATGAGGCAGAGTTTGAGGGATAGGATTCAGAGGGCCCAGGTGCAGATGGATATGGATGGGCACAGTGCAGATGAAGATCTCGTCAGGATTCCGTGACTGTCAGTGATCATGTGATTCCGGAACTTTTCAACTGAGCCCCTTAGAGCTAGGATAGAACTCACTCGGAGTTACCTGTGCTAACACGTCCAATAAAGACACAACCTTGAACGTATAGACAAAAACAGAAAATACTGGACAATCTCAGTAGGTCTGGCACCATCTGTGGAGACAGAAGGGAGCTAACTTTTCGAGTCTCTCTGACCCTTTGACAAAGCTGGAGAGAACTGGAAATAGGATCAGATTTATACTGTTGTGAGGGGACATGGAGCAGTGGACCAGGGTAGAGGGCCAGAGATGGGTGGAGAAGATGTCAAGGACAAAAAGACAAAGGGAATGTAAATGGTGGTGATAATGACTAAGAAGGTGCTGCTATTGACACATTAATGGTTAAGGGGATAGGGCGAGGGTATGGGCCTAGCTAGGGTGCTCTTTCAGAGGGTTGATGTAGACTCGATAGACTGAGTGGCCTCCTTCAGCACTGTGGGATGACACGGTGGCACAGTGGTTAGCACTGCTGCCTCACAGCTCCAGGATCCCGGGTTCAATTCTCGCCTTGGGGGCTGTCTGTGCACGTTCTCCCCGTGTCTGCGTGGGTTTCCTCCGGGTGCTCCGGTTTCCTCCCACAGTCCACAGACATGGATTGGCTATGCTAAATTGTCCCTTAGTGAACAAAAGGTTAGGTGGGTTTACTGGGTCACAAGGATAGGATGGAGTCGTGCGGGGCGCTCTATCCCGGGGCCAGTGCAGACTCAATGGGCCGAATAGCCTCCTTCTGCACTGTAAATTCGATGATTCTATGTCGGGATTCTATGGTGAGCAGTGCGTCAAAGAAAAACTAGGAACAGGGAACAGATGGCTCAGGTGGGATGGGCTGGGGGGCAGGGGTGAGTGAGAAAAAGATTGATGGGAGAAATTAAAACAAATTGATAGAAATAAAAATGGGTGAAGGTGGGGGTGAGAGTTCACAATCACCAATGCAATTCCAAATAAACCTGTTGGACTTTTAACCTGGCATTGTAAGACTTCTTACTGTGCCCACCCCACTCCAAAGCCGGCATCTCCACATCAGTCTAAGTCATTATCTCCACCATTTACATTCCCTTTGTCTTTTTGTCCTCGTTAATCTCCACTTATTGTTGGCCGTCTATCCAGCACCCCCCGCCCCCCCCTCGCCCCCCCCCCCCCCCGCCCCCCCACCCCTCCCCGCGGGCCCCCCCCCCCCCCAACAGTATAAATCTGAACCTATTTCCAGCTCTCTCCAGCTTTGACAAAGAGTCGCCCAGACTTGAAACATCAGCTCCCTTCTCCCCCCACAGGTGCTCTCAGACCTGCTGAGATTATCCAGCATTTTTCTGTTTTTGTTTCAGATTCCCGCATCCGCAGTGATTTGCTTTTATCTTGAACATATAAACTCTTAATCGCCAACAAAGATAGCACAACTGACTTTGCAATCAGCGGTGAGGAACACTTATCTCCTTCATCACCTCATAACTCTTTTCATGTTCGCCCACCAATAAAAGCAGCTTTACATATGTGACTTCAAGCTCACTATTTAGATAGTGCTCAGAAAGGATTGCGGTGGAGAACTATAGCAAGAGGGCATCTCAGTGGCCAACTCAGTGCTCCATTCGAAGACGTGCCCTCCACACTCTTGGCCGCTCTGCGTGTTGCTCCCCCTGCTGCCTTGGAGGAGATGGAGGCTTGAAGGCTTGCAGTTGAGGTGCATGGGCAGTCGTGGCCCTCTCATTGCGGAACTGCCCATGGGGTCAGCTCAAGTGGCTGCTGCACCCGCATCACTGTTGGGGCATGTTGGGTCACTTCACCCTGCTCCACATATAACCTCACTGCCCCAGGAGCCAACAAGGCCAAGGATGGTGAAAGTATCCCATCCTCCAGCATAACATTCTCAGCCCTTGGCTGGCACACCAAATAGCTGGAGCGGAAGCACCAAATGGCGCTCAGGTACAAAAGCTGCAATCCCCTCCAAACATCACTACATCATCAGTGCCGCTGCCTGGTTCAGGCTGCACAGTGCCTCATGCATCCTGTGTACATCAGTGCACAGTCCCTGCCTGCATTCCCAGTGTTGGCAGAGTTTCCAAAGAGATTGGTGACCCACTCCCCATGAGGAAGCTGATGCACTTAAAAACCTTGAGAGCCTGTGACATACAAGTGTTGGATGTCTTCTCCATCTTCTACCCAGGATTCCCCGCCCCGGGGAAATTCAACATGCAGAAGCCTGTCTCCAGCTGCTGCTCTAAATGCAGACTCCTTTCCAGTTACGCATGTACCTAACTGAGCAGCACTGCATCTGAGCTCCCGCCTCCAAAAGGAACTCCTCGCAGCTTCCCCTGCCCCCCCCCCCCCGCCCACTAGTACCATGATCACCTGCACACAAGGACTCACCAGGGTGAGTGTATCTGAGCTGTGGGGGGTGGTGTGCCTGTAAGGTGTGATGGTTCTTCTTCAGCTCCTGGGTTGTTGATGGAGATTGAGCATATCTCTTTGGGTCGGATGTTTACACCTGGGGGAAACATAAGAAGAGATAATGAAATTCTTGGAAAGCAGAAACCGCCGCACTGCTGAAGTTTCCCAAAGCAACTCAGCGTTTTTTGCCCTTTGTAATCACCATCTCCACCTCAGTGATATTCACTGACTGCAAGGCCGATTGGAGGAGTCGCAGAGACTTCAGGTACAAAAGATGCTGCCGACAATGCACGGTAAAGAGACCAACACTGCTAAGGTGGTGACCTCAGTGGAAATCCTGGAACACAACGTCTGCATCGTAAGTGTTGAAGTTAAGTTGGGGAGGAAATTGAGGTGGCCGGGGGGGTGGGGGGGGGGGGGGGGGGGGGTTGTTGAGCTGATGGACACAGCTTCCCTAGGAGAACCTACAGATGTTGAGGCCTCCCTGGTCCCTCCTTGAATGCCTGGCCCTCGCCGACGCCTGTCCTCTATCCTTCGGCTCCTCCTCGGGCTTCTCCTTCAGCACCTGCTGGTCCACCTCTTCCTCCTTAGATGAGGATGTCTGTCCTGCTGCCTCCTCCTTCTCCCCTTCCTCCAGTATGTAGCCCCACTGCTGTGCCAGATTGTGGAGGGCACAGCAGACCACCACAAAGCGGGTAACTCTCTGGGGGATGTACCGCCAGAGCGGTCAAGGCATCGGAACCAGATTTTCAGCAGCTTAATGTACCACTTAATTACAGCACGGGCGGCAACCTGGGCCTCATTGTACCGGGACTCCACCTCAGTCTCAGGTCTCCGTACTGGCGTCATCAGCCATGGCCTCAGTGGGTATCCCTTGTCCCCCACGAGCCAACCCGTCATCCTGGGATGGTCCTTGAAGACACTGGGGATCTCCGAGTGTCCCAGGATGTAGCTGTCATGCACGCTCCCAAGATAGTTGGCGCACACATGCATGATTCAGAGGTGGTGGTCACACACGATCTGAATATTCCTGATAATATAAGGCATTCACTGTGCCCCGGTGCTCACAGGGCGACATCAGTGCCACCGATCGCCCATAGACCTGGGGCATCCCGGTGATGGTGGCAAATCCTGCAGCCCAGGCATCTTGGTCAGCCGGACAGGTCAAACTGATACAGTCTGATGTCTGGCATGCAGAGCATCTATCACCGCCCAGATACACCTGTGGACGGAAGATTGGGATATACCACACAGAGCCCCACTCGAGTCAAATGACGGGGCGGCACAGACGATGGCAGCTGCGGTGACCTTCGTGACCACTGGGAGAGGGTCTCCGCCTTCTCCACGGGATGCCATGTCTGCAAGGATGTGGCAAAGGTGCAGCACTGTCACCCGGCTGAGCCGCAGTCTTCTGCAGCACATGGTGTCCGTCAGCTGATGGAATGACCAACGACACCTGTGCAACTTGTGCCGTCGCTGGCCTCCCCTTCGGGGGCCCTCCTCAGCCTGATGGGCGGCCAGGTCTTGAGGGTATGCGGCGGCCCCCTGCACATGGGGTGCCGCCTCCAGCCTGTGTTGCCAATGTTGCCTTCTGTGGCATATGCCCCCTTGGCTGCCACAGCATAGCGAGGGCATCCTCTGTGGCATCAACACCAGCAAACATAGTTTTATCTGGAAGGCTTTAGAGAAGGAGAAATACTGGCAATCAAGTTAGGGCTTCCATATAGGGACCCTCAAACCCACCAACCTTTATCATGACTGTCCCAGAGTGCCATCCAGTGAGCCAGTTGTGCTGGCAAACCTGGCTCTGCACATTCACCCCCAGTCACATAAGGAGCCCCTAGACCTCAGACCAAATGTCACTATGCTGCTGACGCTCCGAGAGTTCAGGCACAGTGCTCAGGCTTCAAGGTTTGCTGGACATGCAGTGCACTAATCACCCCTGTGCCTTCTAGGAGGCACCTGAGAGTTGAGGAGCGTGAAGTGCGCTAACAAGGCTGATTCCTCATTTGTGAAGCTGGAGGCTGCTCACTGTCAAAGGGGGTGAAATTGATTTACAGGAGAGAGGTTGCAGAGTTTGGTAGGACAGGCAGGCTGCAGCTGCGGTTGGTCAGTTGTGGGTGTCCACAATATTTAAAAATCGCTTGCAGGCTTCTGAGATTCAGATGATTGCCGGGAGGCTGCTGCTTTCGACTTCAGTCTCGCTGAAGTACGGTAGCACAAGTGGACGGCACTGTAGCTTCACATGCCAGGGTCCCAGGTTCGATTACCCGCTGGGTCACCGTCTGTGCGGAGTCTTCACGTTCTCCCCGTGTCTGCGTGGGTTTCCTCCGGGTGCTCCGGTTTCCTCCCACAGTCCAAAGACGTGCAGGTTAGGTGGATTGGCCATGATAAATTGCTCTTAGTGACCAAAAAGGTTAGGAGGGGTTATTGGGTTACGGGGATAGGGTGGAAGTGAGGGCTTAAGTGGGTCGGTGCAGACTCGATGGGCTGAATGGCCTCCTTCTGCACTGTATGTTCTATGTTCTATGATGAGATTGGAATGAATGAAAATGAGGGTTAATAATATTCCAACAATTTTTGGTGAGATCCAGAACTCGCCATCAGGAGCGGAAAGCGTGTCAGTTGAATTGTAAAATGGTTCGCGCCAGCTAGAATCTCGATTAAGCCCTCTCCCACTATTCACCCGGCACGCCCCAGTCTAGCAACCCGATCGCTGAATCACATCTCCTGTTTTGCAATCAAGTGTGATAAAACAATGAGATGTGAAATTCTTGTGCGTAAATGATGGTCAGGCAGCAGTGAAACATCAGCGAACATTATGGTTCACATGTAGTCTTTTGCTGTCCAGACTGATTGAGTTAAATATTACTGCACAATCCCCTTTGTGTTGCCACATCTTTGTCTGCTTTATGTTCCTCTTTTGATTTCATATTTCTGCTGAGACTTTGGTCAAATGAAAGCAAATTAATGCAGATGCTGGAAGTCTGAAATTAAAATAGAAAACTCTGGGAAAACGCAGCTGGTTTGGCAGCTCGTGTGGAGAGAGAAACACAGCAACGCAGATCGCGATCCGACAGATAATCGGGCATCTGTCCTAAATCAAGGTTCGTGGCGGGGGCCGAACTGACCACTATGCTCCGGCCCCTCCGCTGGCGGCGGGATCGGCATTCACGCCAACGTGCCAGCGGGGAGATGCAAATGGGTCATTAAGACCCATTAGCGAGGGCGGCACGGTGGTGCAGTGGTTAGCACTGCTGTGTCACGCCGCCGAGGACCCGGGTTCAATCCCAGCCCCGGGTCACTGTCCGTGTGGAGTTTCACATTCTCCCCGTGTCTGTGTGGGTCTCACCCCCACAACCCAAAGATGTGAAGGGTAGGTGGGTTGGTCACGCTAAATTGCCCCTTAATTGGAAAGACCCATTAACAGGCCGGCACCAGATTCTCTCGGTCCGAGCGATTCTCCGGTCCTCCGGGCAGGGAATCATGTGGGTGTGGATTACAACAGGTATGGGGAAACATGGCCGTGACATACTGGACCTTGCCATGGACCAAGGGGGTAACCCCTTAAAGTGGTTGTCCCCACAGACCCTCTAAATAAAAAGACACTCACAAAGACCTCCTAAAAATTGAGACCCCTCACAGGGACCCTCCAACTAAAGGAACCCCCCACAGGGACCCCCTAACTAAAGGAACCCGCACAGGGCCCCCCGAACTAAAAGAGCTTCCACAGGGACCCTACTAAATAGGGAGACCCCAAAGATCCCCTAAAGGGACACCCCCAGAAATTTTGCATATGAGACAAAGGGGCTGCTAATGGTGACATTAGGGATTGAAGAGTGTGAATAGTGGCAAAGAAAGGAGAGCAAAATGTGTTCATGGTAAAACAAAGGTCAGCTTTTAGTCACCTTTACTAGTCCACTTTAATTGGCTCAGCATTCATCATCCACAAGTCTCTGAGAAGTTAGTACTATTTTGACATTAATGTCACCATTTAAATGTAAGTTGTTGCTTAACCTCTGCTGTGACTAAATATTCCACTTAGCTTGGTATACATCAAATTTACAGCACAGGAACAGGCCCAGCAAATAATTGCTCATGCACTTTGCAAGCCTCCTCTCTTCTTCATTAATTACATTCTATCAACAGGTTTGCCCAGTCACTGCTCCCTTACAAATATGTACCTAATCATCTCCTTAGAAAGTCAGAAAGTCGTTCCAGCACAGGGGGCATTCAGCTTCTCAGGTCCCTCCCAGCTCTCCGTCGGACAATCAGTCCCTGCTATGTCCCTGTAGGCTGCAACTCTATTTCCCTCAGACAGCGAGTTCCAGGTTATTATCATTTTCTGTGTACAACAATTTGCCCTTGAATCCCCTCTACGTTTCTTAACTAAATCTTAAATCTTTGTCCTCTCGCTCTATCAACCCATGGAAAAGATTGATGATAATACAATACTCCTTCATCCCACCTATATTTTCACAGATGTACACAGAGTTTTGAGGATAACACAAGCTACAAAGTATATCTTATACTATAATGTTCTCAGGAAGTACACAGTCCACGTAAAGCCTCAGGCCAACTGTGGTCAGACACACCGCACCATAAAACCAAGTGGCCGATGTCACCCAATACAACCTCTGTGGATTTTGCATGAGATTTCCCTGATGCTTGTCACAGTGTGAGCCGAGCAGCCTCAGTGGAACTCTGACTTACCCACGAGTGTTACCAAACTTCACTCTCAAAAAAGAACACGCCTGAGAATCCTTTCCCAAACAATGCTTTCTCTCATGTGACCTCACCAAGGGCCCATTTCCGGAATTTCAATCTCTCCGTTCAGTATTCCTCTGCCTTGGATTGTCACAGGCATTCACACTCCCACACAACCTGTCCAAGGTTGCGGGGGTGAGGGTGGAGCCTGAAGTGTTGGGTGCTCTGATATACAGATGAACCAACACGGTTGCGATTGGTACAACGCAGTTTTATTCTGTTAAACTATTTATACAACAAATTTGGTACTCAGCAGGTGGTGACTGTGTGAGTGTCTGGCTTTGAGGTCCTTGCCCTGTTCCGACTCCTAATGGACTGCCCAGGAAGTGTCGTGTTTCTTGTTTTGTACTGTGTATGCTCTTGTCTGTGATTGGCTGTCGGGTTACGTGTGCTAATTGGTACGTTGCTCTGTCTATCATTATGTATGTGTTTATGTGCTCTGATGTTCTCTTGAATATCATGACATCCCCCCTTTTTTACAAGATTATGTGCCTACGTGGTTATAAATAGAAATGTGTCCTGAGTGCAGATAAATGTGTGTGTGCGTGTAATATTTACAGCATGTACATGGGGCTTAACTATATACAAGGGGCGATGTCGGGTGTGACATGCTAACGAGGTTGTACCATAACAAAAAAAAACAATGTGGAAATGTGGAACGATAAAACGAATGCCTGTAACGAGAAAAACATAGACATGTTAAAACAGTGGTTGCAAGAGTTCAATGTGTAAACAGTCTCATAAGTCCAGTCTAGTAGGTGGGCGACGGATTCGGGTTGACCGCCTCAAGGGTGGGTCGGGAACCACCGACTGAGGTGCGGGCCTGACCACGGGCGGCGACGAAGGGGCATGGTAGCAGGCAGCTCCACGAAGTCGCTTTCAGGAACCACTGGAGGACACGGCGTCAGTGTAAGGTTTCGTTGCGAGCGGGAAGTAGGCGAAGAGCCCGCCGATTGCGCCTATGCACGGATCCAACAGGCATGCGTACCAGGAACGAGTGGGGAGCCACGCGTCGGAGAACTTCGGCAGGTGCTGACCAGCCACCTTCTGGTAGGTGGATGCGGACATCGTCTCCAGGGGCCAGGGCGGGAAGATCAGTTGCCTGTGTGTCATACGATCGCTTCTGGCGACCGCGCTGCAGTTGCATCCTATGCAGTACCGGAGCATGGTCTGTTGTTGGTGCCAGGATGGAAGGCACAGTGGTTGTGAGGGTGCGACCCATCAGCAGCTATGCTGGTGAGAGACCAGCGGCTAGTGGGGCCGAGCGATAGGCCAGCAGGGCAAGGCAGAAGTCCGACCCGGCAGCAGAAGCCTTGCAGAGGAGCCGCTTGGCAATGTGAACGCCCTTCTCCGCCTTACCATTTGACTGAGGGTGCAGAGGGCTGGATGTCATGTGTGTGAACCAATACGAGGCAGCAAACAATGACCATTCCTGACTGGCAAAACAGGGCCCAATGTCCGACATGACAGTCATCAGAATGCCGTGGCGAGCGAAGGTGTCTTTGCAGGCCCTGATGACAGCAGATGATGTCAAATCATGCAGGCGTATGACTTCTGGGTAGTTTGAGAAGTAGTCAACTATGATGACATAGTCCCTGCCAAGTGCGTGAAACAGGTCTACACTCACCTTTGCCCAGGGGGACGTCACCAGCTCATGGGGCAGAAGTGTTTCAGGAGGTTGCGCCGGCTGAAACCTTTGGCAGGTTGGGCAGTTGAGCACCATGTTGGCAATATCGTCACTGATGCCCGGCCAGTATACCGCCTCTTGGGCCCTCCGTCTGCACTTCTCGAACCCCAAGTGGCCATCGTGTAGTTGGTCGAGAACCAGCTTGCGCATGCTGTGCAGAATCACAATCCGGTGCAGCTTCAGAAGGACACCATCAATGACGGCCAGGTCGTCTCGGACATTGTAGAACTGCGGGCACTGCCCTTAGAGCCACCCTCCATCATGTGGCGGATCACACGCTGTAGAAGGGGGTAGGCCGCAGTCTCTCGGCGAATACGGGCCAGACTGGAGTCGTCAGCCGGCACATTTGCCGATGTGAAAGCCACCTGCGCCTCGACCTGACATACAAACCCCTCCGCATCTGGCAGCGTGCTTACTGCTCTAGATAGGGCATCCACAACGATGAGTTCCTTCCCTGGAGTGTAGACCAGTTGGAAGTCATACCTCCTGAGTTTAAGTAGGATGCGCTGGAGGCGAGGGGTCATCTCGCTCAGGTCCTTGTTTATTATGCTGACCAGGAGGCGGTGGTCGGCTTCGACAGTGAAACGGGGAAGACCATACACAGTATCATGGAACTTGTCTAAGCCGGTTAGCAAGCCCAGGCACTCCTTTTCGATCTGTGGGTAGCGCTGCTCTGTGGGGGTCATGGTCCGCGATGCATAGGCAACTGGGGCCCATGATGCCGTGTCATCCCGCTGCAGGAGCACTGCTCCAATGCCGGATTGGCTGGCATCAGTTGAGATTTTGGTGGCACGAGACGTGTCAAAAAACGCCAATACCAGTGCAGTGGTGAGTTTGCATTTGAGCTCCTCCCATTCCAGCTGGTGCGTGTGTTGCCACTGGGACTCTGTGGACTTTTTGACGTGGTGGCGCAGAGCTGTTGTGTGGGAGGCAAGGTTGGGAATGAAATTCCCCAGGAAGTTGACCATGCCAAGGAAGCGTAGGACAACTTTCTTATCAGCCAGCTGCGGCATGGCTGTGATGGCGCTCACCTTATCTGCATCCGGACAGCCCCCTGACCGGGAAATGTGGTCCCCCAGGAACTTCAACTCGGTCTGGCCAAAGGAACACTTGGCTCAGTTGAGGCGCAGGCCGTTTTCCCGTATGCGGGCAAAAACGCGTTGGAGATGATATATGTGCTCCTGTGGTGTGGTGGACCAGATGATGAC
This sequence comes from Scyliorhinus torazame, assembly GCF_047496885.1. Classification (NCBI taxonomy): domain Eukaryota; kingdom Metazoa; phylum Chordata; class Chondrichthyes; order Carcharhiniformes; family Scyliorhinidae; genus Scyliorhinus; species Scyliorhinus torazame. Next base: position 24,403,951 of record NC_092714.1, read on the forward strand.
ATCGTCCACATATACACGCACCCCTTTGATGCCTTCCATCATCTGCTCCATGATCCTATGAAAGACCTTGGATGCCGAGATGATGCCAAATGGCATCCGGTTGTAGCAGAACCTGCCGAAAGGGGTGTTGTAGGTGCATAGCTTTCGGCTGGAGGGATCGAGATGAATCTGCCAAAACCCCTTAGAAGCATCCAGTTTCGTAAATATTTTCGCCTGGGCCATTTTACTGGTGATCTCCTCCCGTTTGGGTATGGGATAATGTTCCCTCATGATATTATTATTGAGGTCTTTGGGGTCAATACAGATAGGGAGCTCGCCGGAGGGCTTCTTGACACACATCATGGCGCTGACCCACGGCGTGGGCTCCGTGACCCTGGATAGGACCCTTTGGTCCTGGATATCCTGCAGCTGCTGCTTGAGGCCGTCTTTAAGTGGCGCAGGAACCCTGCGAGGTGCGTGAATGACCAGGATGGCGTCCGGTTTGAGGTGAATTCGGTAGGTGTATGGCAGTGTTCCCATGCCCTCGAATGCCTCCTGTTTGTGGGTGAGGAGCGATTGGAGCTGTGCTTTGAACTTTGCATCTGGGAAGTCAGATGTTCCGCCTGGAGAGAGAGAGTGGACGCGTTGCACGAGGTGGAGAGCCTTGCATGCCTGTGCTCCCAGCAGGGAGTCCTTCGATGAGCCGACTATCTCGAACGAGAGTGTGGCCGTGTGTGTGTGTTGTGTGTCACCTGGAGCTGGCAGGATCCCATAGCCGGGATAACGTTCCCGTTGTAGTCGACCATTCTGCACCGGGACCGCCGGATTGGTGGTCTGACCTTCATGGCATAGAGGGCTGACCATGCTATGAGGTTGGCGGAGGCGCCAGTGTCCAGGCGGAAAGTGATCGGCGATCGGTTGACCGTCAGGGTGGCACACCATTCATCGCCCGGATTGATTGTGTTGACCCGGTTCCCATCAATGACCGCAACCCGGAAGGCGTCTTGGTCATCTGTGTCATCGGTTTGGATGTCGTAATGTGGAGGATGAATGGTCCGCAGTTCGGTCTTGCGTCGAGCGCGCCTTCGAATCACGTCCCTCAGTGTTGCCGTAGGTTTTGGCGCGCACAAGCGCAGGAGGCCTCGAAAAGAGCGCGAAACGGCCGCCTTCGTCCGGGCCACGGGCCGGGAGAAACTCGATCGCCTGGACCCGTTCAGCCTGGTGGGTCGCCTGGCTCTCCGATCCGGTCGCATAGGACCCCCTCCGCGCCGATTCGGTCGCCTGAAATTGGGCATAGCGGCTAGTTGTGTTCTCATGCTGGACACAGGCATCAACTGCAGATGCTAAGGTCAGGCCTTTTATTTTTAGAAGCTGCTGGCGTAGGCTGCTGGAGGCAACCCCAAAAACGATCTGGTCCCGGATCATGGACTCTGAGGTGCTGTCGTAACCACAGGACTGCGCGAGTATGCGGAGATGCGTCAGGAAGGACTGAAAGAGCTCATCCTTACCTTGCAGGCGCTGCTGGTAGACATACCTCCCAAAGCTCTCGTTGACTTCAATGTTGAAGTGTTGGTCGAGCTTGAGGAGGACCGTGTCATACTTAGATTTGTCCTCGCCTTCCGCGAACACCAGGGAGTTGTATACATGGATGGCGTGCTGACCTGCGGTGGTGAGGAGGATGGCAATCTTCCTTTTGTCCGAGGCGCCCTGTTTTTCGTTGGCTTCCATGAAGAGCTCGAAGCGCTGCTTGAAGAGCTTCCAATTGATGCCCAGATTCCCAGTGACTTGCAACGGCTGTGGTGTGTTGACAGTGTCCATGACGCAGGATGGCAGATTTGTGGGTAGGTTTCGATTCACTTCTGGTACCATGAAGTGTTGGGTGCTCTGATATACAGACGAACCAACACAGTTGCGATTGGTACAACGCAGTTTTATTCTGTTAAACTACTTATACAACAAACTTGGTACTCAGCACGTGGTGACTGTGTGAGTGTCTGGCTTTGAGGTCCTTGCCCTGTGCCGTCTCCTAATGGACTGCATAGGAAGTGTCGTGTTTCTTGTTTTGCACTGTGTATGATCTTGTCTGTGATTGGCTGTCGTGTTATGTGTGCTAATTGGTCCATTGCTCTGTCTATCATTATGTATGTGGTTATGTGCTATGATGTTCTCTTGAATATCATGACAGAGCCGTGCCCGAGAGTGGCAGTCTGTGGGGTATCGGAACAGTGAGAGCTACGTATGGGAAAGAGTGTCAGCGCCCTGGCTTTCGCTTCCCTAATCGCACACCGGAGAATCCTGCTCGGCTGGCGATCGGCAGCACCACCCACAGCTACAGACTGGCTGGCAGATCTGGCGGAATTTCTCTATCTGGACAAGATCGAGTACACCATCCGAGGGCCGGAAGAAGGCTCCCACAAACTGCGGGGACAATTCGTCGGCCCGTTCCAATACTTGTTCAAGGCCAATGGCGACTAGGGAAAGAGGGAGAAGGGTGATAGCAGACAAAACTCACATTACTAGGAGGAACTGAGGAGGAAGCCCAGGGGAACCGTAGGGGAGAAACATGGAGGGGGGAAGGGGGAGGAGAGGGGGCAGGAAGCCTCCCCACCCCCGAACCCACAAGGCCACAGAAACCACAGAAGGAGGGAAAAAAGGGAAGGGGGGGAGAAATAAAATGGAGAACAGGAGCTCAGCGATAGCACACCCAGGGCGGAAGAGGGGGATACCAAAGAGAGGACAGGGAGGGGGGTGGGGAGAAGAGATATCAAGAAAGATGTATGTACATAAGAAACTGTATAAATTGTAAATATCGGACACAAAAGGTCCACTGTTTAAAATTGAAAATGGCAATAAAAACATTTTTAAAAATGGGATTAGAATAGTTATGTGGTTGTTTTTGATCATCGTTTCTGTGTTGTAGACATCTAGGACATTGCTCTAGACTGACGATTGTTGAGAAAGAGAATTACAGGGCACTGGTGCAATAACAAGACTGCTGAATGTTTCTTCTTCAGTGAAAGAACGAGAAATAAACTTGTGACTCTTAGAAGAATGAAAAGATGTTGGTTTTGGGAGGGCTCATTTATGAAATGATAATTATATGTGGACCCTGGAGGCAATCACCAATTTGGCTGACTAGTTTTTTTTCATTCTGAACATTCTTATGTTGCTATCCAGTTCTATTAATAATCTCTATTATTAACACTGCAGTGAAGTTACTGTGAAAATGTCCAATTCACCTAACAAGCACATTTTCGGGACTTGTGGGAGGAAACCGGAGCACCCGGAGGAAACCCGCGCAGACACGGGGAGAACGTGCAGACCCCGCACAAACAGTGACCCAAGCCGGGAATCGAACCTGGGACCCTGGAGCTGTGAACCACTGTGCTAACCACGGTGCTAAGTGCCACCCATATAATCAGAAGAATTAAATAATATTTACTCGCTTATGTAACATGTAACTCTGGATCCATAATTTATTTATCGACTGCGAAAAGAGGTCATTTTAACTCGCTGGGTGCAGTTCAATGACACATGGGGGCAGCGCAGGTGCTGCATTTAGAGGCCGAGTCCATTTTAACTACTGGGCCTCTGTAGTCCCAGTCGGACCACCGTGTAGCCCGATGGACCTGGTTCGGCACGGGGGTGCGCACCATGTTAACATGTCGACCTTTCACCCCTTGCAAACAATGGATTTTGGAATCCAACCAGCAATGGTGGCCTTCCTGCGGGTCGCCACAGCCCTGGGGGAGGCTCTGCGACTGTACGAGTGGGAGCTGCTCGAGGAGGAGGAGGAAATTGCAGCAGCAGAACGGGCAGCAGAGGAGCGGGCAGCAGAGATACAGGTGGCAGCCGCCCAGGTTCGAGAGCCGGCTGCCCAACAGGCCGAGGAGGAGGAGGTACCGGCACCGCCAGTTATTCGAGGACCTGCCGAGCCGGGCATGCCGATGAAGACTCTGGACGAGCAGGGGGACAGTGCAAAGATCTGCCAGATGATGGCACATGGCACTGCGGGGGTATGGGGGAGGACACCTGCTCCCGGTGGCCATCAAGGTGATGGTCGCCGTGAACATCTATGTGACGGGGTCCTTCCAGGCATCGAGTGGCGACCTGTCCGGGATCTCACAGACCTTTGTGCACAAGTGTATCCATGTCATCACAGAGGCCCTATATGCCCAGGTGGATCAATGCACCTACTTCGATGTGGATGGAACCCACCAGGCTGACAAGGCACCGGGGTTCACCACCATCGGCAGGATGCTCTGGGTCCAGGGGGCGGTCAACGGGATGTCCAATGGCCCCCGGACTATCCACTGAGGCCCCCCTGCCACCTGGCGCTGCCAGTCTTGGAGGCCCGCTCTGGTCTCGACCAGGGTCTACACACTCATGGCCATGGAGCGCAGAAACTGGACCATCTCCATCTGGGACTGCGCCACATCACCCATTGGCTGTGCCACCACCTTCTTAGTGTCGCATCAGCCAGTGACTGGGTCACCTCCCTCTGGGACTGGGCTACCTTCCTCTGTGTCTGCGCCATGTCGGACAGCGCCTGGGCAATGCCGGCGACATCCCCTGCCATTGCCTGCTGTGACTGGGCCACGCTCAGAAGCGCTGCTGCGATTTCCAGGTGGCTCTGGGACTTGGCTGTGTGTGAGACGACAACCCTGTCCTGGGCCTCGGCCAGCACCTGCACAGAATACCTCAGGCCTTGGACATGCTGATGCATAGCCAAAATCGTCGCCCCCAATTCCTCCACCGTGGAATCCACCCGTGCGGTGTTGGTCTGGGTGGCACGCATGGTCGGCACCACCTCCTGCTTCTGCTACTCCACTTGCGCCTGCAGGTACCGGGTACTCGCTGACAACCCCTCATGCAGTCCCTGGCTCTGCGACTCCATCTCCACGATAGATGGGACTGTCTGCTCCAGAGATCTGTCTGGACAGCAACTAGTCCCTGGGACCGGCCTGCCCTCCGACCGTCCGCCCCCTCGGGAGTTCCGACTTCCACCTGCTGAACCGGGTCAACTGTGTGGTGTGGACCAGAGAGTGTCCCAAGAGCCTCTCCACTAACATTCTAAAGGAGGTGAGTGTCACTGGGATGGTGGGCCGGGGGTGGTGGGTGTGGGCGTGGTGTAGGCTGAGGATGAGGCAGGGGCCGAGGATGGTGTGGGATTAAAGGTGTTGTGGGGGGGGTGTGTTGACACACGTGTCATGAGGAATTGCAACTTAGCGAGGTCTCACTTCCTCGCCAGTGGGATACAGGTGTGGGGCGGGCGGGCTTAGTGCCGGGACACACTGCTGCCTACTCACCCTGGTCGCTGTGAGGAGGTTGTGCAGTTTTCTGCGGACCCCTGGCTGGTCCAGCCGACTTAGCCACAATGTTGACTGCCTCTGCCACCCGCGCCCAGGCACAGCGAAAGGTGGCGGCTGGCACCTGTCTTCCACGGCGTCCAAGAGAGTCTCGGGCTCAGTGTCAGCGAACCTTGGCGCTGCTGTATTTAGTGCCATCTTGTTAGCTGAGTTGGTCTGTGTGGGGAGGGGAGTGTGTCTGCGGCTGAAGCTTGTCAGCCTGCTGAGTGTCAATCACGGACCCGGCAAATCCTGCACCGTTTTTCATTTGAATCGATTGTGTTCCAGGCGGCACTGGTGTTGGCGCATTAGTAGTAGAACCGGTGCACGTGTGGCGTCAATTATTCCGTCATAAAAGCCCATGCATTCTCTGTTGGCATCAACACTGAGGGCTGGATTCTGCACTTGCCGACGCCGAAATCGTGAAATGCCATTGGGCGGAGAATAGCTTCTGTCGCCAAAATGCGCTAGGCGGCGGTTTGATGCCAAATCGGGATGCTCCGGCACCCCGAAAATGGTGTAAATGCGTCGCTCGTCGCGCGGGGTTAAAGTACAATAGGCATACCATTGGCAGGCCTGACACCCTATTCTCCGAGGCTCCGAGATTCACCGCCTCCGATGGGCCGAGATCCCGACAGGGTGGTTCACTTGTGGTTTCAAAGGTCGTGAACCTGGTGTCGTGGCTGCTGAGCGAGAGAGAGGAGATAGGATACAGAATGGAGCGACTGCGGGCTGCCGGCCCGGACACTGGCCGTGCTGGCTGCGGTAAGGGAACCCCTGCCTGGGCTAGGGGAGGGGGAAGCGGACAGGCTGAGCAGCCGGACCCAGGTATAGAAGGGACTTTAATTGGCGGATTCGGTGCCTTAATACCCTGTATTCATTTTAACCAGCTGCTTGACTATATTTCATGGAAATAGGCACTTGGCAAAGCATGATGGATATTTAGCCTTATTTCAGTCAAGAAGTTCTGAATGAAACAGTCAGAAGGTCATAATGTAAACAAGCAGACAGCTGCACATTGTTTTGCTGACAGTATACAATTATTATTTTTCTTAGGCAAGGAACCCAAGGCCTGTTATTAAAATCTAACTCCGGCCTGCTCGGTTTTCTGTCTTTTGCTAATCTAAAGAATGTCTTCTGTCCTAGATATTGCTTACTGTATCATATAAATTGCCTGCCTTTACCTTTGTAAAGGGGGGATAATTGGAATGACTGTGGTCTCTCCAACCACCCCCCCGCACCACCCCCCCACCCCCCCCCCACCTCCCCTCGCCAACTTCGTGTTTGATTAACGAACCTTTGGCGAAAACTTGAAGTGCTGACTTATCATTTCTTCGACACCTGGCACCGACCGCCATTACGAGAGCCATCTTGCTACACACCTACTGACCAGCCACCTCAGCCCCTTGTTCTACGTGGTGACACCGGCTGTATGGGTGCACCCTCCGCCGCACCACACACCCGTTACAGCGCGGCCCCAAACACCCCACCCTATCGGCCACCACCCATCGGCAGATCACCCAGGGCCACATCCACAGCAGCCCCACTGTGGGCAGTGCCACCTAATGGTACCCCTGGCAGTAGGGATGGGCACCAGGACCAGGGACGTTGACGGTGCCGGACACCGACGGGGCAAGCGTGCGGTGGTGCGGCAGTGCCAATCGGGGCCACCGTGCAGCTCATGGAACCTGGCTGGGCACGGGAGGATGCGCCATGCTAACATGTTATCCTTCCACCCTCTGCAGACAATCGCGTTTGGTGTTCAACCAGCAAGGGTGGTCGCCGTGGCAATGGTCACAACTCTGCGAGATGCCCTGCGGCCGGGTGAGTGGGCGCCACTCAAAGAGGAGGGGGAAGCTGCAGCAGCGAAGCGGGCAGCAGCAGAGCGGGCAGCAGCGGAATGGCCATAAGAGGATCGGGCTGCAGAGGAACGGGCTGCAGAGGGCAGATGGCGGCCGCACCGGCTGGAAGGCCGACCACCCAACAAGCCGAGGAGAAGGAGGTGCCAAGGAGGCGCCTCGTGTGTACCGGCAACGCCTGCCATTCAAGGACCTGCCGGACTGGGCACGCCGTCGGAGACTCCGGATGAACAGAGAGACAGTGCCACACATCTGCCAGATGATGGCACACCTGGCACCACAGGGGTATGGGGGAGGGCACCTGCTCCGGTGACCGTCAAGGTGATGGTCGGCCTGAACTTTTACGTGACCAGGTCCTGCAGAGTGGGGACCTGTCCGGGATCTCACAGACCTCAGCGCACAGGTGCATCTGTGCCATCACGGAGGGCCTGTATGCCCAGGCGGATCATTCCTTCCATTTCCATGTGGACCGAGCCCACCAGGATGCGTGGGCAGCGGGATTCGCTGCCATCTCCAGAGGAGATAGACGGGTTGCATGTTGTCCTACGGGCACCTGCGGATAACAGGCCACTCTACACTAACCGAAAGGGGTACCACTCAATGAACACCCAGCTGGTCTGTGCCCATCAACTGTGCATCGTACACCTCTGCGCCCGATAGGTGTGCATGATTCCTTCATCCTGGCTCACTCGGTGATTCCTGACATATTCAAGCGGCAACCCCCCCCCGGCTGAGAGGTTGGCTCCTGGGTGACAGCAGGGGTTACCCGCTGCGGCTGTGGCTGATGACACCTATCCGGAGCCACAATCCAACGCGGATACCCACTACAACGATGCCCATACAGCGACCAGGAGTGTGATCGAGCGGTACTTCAGCATCCTGAAGATGCACTGCCTGGAAGGGCAGGCCATGTCCGACAAGGAGAATGCGGGGAGGGGGACGATGAGCAGGACATGGGGCCTGGGCAGGCAGGGGAGGCCGCATGATGTTTTCACCATGGTCAATGCGCACGGGACGCTCTGATCGCCCCCAGCTTCACCGACCAGGAGGGAGGGGGTGGGTGGGGGTGGGTCTGGCTAGAGGCACGGATGCCACATCCTGTACCCTCACCCCCTCACTTTTCACATGGTCAAACCGCCCACTTGCACACCCCTTCGTTATACATACCTACAACACTACGAGCAGGAGGCCCTGGGTTGGCAGTAACAGCGGGTCTGGTCCATGGGGTGATGACAACCCGCTCTGCGATGAGCTCTGGTGCTCCACACACGATGACAATGTCTGACTCGTGCCCACAGTAGCACCTGGGTGATCCTTGCATGCGAGCTGGCCAGTCCATCACACGGTCCCGTCGAGTCCCCGGGGTGGGGTGCTGGGGTCCGTCGGGGCATGGGGGGGTGCGGGTGGAGGGGGTCGAGAGCACAGTCCACCCATGGGGCCTAACTACACTCATCCCCCCCATCCCCGGCTCCCCCCGGCTTGCCTGGACCAGCCTATCGCCTCACCCATCAGACAGAGCACCGAAGCAGGTTTTAACGGTGTTAACAGGTGTTGATTGTGTGGAAATATATACACAATCTGTACCCTAGGCCCTATTACTAAGCTGTGCCCTGCGCCCGTGCCAATTTAACTGGTGCCTAACTTTCTGGCATTCAGGGCCCTAACACTACGCCTAGGTGGTACCCCAGACGGTACAGCAGGAACGGAGGTGGCCTGCTGTGACTCCTGCCCTGCGACAAGGGACCCCGTTGGCACGTGTCTCCTGGGGAGACTCAGCCTGGATGGGCCCGGCCACTGCTCTGGTGTCCCAGGTGGCGTGCCCTGTCCTGCCCACCAAATGCACCAGGGACAGGAAGGGGGGGGGGGGGGGGGGGGGGGGGGAGTCCGCGATGTTGCGGTGAACGGTACCTCCCCTGCGGGAGTCACCGGCACAGGCCCATTTAAAGTAGCTGAATCGGTGCAGCTGTTGCGCCGTTTTTTCTGTCGTACAACGCCACGGTTCCCATGCCGGCGTCGGCACTTAGGGCTGTCCGGAACATTTGTCTAATCTTACGACCAAAAAGTCGCCGGCGGCCCATCACCGATGCACCACCCTTAGGGGGGGGGCTAGCAGCCATGCCACGTAAAGCCCCCCTGTCGATACGGATGGAGAATTGTCGGGTCCGTGGCCACGCATGCGCACGCCGGCGATCTGCAGCAGTCGCGTTGTGCAACACGGCGCCGGCCGCATGAATCCCTGGCCTGCCAGATAGTGTCTTCCTGGAACCCCACCCCACCCGCCATCCCCGGACCACCCCCTACCAGTCCCCCTAGCCCCTGCCGAAGCCCCCTGGCCTGCGAAACGGCTTTCCCCCCCGGACTGTGGCAGCGCTGGACACGCGAGGCCCGCGGAGACTGTGACCACATGTGCCCCACTCCGCCGGGAAGTCGGCCCATCGGGGGCGGAGCATTGGGGGAGGGCCTCAGGTGACTCACGTCCTGAGGCTGTCCCAACGGCGTACTCACTGATGACGCTGTTTTAGGGGGCGGAGCATCAGAAAATGGCACTGCCCCCCGATTTTGACGTAAAAATGGATTCTCCGGCCAATTGCCGAACGGCAATCAGAGAATCCAGTCAGAAACTGAGATTTCCGCCCTCTATTTATGCAAATCTAAATAAGCTAGGAGAATAGAGACAAATCAAATCTCAAAACCTCTAAGATGCACCCAAAGGGCTGAATTCTCCGCCCCCCATCCCACGGGCTGCATTCGCCGTACCCCGATGTTGAAATCGTGTCCGTCGCGGGACGGAGAATCCATTTCCACGCATGGAATTGGGACAGGCACCGGTTCCTCGATTCTCCGGCCCCCGAAAAGCGGCGTACCAGGGAGGTACGCCGCGCCACGTATCCCCTACCTTCGGCCATTGCCAGAGGCCCGACCCGCTATTCTCCGCCCCCGACCGGCCGAAGTCCTGACGGCGTGGATCTAATGTGGTCCTGCCATTCGGGATACCCGTGTGACAGCTGCGGACAGGGTCCGCGGCCGCCATGGTTGGGGACGGGCTGATCGGAGGGCAGGGGCGGCCTCATACGGGACCGGACTATTTTTGGGCGGGCAGTCCAGGTCGGGCGAACGGTCGATCGGGGGCACTATTCACGCAGTCCAGCTCCGGGGTCTGAGTCCGCCATGGAGCACGGTGTGGCCTCTGACCCGGAAGTGCGTGGGGCCGTATCGGCAGCGAGAGCTGCGAGCTCCACAACAGCTACATGCTCGCCCCCTGCAGGGCTGTGAATCTGTGGCCTTTTGACGGCAGTTTTTCTGGCGTAAAAGACCACAGTTTTCACGACGGTGTGGGGACATAGCCCCTGAAACGGAGAATCCAGCCCCACATTTCTGTGTCAGCACGCCGGCGGGATGTTCCGTTTCGCCGTCTGGTCAATGGGGTTTCCCATTGTGGGCAGCCCCAAGCCGTCGGGAAACCCCCGGGCTGCCGGCAAAATGGAGCATCCCGACGGAGGAGAATCCCGCCCAATAACTACTGCAGCTAAAACTATGGGTGGGATTCTCCGCTTGCTGACTCCGAAATCATGGGCGAAATTCTCCCCCAACGGCGGGATGTCCGCCGACTGGCGCACGAGTGTAAGGATGCATTCGATGGAGAGGAGGGGTCCCTGATATCATTACCGGGTCAGGAGGACCACTCGCTTCTTCACCAGACCGCAGGAACCTCTAAATAATCACTTGCGTAGCCCTCTCATGGCCTGGTTCAGCCTGCATTCAATAGCTATTTGTAGACTGTATGGGCCTTTGTTACACTCAGAATTATTAAAATACCATCCTCATTCCTGATGGGTCTTTGAGACAAGACACTGCCATTGGATTTCTGCCTCTTTTCCTCTGGGTCAGGCAGCCTTTATCTCGCCTGAATTCAGTCAAATACAAATGTCGGATTGGGGTATGTGTCAAAAACCTTCCCCATACCATCATAAAGCCCAACTAGCACGGGACCTACTGGGTGGCGAGGGGATTAAAATCGGCGCTACAGGTTCAGTGATGACCATCATCTGAACCTAAAAACGAATCCAGGCCTAGATTTGTCCACGGATCCCTCTAGATCCTGCCTCCTTTTTGGGGGCCTAAAGGGGACCCAGCAATGGATGTTCCTACAAAATTGCAGGGGGCTGGCACTTGCAACCACATGGCACCACCGCAAAATGTTTAATTTTCTTCTTTGAATATGGTGTTTTCAGCAATCTTTCCATTCCTGACTGTAGGAGCAATGCCTGCGCATCATTGCATTGGATTGGATTTATTTATTGTCACGTGTACCGAGGTACAGTGAAAAGTATTTTTCTGCGAGCAGCTCAACAGATCATTAAGTACATGAGAAGAAAAGGGAATAAAAGAAAATACATAATAGGGCAACACAAGGTATACAATGTAACTACATAAGCACTGGCATCGGGTGAAGCATACAGGGGTGTAGTGTTAATGAGGACAGACCATAAGAGGGTCATTTAGGAGTCTGGTAACAACGGGGAAGAAGCTGTTTTTGAGTCTGTTCATGCGTGTTCTCAGACTTCTGTATCTCCTGCCCGATGGAAGAAGTTGGAAGAGTGAGTAAGCCGGGTGGGAGGGGTCTTTGATTATGCTGTCCGCTTTCCCCAGGCAGCGGGAGGTGTAGATGGAGTCAATGGATGGGAGGCAGGTTCGTGTGATGGACTGGGCTGTGTTCACGACTCTCTGAAGTTTCTTGCGGTCCTGTGCCGAGCAGTTGCCATACCAGGCTGTGATGCAGCCACACAGGATGCTTTCTCTGGTGCATCTGTAAAAGTTGGTAAGGATTAATGTGGAAATGCTGAATTTCCTTAGTTTCCTGAGGAAGTATAGGGGCTGTTGTGCTTTCTTGGTGGTAGCGTCGACGTGGGTGGACCAGGACAGATTTTTGGAGATGTGCACCCCTAGGAATTTGAAACTGCTAACCATCTCCACCTCGGCCCCGTTGATGCTGACAAGGGTGTGTACAGTACTTTGCTTCCTGAAGTCAATGACCAGCTCTTTAGTTTTGCTTCATAAAGTGCTTCATTGGCCAAACAGCACTTTGGGGTGTCATGTGACTGCGGAGGTCATGATATAAATGGACGGCTTTCTTTATTCTTGCTCAGAAGGTAAAAGCTTTCAAGTTGCTTGGCCGTCAGTAGGAGGTGGGGAAGTCGAAGGCCAGCTGCCAGGAACAACTTGATAAGGGAATTAAAATTCAGGATCGAATGCCCTTTTTTAAAGAAAACAAGAGAGAGTGTTCCAGGATTAGTTATTCCCTCACAGCTGCTGTTGGCATTGATAATGGATCAACTTTGCCAGGTTGATGCTCGATCAATGACTCCAGAAGCGAGATTGGATGACAATTGACGGCTTTATTGGACTAGATGTTTCCCCCAGCAGCGCAGGTACAGAATGCAGCTGCTGGGGAGACACAGACTCTTATACTCCGCCTTACTGGGCGGAACCAGCATGCAGGCTTCACCAATGATCTTCCTGTCTCAGGTACCTCCCACACCAATGATCTTACAGCCTCAACCTAGGTACCGTAATACCCCTAATACAGACTACCACATTCACCCCCTGTTAAAAAAGGGTTCGGCAGGGGTGGTGGTCTCGCGTCATACAGTGGTAGAGGTTATGGAGGTACCCGTCGGTGGTACAGTGTTTTGCCTTGTTACATGTCACAACTATTTACAGTATTCATTTTACATGTACATATCAGAATGAAGCAAATAGTCGATCGGGGGCCCTGGTCGTCCTCTGTGATCGTCGCAGTTTCGGCGGTGATGCAGGCTCCGGCTCGGGCATCCGTGACTCCGGGAGCGTGACTTCGGCTTCTTCGGTAGCTTCATCACCCCTGGGTGGGACCGGTGGAGGAACCGATCCACCTGGGAAGCGGGCAGCCGTGGGGTGCGCCGGTGGGAGGGAGGGTGGGATTGGTGGGGGGGGGGATCCAGAGGGTACCAGGTCCCGTAGGGTGACCATATCCTGCCGGCCGTCGGGGTACGGCACGTAGGCGTACTGAGGATTAGCGTGAAGGAGATGGACCCTCTCAATGGGTCCGACTTGTGCGCCCGCACGTGTTTGCGGAGCAGAATGGGTTCAGGAGCTGCCAGCCAGGTTGGGAGCGAGGTCCCGGAGGAGGACTTCCTAGGGAAGACAAGGAGACGTTCATGAGGTGTTTCGTTTGTCGTGGCACACAGCAGTGATCGGATGGAGTGGAGTGCATCGGGAAGGACGTCCTGCCAGCGGGAGACTGGGAGAATCCTGGACCGAAGGGCCAGTAGGACGGTCTTCCAGACCGTTCCGTTCTCCCTCTCTACCTGTCCATTTCCCCGGGGGTTATAACTGGTCGTCCTGCTTGAGGCGATGCCCTTGCTGAGCAGAAAATGACACAGTTCGTCGCTCATGAAGGAGGACCCTCTATCGCTGTGTATGTAGGCGGGGAAATTGAACAGGGTAAAGATACTGTGGAGGGCGTTTATGACGGTGGCTGCGGTCATGTCGGGGCGGGGATAGAACATAGAACATAGAACATTACAGCGCAATACAGGCCCTTCGGCCCTCGATGTTGCGCCGACCTGTGAAACCACTCTAAAGCCCATCTACACTATTCCCTTATCGTCCATATGTCTATCCAATGACCATTTGAATGCCCTTAGTGTTGGCGAGTCCACTACTGTTGCAGGCAGGGCATTCCACGCCCTTACTACTCTCTGAGTAAAGAACCTACCTCTGACATCTGTCCTATATCTATCTCCCCTCAATTTAAAGCTATGTCCCCTCGTGCTAGGCATCACCATCCGAGGAAAAAGGCTCTCACTGTCCACCCCATTTAATCCTCTGATCATCTTGTATGCCTCAATTAAGTCACCTCTTAACCTTCTTTTCTCGAACGAAAACAGCCTCAAGTCCCTCAGCCGCTCCTCATAAGATCTTCCCTCCATACCAGGCAACATTCTGGTAAATCTCCTCTGCACCCTTTCCAATGCTTCCACATCCTTCCTATAATGCGGCGACCAGAATTGCACGTAATACTCCAAATGCGGCCGCACCAGAGTTTTGTACAGCTGCAACATGACCTTATGGCTCCGAAACTCAATCCCTCTACCAATAAAAGCTAACACACCGTATGCCTTCTTAATAACCCTCTCAACCTGGGTGGCAACTTTCAGGGATCTATGTACATTGACACCGAGATCTCTCTGCTCATCCACATTGCCAAGAATCTTACCATTAGCCCAGTACTCTGTCTTCCTGTTATTCCTTCCAAAATGAATCACCTCACACTTTTCTGCATTAAACTCCATTTGCCACCTCTCAGCCCAGCGCTGCAGCTTATCTATGTCCCTCTGTAACTTGTAATGTCCTTCCGCACTGTCCACAACTCCACCGACTTTAGTGTCATCTGCAAATTTACTCACCCATCCTTCTACGCCCTCCTCCAGGTCATTTATAAAAATGACAAACAGCTGTGGCCCCAAAACAGATCCTTGTGGTACACCACTAGTAACTGAACTCCAGTCTGAACATTTCCCATCAACCACCACCCTTTGTCTTCTTCCAGCTAGCCAATTTCTGATCCAAACTGCTAAATCACCCTGAATCCCATGCCTCCGTATTTTCTGTAGTAGCCTACCGTGGGGAACCTTATCGAATGCTTTACTAAAATCCATATACACCACATCAACTGCTTTACCCTCATCCACCTGTTTGGTCACCTGGATGGCGAATGGGAACCGGGAGTACTCGTCAATCACGTTCAGGAAGTACGTGTTGCGGTCGGTGGAGGGGAGGGGCCCTTTGAAGTCCATACTGAGGCGTTCAAAGGGACGGGAAGCCTTTATCAGGTGCGCTTTCTTTGGCCTGTAGGAGTGCGGCTTGCACTCCGTGCAGATTTGGCAGTTCCTGGTGGCGGACCTGACCTCCTCGAGGGAGTAGGGCAGGTTGCGGGTCTTGATAAAATGGAAAAATCGAGTGACCCCCGGGTGGCAGAGGTCCTCATGGAGGGCCTGGAGTCGGTCCACATGCGCGTTGGCACATGTGCCGCGGGATAGGGTGTCAGGAGGCTCGTTTAGCTTCCCGAGACGATACAAGATCTCATAGTTGTAGGTGGAGAACTCGATCCTCCACCGTAAGATCTTATCATTCTTTATCTTGCCCCGCTGTGCATTATCGAACATGAAAGCTACCGACCATTGGTCAGTGAGGAGCGTGAATCTCCTGCCGGCCAGGTAATGCCTCCAGTGCCGCACAGCTTCTACTATGGCCTGGGCCTCCTTTTCAACGGAGGAATGACAGATTTCTGAAGCATGGAGGGTGCGTGAGAAGAAGGCCACGGGCCTGCCCGCTTGGTTGAGGCCGGCCGCCAGAGCTACGTCGGACGTGTCGCTCTCAACTTGGAAGGGAAAGAATTGATCGATTGCGTGCATCATGCCCTTTGCGATGTCCGTCTTTATGTGGCTGAAGGCCTGGCAAGCCTCTGCCGATAGGGGGAAAACTGAGGATTGGATTAGTGGGCGGGCCTTGTCAGCATAATTGGGGACCCACTGGGCGTAATATGAAAAAAATCCCAGGCAACGTTTCAGGGCCTTGGAGCAGTGGGGGAGGGGAAACTCCATGAGGGGGTGCATGCGTTCGGGATCTGGGCCTATGACTCCATCATGCACTACGTAGCCGAGGATGGCTAGACGGTCGGTGCTGAACACGCATTTGTCCTTTTGTTGTCGGTTAAGTTAAGGGTTTTTGCGGTTTGGAGGTTGGTGTCGTGGTCCTGCTGGTCGCAGATGGTGACGTTGTCAAGGTACGGAAACGTGGCCCGCAAACCGTACCAGTCAACCATTCGGTCCATCTCCCGTTGGAAGACCGAGACTCCATTTGTGACACCGAAGGGAACCCTTAGGAAGTGGTAGAGCCGCCCATCTGCTTCGAATGCAGTGTACTTGTGGTCGCCCGGGCGGATGGGGAGCTGGTGGTAGGCGGATTTGAGGTCCACCGTGGAAAAGACCTTGTGTTGTGCAATCTGATTGACCAAATCAGATATGCGGGGGAGAGGGTACGCGTCGAGCTGCGTATACCTGTTGATGGTCTGACTATAATCGATGACCACCTGTGCTTCTCCCCAGTCTTTACAACCACTACTTGAGCTCTCCAGGGGCTGTTGCTATCCTCAATGACACCTTCCTTCAGTAGCCGCTGGACCTCAGACCTAATGAAGGTCCAGTCCTGGGCACTGTACCGTCTGCTCCTGGTTTGCAATCCAGGGTGAGGTTCACAAAAAGGGAAGGCTGGGCGAACTTGAGGGTCGCGAGGCTGCAGACAGTGAGGGGGGGTATAGGGCCACCGAATTTAAAGATTAAGGTTTGGAGGTTGCATTGGACGTCCAATCCCAGGAGTGCGGCAGCGCAGAGGTGAGGGAGTTCGTAGAGTCGGAAATTTTTTAATTCTCTTCCCTGGACCGTGAAGTTCGCTACGCAGAACCCCTTGATCTCTACAGAGTGAGACCCGGAGGCCAGGGAGATACTTTGGTTAAATGGGTCTATGGGAAGGGAACAGCGCCTTACCGTGTTGGGGTGTATGAAGCTCTCTGTGTTCCCGGAGTCGACCAGGCAGGATGTTTTGCGCCCGTTGATGAGCACGGTCGTCATCACGGTCGAGAGCGTTCGGGGCCGAGACTGGTCCAGGGTCACCGAGGCGAGCCGTGGTACAAGTTGAAGATTTTCCTCGGGCGGTGTGTGGTCATCCGAATCGGGGTCCTGAGACTCCAGCCAAGGTGGTGGCACCCACGGGTTGCACATGGCTGGGGGTGGGCAAGATGGCGGTGCCCACGCATCACATGTGGTCCCTGGGGAACAAGATGGCGGCGCCTGGGGCCCGCACATGGCTGGGGAAGATGAAGATGGCGGCGCCCACGGCTAGCACATGGCCCGTGGAGAGAGTTGTGGTGGCGTCCCCGGTTCGCCCCCGGAGACAGCGGCGACCGCCCGGGCCTGGCATACCGCCACAAAATGGCCCTTTTTGCCACAACCTTTGCAGGTGGAGGAGCGTGCCGGGCAGCGCTGCCGGGGGTGCTTGGCTTGCCCACAAAAATAACAGCGGGGCCACCCGGGGTTGCCTGGTAGCCGCACGGCACAAGCTTGTGGGGGGATGGGGGATGCATCGGGGTCGGCAGCAGGTGGGTTCCACGCTGCCCAAGGGGCTGCCACGTGGTCGGGGACATGCGCGCGGGCATTTCGGGAGGCAACATCCAGGGAGCTGGCAAGGGCTCGTGCCTCCTTGAGGCCTAGTGTCTCTTTCTCCAGCAGCCACTCACGGATTTGGGAGTACAGCATACCTGCAACGAATGCGTCCCGGATTAAAAGTTCTGTGTGGTCGCTGGCTGAAAATTGCGGGCAGTCACAGTTCCTTCCCAGTACCAGGAGCCCGTGGTAGAATTCATCCAGCGATTCCCCCGGGATTTGTCGCCTTGTCGCTAGCAGATGTCGGGCGTAAACCTGGTTTACTGGGCGAATGTAGTGTCCTTTCAACAGGGCCATCGCGGCCTCGGAATCGTCCGCATCCTCGATGAGGGTGTAGCTCTCTGGGCTCACCCTCGAGTGGAGAACTTGCAGTTTCTGGTCCTCCGTGGGTGCAGTCGTGGCCGTCCTGAGGTACCCTTTGAAGCACGCCAGCCAGTGTTTGAAGGTTGCTGCTGAGTTTGCGGCGTGGGGGCTGAGCTGCAGACACTCTGGCTTGATTTGGAGCTCCATTCTTTAAAATCTAGTCCAATAAATTGATGCTCGATCAATTACTCCAGAAGCGAGATTGGATGATTTTATTGGACTAGATGTTTCCCCCAGCAGCGCGGGTGCAGAATGCAGCTGCTCGGGAGGCACAGACTCTTATACTCCGCCTTACTGGGCGGAACCAGCAGGCAGGCTTCACCAATGATCTTCCTGTCTCAGGTACCTCCCACACCAATGATCTTACAGCCTCAACCTAGGTACCGTAATACCCCTAATACCGACTACCACACAGGTGAAGAGAAATCAGATGCTTTTTACATTTACCTTCACTGAGGTATTTGCGTCCATTGCCTCATGATAATACTGAGCGCATTGTCCAGCAATTACTGCTAAAGGGGAAGTGGGAGAGCTTTGTGAATCTACTGCAGCATTTAAGGGGCTGCAGCTGTCACATGATGAAAAACACAGGGGGCTGGATTCACCGTAGACCGACGCCAAAATCGTGATCAGCGATTGGGGGGGGAATGGATTCCGACGGCGGACTCGTGCCCGGCACCGGTTTGACGCTGGCCCGCCATGCTCCACCCCCTCCAAACCGATGTCATTATGATGTGTGCTGCGTGCTGTTTCAACACCGTTGTTGTGCCATCGGCTGACCTACCCGCGATGCTCCACTTCAGATGGGTCAAGTTCCCGATGGAGCGGGCCACAAGTGGTCCCGGCGGTCAGGAACCCGGCGTGCCAGCTGCGGACAGTGTCCAGCGCCACCATGCTCATGACATTCAAGGAAATTTGTTGAGATGGATTCAAAACTGGCTGAGCAAGAGGACTCAAAGGGTAGTGGTGGAAGACTGTTTGAGGAACTGGAGGCCGGTGACCAGCAGAGTGCCACAAAGATCAGAGCTGGGTCCCTTATTTGTTATATGTGTAGTATCCCGACAAAGTAACCACACGGAACACACAGCTGGATACAACACGAATACAGGTTTATTTCTCGTACAGCAAACTCTCCACTCCCTGAAGGGTCCTCGTCCTCGACCTTAATAATAATTTTATTGTCACAAGTAGGCTCACATTAACACTGCAATGAAGTTACTGTTAAAATCCCCGAGACGCCACATGAGTCGCCTGTTCGGGCACACGGAAGGAGAATTCAGAATGTCAAATTCACCTAACAAACTCGTCTTTTGGGATGAAACCGGAGCACCCGGACACAGGGAGAACGTGCAGACTCCGCACAGACAGTGACCCAAGCCGGGAATCGAACCTGGGACCCTGGTGCTGTGAGGCAACAGTGCTAACCACTGTGCTACCGTGCTCGTATTCCAAGGTGGTCACGGGTAAACAGACTATCACACCTGTGACCTCAGAAAGGGTCATAACATCACCCACCACCCCCCCCCCCCCCCCCACCCTCCCACAAATCCAGAGAAACGTCCATGTCCATCGGCTGTAGCGAGGAATTCCTGGTCCGCTTAGCTTGAGGGCGGCGTTCGGGTATCAACGGAGCTGGGCCACAGGGCATATGCCACACTGGGGACCGCTGTTTCCACACAGAGCACCTTGGCTGGACTGGCGTGGCTGACGGGGATGTGGACGGTGTCAAAGTCAATATTTTCCCGCTTCTGTGAGAGAAAAATTCAACACACTCGTTAAGACAGAATAACAAGCTTTATTTTCGAAAACAACTGCTGGCAGTAATGGCTGAAACTTGAAGTCAGAGAGCAGTCAACAAAACTGCTCAGTCTTGCACAAGTTCCGCGCTTTCGCGGAGAATTAAATCAATATTTATACATTATCTTTATCAAGATAATGTGACAACAGTATGGTCAGGAGTTTGATCGGAAATACAAACGGAAGCAAAGACCAGACCATGTTTGGTCATATCACTCATACCATTCTTTAGACCTCGGAGGGAACATTGAAATGTCAGAATAGACTTGTTTCTTCCTGAACTTATCTTTGTTTTAAATTCCTACGGCCCTGGGTTACGACGAGTTAGTTTTATCAGGAGTTGCCGAGGTCCGGTGTTTTGTAATGGCTCGACCTTCGCTGATCTTTTCAGACTTCAAGTTATGCAGAGTTGGCCTATGGCCATACAGCTCTGAAAATGGTTAGGGCAGCATTCTTTACCTGGGCCTGGGGAGCTGGAATGAGTAGTTTCAGTCTATCTGGTATTGTCTCAAACCTTCTGACCAGTCTTCCCATTGACCAGTTTTCCCATCATGCCATTACTTAATTCGTACCAAATCAAGTTACTGTTAAAATCCCTGAGACGCCACACGAATCGACTGTTCGGGCACACGGAAGGAGAATACAGAATGTCCAATTCACCTAACAAACACGTCTTTTGGGATGAAACCGGAGCACCCGGACACAGGGAGAACGTGAAGACTCCGCACAGACAGTGCTGGGAATCCCAGCTGGGATTCCCAAGCTGGGAATCGAACCTGGGACTGTGAAGCAACAGTGCGAACCACTGTGCTACCGTGCTCGTATTACGAGGTGGTCACGAGGAAACGGACTGTTCACACCTGTGACCTCAGAAAGGGTCATAACATCACCCCCTCCCACCGCCCCACCCTCCCACAAATCCAGAGAAACGTCCATCGGCTGTAGCGATGAATCCCTGGTCCGCAAAGCTTGAGGGCGGCATTCGGGCGTCAACGGAGCTGGGCCACGGGGCATATGCCACACTGGGGTCCGCTGTTTCCGTACAGAGCACCTTGGCTGGACTGGCGTGGCTGACGGGGATGTGGACGGTGTCTTGTTGCCGGTCGTCCATTTTGGAATCGAAATCAGGATCGGAATGCAAAAGGTTGGCGTCAGGCATCTCGGTCTCCTGTACATCGACAATAGTCGGAGTGGGTGGCCGAGGCTGCAACGGTTGCTGGGGGAAAAGCGAGGCTGGATTGTCCGGGATAGGCACCGGCAGCTCTTGGGTGCGTCGCCGAATTCGGTCCACGTGGCAATCCGACCCTCTGTCCTGAGCCTGCACAGAATAAGAGAATGGCCCCGTCTGGCGCAATACCACACCTGGATTCCACGTGGCCCCGGAGGTGAAACTGCGGATGTAAACTGCGCCACCGCACGCAAAGCCATGGAGCGACGTACGCCTGCCCGTGTCTGGTTCGTATCAGTCTTGACCATAGCAGACCTTCTCCCCAATTACCAGGGTGACCAGACTCAAACGCATCCAAAGTCGTCGGCCCATGACTAGTTCAGCTGGCATGATCCCTATGGTGGCATGTGGCATGGTCCGGTAACCAAATAAAAACCGGGCTAACCGGGTCTCCCAAGGCTCGGAATTAGTATCTTCATGGCCGCTTGAATGCCTGGACCACCCACTCAGCCAACCTATTCAAGGTCAGGTGGTACGGGGTGTTCCGCACAGGCCGTTTGTGGACATGAAAGCCTCAAACTCCGCGCTGGTAAAAGCTGCCCCTTTGTCAGAGACGAGGGCCTGGATTCTCCCACAATGGGACTATGTCCCCACGCTGGCGTAAAAACGCTGGCGTTTCACTCTGAAGATTCCTGTGAAAAAGTGGAGGCGATTGACTGACCTGCAGGTGATTAGCGGGGACCCAGAGTATTTCACGCAGCTTTAGCTGCGGGTACGGGCCCCGCACTTCCGGTTTTGAGTCCGCGCCTGCGCAGGGCGGCGGCCTCCAGCGGCCGTGCCGAGCGCCATGGCGGAGGCAGCTGAAGAATATAGGCCTTACCCGATCGGCCCCGCGCCCGAAGATCCGACCGCCCCGATCTGTCCCCCGGCCGCCTATAAGGCCCCCCCCCCCTCCGCCCGTCTGTCCACCCCCCCACCATGGCGACCGTGTCCAATCTCTCCACCCCCCACCATGGCGACCGTGTCAGAGCCCTCCACCCCCCACCACGGCGACCGCGAACTGAGTCCGCAGCCGCCACACGAGTTTCCTGAACGGCGATAGGTGGTTAGAACCATGGTGTGAAATTGGATTTTCTGCCCCCGCGGCAAACGGGATTTCAGCGCGGCACTGCGGAGAATCTAACCCCCACTACATTGATGACATTTCTTCACGCCAAAGCCGACAGCTCGTCTCTCTTTCCCAAGTCGTGCGTAAGTTCGCTCCGCATCGGCGAGCGATCCAGACGTGAACGCTCTGGGCTGTTCTGAGCCGTTACCCACGGGCGAGGGTGGCCCCATCCCTTTAGGCGATGCATTGCTCGTCAAGAGTAGCGGCTTGGAGGGGTCGAAATGGGTGAGTGGTTTGGAGGAGGACAGCTGCTGGTTCTCTGCAGAGAATACTTCCTGTTGTGGATGGGCCCATTCCCAAGAGTGTCCCTTTTTCAATAACGGGTGGAGAGGGCTGAGTAGTTAGGCCAAGTTTGGGATGAACTTCCCATAATAATAAACCCAGGAAAGAACGCAACTCCCTGTGCCCCCCAGGGATGGGGGACCTGCTTGATAGCTCGTACCTTGTCTTCTCCAGGGTGTAAGCCATGGCGGTCCACCCTATAACCCAAATACGTGACCTCCGACAGAGACAGGTGCCTGCCTTCTGGATGCACCAGAGGACCACGGCCAGTTTTAGGGTGAAGGGCAAGAGATTCCGAGGAAATTTCAGAAAAAATAAATTCACTCAGAGGGTGTTGAGAATGTGGAATGCACGGCCTGGGAAGGTAGTGGAGGCTGGAAACCTCACAACCTTTGAAAACCACTTGGATACGCACTTGAAATCACATTCAAGGATATGGGACAAGTGCTGGTAAATGGGAACAGTGCAAGATTAGGGGTAGTTATTCTTGGTGCAGACTCAATGGCCAAAGGGCCTTTTCTGCGCTGTATGACTCTCTGACTCTGTAACATCATTACCATTGTCAGATACTCCACCCCCAGCCACCTGGGTGTCACCCAGAGGTCAAAAACCCAATGCTCCAAATCCTGTGAAGATTCACATTCCCTATTGCCGACGCAAAGTGGCAGTATCATGTATAACCTCCAAATTACTCTGTGGCAACCTGCCAAGGGTTCCTACAACAGCACCCTCCAAACCTGCAACATCTACAGCTGAGAAGGTCAAAGGTAGCAGAAGCATGGGAGCACCATTGCCTGCAATTACTCCCACCCCCGCCACCAGACATGCCCCACACACGCCCAGCACCCCATCTCGATCAATGTGCACATACCGACACTGCACGGACGCCAGCAGCTCAAGAAATGGGTCGATAACACCTTTTGAAGGGTACTTAGAAGGAAGAGAGGTGACGATAGAGGTGGACAAGGTGATGAGAGGCATGGATAGAGTGGATAGCCAGAGACTTTTCCCCAGGGCAGAAATGGCTGCCACGTGGGGACATAATTTTAAGGTGATTGGAGGAAGTTATAGGGGAGATGGCAGAGGTAGGTTCCTTACACAGAGAGTGGTGGGTGTGTGGAATGCACTGCCAACGGAGGTGGTGGAGTCAGAGTCATTAGGAACATTTCAGCGCCTCTTGGACAGGCACATGGGTACTTAGCGTTGTGCAGCAAATGTTGGCCTTACTCATGTCTAGTGAACAAAGTAAAATATGAAAACCTCCCTTCCCTCATTCCTCTTTCTGTCTATCCATCCATTTCTCCGTTTTACCTTTCAATTCTTGCTTAGTTACATAGAACACAGAACAGGACAACAAAGTACAGGCTCTTCGGCCCACGATGTTGTGCCGACCATTTATCTAAGATCAACCTAACCTACACCCCTTCAATTTATTGCTGTCCATGTGCATGTCCAAGAGTCGTTTAAATGTCTCCTATACCTTCCTCCAATCACCTTAAAATTATGTCCCCTCGTGGCAGCCATTTCCGGCCTGGGGAAAAGTCTCTGGCTATCCACTCTATCCATGCCTCTCATCACCTTATACACCTCGATCATCACCTCTCTTCCTTCTTCGCTCCAGTGAGAAAAGCCCTAGCTCCCTCAATCTTTCTTCAAAAGACACGCCCTCCAGGCCAGGCAGCATCCTGGTAAATCTCCTCTGTACCCTCTCCAAAGCATCCACATCCTTCCTACAATGAGGGGACCAGAACTTGACACAATATTCCAAGTGTGGTCTAACCAGGGTTTTATAAAGCTGCAGCAAAACCTCGCGGCTCTTAAACTCAATCCCCCTGTTCATGAAAGCAATCACACCATACGCCTTCTTAACAACCCTATCAATCTGGGTGGCAACTTTGAGGGATCTATGTACGTGGACCCCAAGATCCCTCTGTTCCTCCACACTTCCAAGAATCCTGCCTTTAACCCTGCATTCAGCATTCAAATTCGACGTTCTAAAATGAATCACTTCATATTTATCAATGTTGAACTCCATCTGCCACTTTCCAGCCCAGCTGTGCATCCTGTCAATGTCCTGTTGTAACCTGCAACAGTCCTCGACACTATCTACAACTCCACCAACTTTTGTGGCATCGGCAACTTACTAACCAACCCTTCCACTTCCTCATCCAAGTCATTTATAAAAACCACAAAAAGCAGAGGGCCCCGAACAGATCCTTGTGGGACACGACTGATCACCGACCTCCAGGCAGAATACGTTCCATCCAGTACTACTCTCTGCCTTCTTTCGGCCAGCCAATTTTGTATCCAGGCAGCCAAATTTCCCTGTATCCCATGCTCCCTAACCTTCTAAATGAGCCTACCATGGGAAACTTTATCAAATGCCTTACTGAAATCCATATACACCGCATCCACTGCCCGAACTTCATCAATGTGTCTCGTCACACCCTCAAAGAATTCAATGAGGCTTGTGAGGCATGATCTGCCCCTCACAAAGCCATGCTGACTATCTTTAATCAAACTATGTTTTCTAAATAATCATAAACCCCATCTCTCAGAATCCTTTCCAATATTTTGCTCACCACAGACGTAAGACTGATGGGCCTGTAATTCCCAGGGATTTCCCTATTCCCTTTCTTGAACAAGGGAACAACATTCACATCCCACCAATCATCCGGTACTACTCCAGTGGAGGGTGAGGACGCAAAGATCATCGCCAACGGTGCAGCAATCTCCTCCCTCGCTTCCCGTAGTAACCTTGGGTATATCCCGTCTGGCCCAGAGAACTTATCTATCCTGATGCTTTTCAAAATTTCCAGCGTACCCCCCTTCTTAACATCAACCTGTTCGAGTCTATTAACCTGGTTCACATTGTTCTCATAAGCAACAAGGTCCATCTGTCTTGTGAATACTGAAGCAAAATATTCATTTAGGCCCTCCCCTATCTCCTCGGACTCTAGGCACAAGTTCCCTCCACTATCCCTGATCAACCCTACTCTCACTCTGATCATCCTCTTATTTCTCACATAAGTGTAGAACGCCTTGAGGTTTTCCCTAATTCTTCCCGCCAGGGCTTTTTCATGCCCCCATCTAGCTCTCCTAACTCCATTTTTGAGTTCCTTCCTGGCTTCCTTGTAATCCTCTAGAGCTGTGCCAGATCCTTGCTTCCTCAACCCTACGTAAGCTTCCTTCTTCCTCTTGAGTAGAAGCTCCACTTCTCTTGTCATCCAAGGCTCCTTCACCTTACCATACCTTTCTCGTCTCAGTGGGGCAAAACTATCCAGCACTCGCAGAAAGTGCTCCTTAAACAACCGCCACATTGCTGTTGTGCATTTCCCCAAGAACAACTGTTCCCACTTTATGCTCCTCAGCTCCTGTCTAATAGTATAGTTACCCCTCCCCCAATTAAATACCTTCCCATACTGTCTGTTCCTATCCCTCTCCATGACTATGGTAAACATCAAGGAGTTGTGGTCACTGTCACCGAAATGCTTTCCCACCGAGACATCTGACACCTGACCTGGTTCGTTGCCAAGCATCAAATCCAATATGGCCTGTGTCATGTGAGAGTACCTTTAAGAAATGGATGTTTATAAAAATATCTGTAGTGGATGTACCTTTAAGAAATGGATGATTATCAGTGATGTCAGAGTGTGGGTGGAGCTGGGCTGTCTGTCAGCTTTTTACTTTTGTTTTCAGCTGTTTGCTGCAGGGTGTGTTTTAGTTTCATTTTCAGAGCTGGATAGCTGCAGTCACAGCCAGAAGGGGTATTAGTCTCTCTTGCTGTAATCTAAAGACTGTAAATCATTCCTTTGGTGATTTAAAACTAATAACTGCTCTCAGTAGTGACTTTAACCTGACATGCTTCTGTTTAAAGGTTTTTTTAAAGTCTTATGGATGTTAAAAGGACAGCTTAAGGATTACTTAGAGTTGTAATCTTTGGGGGTTATATTTGAATTATGGTTGTTAAGATGTTCACTGGATGTTTTAAAAAGGTTAACTTGAGTTCATAGAATAAACATTGTTTTGCTTTGAAAAATACTTTTCCATTTCTGCTGTACCACACCTGTAGAGTGGGCCGTGTGCTCCCCATACCACAATCTATTAAAAGTTGTGGGTCAGGTGAACTCCATGATACACTTTGGGGTTCTCCAAACCTTGGCCCAAAACACCTGCCCCAAGTCGGCCTAACTACATATTGGATGAGAAATCCTTCCTGGACACACCTGACAAAATCTGCTCCATCCAAACCATTTGCAGTAAGGAGGTTCCAGTCAATATTAGGGAAGCTGAAGTCACCCATGACAACAACTCTGTTACTTCTGCATCTTTCCAAGATCTGCCGCCCAATCTGTTCCTCCATCTCTCTGCTGCTACTGGGGGGACTATAGAAAACCCCCAATAAAGTGACTGCTCCTTTCTTGTTTCTGACTTCACCCCATACTGACTCAGTAGACAAACCCTCCCCGACTACCTCCTTTTCTACAGCTGTGGTGCACTCCCTAATTAACACTGCCACTCCCCCTCCTCTTTTACCTCCCTCCCTAGTCTTCTTAAAACATCTAAACCCCGGAACATCTAACAACCATTCCTGCCCCTGTGAAATCCATGTCTCCGTAATGGCCACAGCATTGTAGTTCCAAGTACTGATCCATGCTCTAAGTTCATCTTCCTTATTCCTGACACTCCTTGCATTGAAACAGACACACTTTAACCCATTCCACCGAATGCAACTTTGCCCTATACTTGCTGCATACTATTTCTGCCTGTTCAACAGCTACCCTATCCTCTGATCCATAGCTCTGGTTCTCATCCCCCTGCCAAACTAGTTTAAACCCTCCCGAAGAGCTCTAGCAAACCTCCCACCCAGGGTGACCCTCCAGTTTAGGTGCAATCCTGCAGAATGTTTCAGTCGGTCATTCAAAAGAAAAATTAAGGGCGTTGATTCATATCTTCACTCATTCATGGAATGTTTACTTTATCACTTCTATCTTTGCTTTGCCATTTCGCATTCTGTCAGAAGAGCTTGTGAAAAGAAAGAATAAATTGACAACTTGTCATTGTTAGTGAGTGCCGCTTATCTTATGAGAGTGAAATGGAAACAAAATTCTATAATGGCAAACTGGGTGTGTGTCTTTAATGAACTGTGCAAGATCCAGTTTATTGTTTTGGTTCTGCTTTTTAAAAATTAATTTATTGGATGTGGCAACATCTATTGCCCATCCCTAATTGCCCTCGAGAAGGTTGGGTGAGCTGCTGTCCATGTGGTGCAGGTACATCCACTGTGCTGTTAGAGTTAGTGGGGGGATGGAGTTCCAGGATTCTGACCCAACAACAGTGAAGGAACGCCGATGTATTTCCAAGTCAGGATGGTGGGTCGGGGGAGTGAGTGTAGGTTTACTGCGAGGCCGAGATAGAGTGGACGTGGAGAGGATGTTTCCACTTGTAGGAAAAACTAGAAGCAGAGAACACAATCCAAGACTAAAGGGACATTCCTTTAAAACAGAGATGAGGAGGAATTTCTTCAGCCAGAGGGTGGTTAATCTGGAGCTCTTTGCCGCAGAAGGCTGTGGAGGCCAAATCACTGAGTGTCTTTAAGACAGAGAGAGATAGGTTCTTGATTAATAAGGGGGGGGGGGGATCAGGGGTTATGGGGAGAAGGCAGGAGAATGGGGACGAGAGAAATATCAGCCATGATTGAATGGCGGAGCAGACTCGATGGGCCGAGCGGCCTAATCCTGCTCCCATGTCTTATGGTCTTATGGTCCAGGATGATATCAAGTATCTTGAGTGTTGTTGGAGCTGCACTCATCCAGGCAAGTAGAGAGTATTCCACCACACTCATGACTCAAAGACAGTGGTATGGCTTTCAGTTATGAACATATGAACAGAGGAATTAGGAGGCCCTCGAGCCGGCTCCTCCATTCATAAAATCATGGCTGATCTGATTGTCACCACAAGCCCACATTCCTGCCTACCCCGATAACCTTTCACCCCCATGTTTATCATGAATCAATCTAGCTTTGCCTTAAAAGCATTCAAAGGCACTGCATCCACTGCCTTTGGAGGGAGACTGTTCCAGAGACCCACAGCCCTCTGGGAGAAATAATTGCTCCTCATCGCTGTCTTATATTTGAACAGTGACCTCTAGTTCTAGATTCTCCCACAAGAAGAAGCATTCCCTCCACATCAACTCTGTCAAAATCTCTCAGGATCTTAAAATCAATGTATCCCTTCACCCTCACCCCTTTTCATGGGCATGGCCCCCATCAGGCCCCAACCCTTGGCTGTACCAACCTGGCACCTTGGCACTGCCAGCCTGGTAATGAGGCAGTGCCCTTGACACCCTGGCAGTGCCTGAGTGCCAGGTTGGCAGTGCCAGGGTGCCAGAGACACTGCCTGAGTACCAGGCTGGCACTACCAGGGTGCACGCATGCCAGGGGGACTGCCAGGGTACTGCCCTGCCCTGTCCCCGACCACCAGTGGGGCTTAAATGGCCACCTGGACCCCCAGAGTGCCTATCACGCCTGGACTCTGCTTCCCCAGGGTTGGCCACAAACTCAAGGCTGCCCTCCTGAACAATGGCTGGGAGGTGGTGGCAGAGGCAGCCGGCGCTGCCAGCCTCACCAGGGGCAGACAGCTCATGATCCGAAGGGGAGGGGGATCCCTGTAGAAGCCTGTGCCCTGAGAGGGGCAGCGAACCAGGGAGTATCCCAAAGACCACAGTGCAGGGGTCCTCTGTTAGGGGTGAGCTCTGCTGTTAGACTGGGCAGCACGGTGGCACAGTAGTTAGCATAGTTGCTTCACAGCTCCAGGGTCCCAGGTTCAATTCCTGGCTTGGGTCACTGTGTAGAGTTTGCACATTCTCCCCGTGTGTGCGTGGGTTTCCTCCGGGTGCTCCGGTTTCCTCCCACAGTCCAAAGATGTGCAGGTTAGGTGGATTGGCCATGGCAAATTGCCCTTTGTGTCTAAAAAGGTTGGATTGGGTTACAGGGATAGGATGGGGGTGTGGACATAGGTAGGGTGCTCGTTCCAAGGTTCCGGTGCAGTATCGATAGGCCGAATGGCCTCCTTCTGCACTGTAAATTCTATGATTCTATGATACCCCGCTTCCTCTGCACTGGGGCAGTGCTTCTGAGGAGTTCCAACACCTGGTGGGCTCCTGATTGAGCTCAGCCACGCCCATTCCCTTATTGAAACAGCTGGGGTGTGAGGGTGTCAAGAGGGTTGGCCTGGTTGGTCTCCCAGGTGACCAGAGGCTCTGTGAGCGTTCAAAGGACACAGGCAGCACCCAGCAGTGTGAGCAGCCAAGAGACTGTAAGTAGCACTAAAGGGGTGGGCTTAAAACACATACTGCAGCAATGGCCAACCCGATTTTGATGGGGGAAACTCGATTCCATGGACGTGGCTCCAAGTCATTCCCTGCTAGTGCCCCCGGGCCGGGCAGCTACCCCCCAGCAAGCTTGGCAATATTTGAGGGTTTTTCACAGTTTATTTTAGCCTCTCGCTCTACCTCCGCACCAAAGGTACCCAGGCCCTCTTGGAAACATTGCACTAATTTGCACCCGCGAGACTTCCGCTAAGAGGAGTGGAGCATCGCGGAGGGGTGGAGCATGAAGTGTCCAAGCCGTTAATGATATTACAATCCATGCAAATGATGGTTTGCATGAACCCACCGGCATGGGACACAAACCTCAATGACGCCGCCAGCGAGGACCGAAATATGACGTCAGAATCGGCGCTGGCCGTAAAACGGATTTTTACATTATGTGTGATTCTCCGCCCGACCGCGATTCTCAATTCCAGCGTCGCGAGGTGGAGAATCCAGCCCATGGTCTCAACAATGTCCTGTATAGCTGAAGCATAACCACCTTACCTCTGGAATCAATTCCCCTCACAATAAATTGTACATTACATTAGCTTGCCTAATTAATTGCTGTACCTGTATAATAGCCTTTTGTGATTCATACACTAGCACACCCAGATCCCTCTGCGCCTCAGAGCTCTGCAATCTCTTGCCCTTTAGATAATATGCTTCTTTTTCATTATTCCTTCCAAACTGGACACTTTCACATTTACCCACATTATACACCATTTGCCAGAGTTCTGCCCACTCATTTAACCTAACTATCGCCCTTTGTAGCCTCTTTATGGCCTCTTCACAATTTACCTTCCCACCTATCTTTGTGCCCCTCAGCAAATTTAACACCCAAGTCCATTCATCCAAGTTATTTATTTAAATTGTAAAAAATTGTGGCCCCAAAACTGATCCCTGTGGCAACCACTCGTTACACCCCAACAAGCTGAAAAAGAACAATTTATGCCAACTCTCTGTATCCTGTTAGCTAGCTAAATTTCCATCCATAGAAACATAGAAAATAGGAGCAGGGGCCCTTCGAGACTGCCCTGCCATTCATTTTGATCAGCCTGATCCCGCCTTCCCCCATATCTTTTGATCCCCTTCGGCCCAAGTGCTATATCTAACTGCTTCTTGAAAACATGCAATGTTTTTGGCCTCTACTCCATTCCACATACTGTAGATGTACATGCGCTGTCTAACATGGCACAATTGAAGGACTCTGCGACCAGCACTTTCATCATCGGGTTGATATTTCCCGTTGCTAAGACAGCGCTTTCTCTTTGGTTAACATCTCCCTTTACTTCTTCAGAGTCTTCTGTCTTGTGTTTGGTTTTAAACACCCTATTATGAGTGGCACAGTAGCACAGTGGTTAGCACTGTTGCGTCACAGCTCCAGGGTCACTGTCTGTGCGGAGTCTGCGCGTTCTCCCCGTGTCTGCGTGGGTTTCCTCCGGGTGCTCCGGTTTCCTCCCACAAGTCCCGAAAGACGTGCTTGTTAGGTGAATTGGACATTCTGAATTCTCCCTCTGAGTACTCGAACAGGTGCCGGAATGTGGCGACTAGGCGATTTTCACAGTAACTTCATTGCAGTGTTAATGTAAGCCTACTTGTGACAATAAAGATCACTATATCACTTCGGACAGTTTATTACATAATGGAACCTTGAATCACTGGAACCATGAAACAGTGATTGCCACAACCTGGGCATTTCTGAGGTTCACCTGTCTGTTGAAATTTCCTGACTCATTCCTCCTGCCATAATTGTTTAAGATGTTTCGGTGCTCATTCTATTTAGTTATAAATCTTCTTTTGTACTGACGCTTGAGGCCTGTTTCTAGACCACCTCCCACCTCACCATCCCGTTAACATCATGTCATTTGTGTCATGAAGGCTGCTGGGAAGGAATATTTGACCAAGAGCATTTTTGGAGCCTCTGACATTTGTTCCAGCAAGGTGTGTCTTTCTGCAAATTTAATTCCTGACAAAACCAGAAGCCTCTCGATATTTGTAACTTTAGCACCGTAATAACCTAGTGTCATGTGAGAGTACCTTTAAGACATGGATGTTTAAGCAATGTACCTTTAAGAAAACAGTGATGTCAGAGAGTGGGTGGGGCTGAGCTCAGGTCAGCCATTTTGCAGTTTAGTTTTGCAGTTTTAAAAACAGCTTGTGTGTGTCTGTGTTTTGCAGTGAGCTGTGATGTCTGCCACAAAAGACCATCTCTGGATCATTTGGGTGATTTAAACTCATAATTGTAAAGCCTTTAACCTGATGTGATTTTGTTTAAAGGTGTTAAGTCTCTTGGAAGTTTGAAGGAACATTTTAAGGAATTATTTACTGTTGCAATATTTTCTGAGTTATCTTTGAAGTAAGGGGTGTTAAGAGATCCAATGTTTATTTAAGGTGTTAAGTTGAGTTCATGGAATAAACAGTGTTTTGTGTTTAAAAACCCACATGTCCATAATTGTAATCCCACACCTAGGGAACAAGCCGTGTGCTAGGAAAAGCAACAAATCCATTAAAGGGAGAGGTTGGTTGAACTCCATGATACATTTTGGGGTTCTGAAAATGCCTCGCCCATAACACCTAGAAAGGCCTAGATTTAGGCCCGATTAAAATTCGGTATTTTAAATTAAAGAATTCCCCTGATTAAATTGGATATTCTAAATTAAAGAATTGAGCATTTTAAAATAATACTGCAGTCAAACTCAGGCTGGCTGTTGGAATTTAGACTTGATCAAAGCCAAATACATAACCAACAGACACTCTGCCAAAACATGTCTGGGCCTGTCCCATCAATCACCCATCAAAGATCATCGCACTCTACCGAGACCCAGCAGGCGATTATCGCACCCCATTGAAATGCACTGGCCTAATGTTAGAAGCCCAGATTGGGCCAGACCTTCTGTCACCTAAAGTCCCTGCTGTTACCTTATATGGCAACAGGTCACATGTAAGCAACACCATGAAGATGGACACCTGGAGGCGGGTCAGGCAGACATCAAGAAACTCACTGGGATTGGGATCCCCTCTCGAGATCTCATTGGCCGGAAGCCAGAGAAGTTTCTGGAAAGGCGGGGAGAGAGGCACACATCTCAGACACACAGGCACACATCTCAGACACACCGGCAGCAAAGACTTTGGTGTGTGAGGTGACCTTGATCAGATCAGAGAAGTGAAAATCAGATCAGACCAGATCAAATCTTGACCAAACCTGAAGGAAGGCAGGAAGCAAGGAAGAGACCGCCAGCGAGAACCACCTTTATGAAGACGGGCCAGAGGAATTCCAGCGATCAGTTCCATTACCTATCAAGCCATCTTTACGGGTAGTATACACTGATCTTGGGTACTCCAGGATTTTGTGGGTGATATACAGGTTAATTGTGTTAATAAATATTGTTGAATTTTGAACTTGTGTTTGTGGTTTGTTTCCTCTTAAATAAAGACACCCTAGGTAAAACCTTTGAATAACTAAACTGGTCGAAAGTACCTGAGGTTTTACAGGTACAACAGCACAGTGCAATAATTTAAATGCCAGTACTGATTGAGGTATTTTTCCAGCTGAGTATATGGTCCGCTAAGTTCCATCATATACTTTTCTATGGAGAGATCCTCCGACTTTCTAAATCTGTCAAATTCTGACAAGGCCTCATAAGCACTTAATAGGTAGTCCTTCTGGTGAATATTATACATGAAAGTTAATAATGTATCTAAACATTCATCTGAGTCCAACTGATCCAAATCCAATTCCAAGAATACCTTGCATCTTACTTTGCTTTTGTACAGTAGTGGAAGTGCCAACACTATTCCTTGTTTTTTATCGGGGCAGCACAGTAGCATTGTGGATAGCACAACTGCTTCACAGCTCCAGGGTCCCAGGTTTGATTCCGGCTTGGGTCACTGTCTGTGCGGAGTCTGCACATCCTCCCCGTGTGTGCGTGGGTTTCCTCCGGGTGCTCCGGTTTCCTCCCACAGTCCAAAGATGTGCAGGTTAGGTGGATTGGCCATGATAAATTGCCCTTAGTGTCTAAAATTGCCCTTAGTGTTGGGTGGGGTTACTGGGTTATGGGGATAGGGTGGAGGTGTTGACCTTGGGTAGGGTGCTCTTTCCAAGAGCCGGTGCAGAGTCGATGGGCTGAATGGCCTCCTTCTGCACTGTAAATTCTATGATAATCTATGATGTAACTCGTGTTCACATGAACAAGGAACAAAGAATAATACAGCACAGGAACAGGCCCCTCAGCCCTCCAAGCCTGTACCGGTCATGATGCCAACCTTGGCCAAAACGCTCAGCACTTCCTTGTGCCGTATCCCTCTATACCCATCCTATCCATGTGTTTGTCGAGATGCCTTTCAAACGCCGTTAATGTATCTGTTTCCACAACCTCCCCTGGCAGCGAGTTCCAGGCACTCACCACCCGCTGTGTAAAAAACCTGCCTCGTACATCTCCTCTAAACTTTGCCCCGCGGACCTTAAACCTATGCCCCCTTGTGATTGACTCCTCCACCCTGGGCAAGAGTGCCTGCCCATCCACTTTATCCATGCCTCTCATAAACTTGTAGAACTCTATCAGGTCACCTTTCAACCTCCGTCGTTCTAATGAAAACAGTCCGAGTCTATTCAGCCTCTCCACATAGCTAACACCCTCCAGACCAGTCAACAGCCTGGTAAACCTCCTCTGCACCCTCTCCAAAGCCTCCACATCCTTCTGGTAGTGTGGTGACCAGAATTGTGCGCAATATTACAAGTGCGGCCTTACCAAGGTTCTATACAACTGTAGCATGACTTGCCAGTTTTTATACTCGATGCCCCGTCCAATGAAGGAAAGCAATCCATATGCCTTCTTGACTATCTTGTCCACTTCTGTTGCCACTTTCAAAGATCTGTGGACCTGCACACCCAGATCCCTCTGACTTTCTATATTTTATAAGCGTTTTGCCATTTACGGTATATTTCTACATCTCTCGTTCTACAATCACTCCTCCTCCAACTCCACAGTGCCACCTGTATCCCCTTTATACATGCAGTCTATCAGACAATAAGTGTGATCTATTAAACAATTGAAGCTCCAATTCTAACTTAAGCACTAGGGAACATTAACTTTTTTCCCACAACAATGATCTGCACAATCAATTTTGTATGGCAATATAATAGACTTTCACAATAATAATCATCTTTATTAGTGTCACAAATAGGCTTACATTAATACTGCAATGAAGTTACTGTGAAAATCCCCTCGTCGCCACACTCCGGCGCCTGTTCGGGTACATTGAGGGAGAATTCAGAATATCCAATTAGCTTGATGTAGGAGCGGTTTCAAAACCTGTGTATTGAGTCAACTTCCACCTGGGGATATTCCCTGTGGCTCAGCTCAGTACAGAGAGGAACAAACACGACAACCTGGACAAGATGGCTATTCAATCAAGCTTGTTATGTGTACACGGAGAACAGACTGGATATCAGCCAAAACCTGTTCTGCCGAACAAAGACCAGGACACAGTACTTATACAACGTTCAAAAATCAATAGCCCACCCCAATTGGATCCAATCCCTGAAGCTGCTACTTTTAAACTTATCCAATAGAATTGCAAGCAGTGTTTAAACTTCACCCAATAGAATCACAAGCAGCGCATGATTGATCCTCATCCTGACAGCTGTGTACAATCCCAGCAGCCTGTGCTGACTGTTTGTGAGAAACCGAACAACAGAACCAGCACCCTGAATTGTTTCACAAAGACAAGATGTCAGAAGTAATGTCCTTTTGGTCAAGTTAGCTATCCTAAATCCCATTTGATTACTTATTACTGCTATGTCCTAAAAATACATGTTTAATGGTTAATAATGATTACTCAGTCCTATAATTCATCTCATTCCTTAATAAAATAACTTATGTAAAACTACTCTAGTGGCATGCTAACTATTCAGTTTTAAGAGGTATCAATGCTGAAACCCCCTTCACACCTAACAAGCACATCTTTCGGGACTTGTGGGAGAAAACCGGAGCACCCGGAGGAAACCCACCCAGACACCAGGAGAACGTACAGACTCTGCACAGACAGTGACTCAAGCCGGGAATCGCGAACTCGGGTCCCTGGCGCTGTGAAGCAAAACTGCTACCCACTGTGCTACCGTGCCACCCATTGCGTCCATTTGTCGCATGTTTGTGACAGTTATGGAGTGGAGTGAGCAGCCATGTGGCCAATGGATAGCCCTCGTCACCCAGTTGTCACCCTTGGGTTTGTAATGGAGATTGAAATGCAGATGGCACAGCAGATTGCCACAGAACGAAGACATGATGATTGCTGCCAGGCCATGCATTACCCTATATGGTACACTGAGTACGGTCACACATTAGCTAGCCATTGAGGGAGTGAAACCCCTCCTGGTTCCAATACATCTCAGAGTTCATATGCGACGTCCGCAAATTGGGCAGTCAACAGTACCCTGGGGAAGGCAGCAATCCTGGCAACATTGAATACATACCCTTCCTGCTTCTCACAGGCAAGCGACAATAAAATATAGGTAGCTCCCTTGAAACTGAGAGCTTCAGTTAGTTCCCTTTGGTGGAATGGCAACCTGTGGGATATTGCGGATATCAGAGATATTGCAGATTTTTACCGCATAAAAGCTCATGTTCAGGATCACCCTCACAGCCACTGGCATTGCAATCCTCAGCTGCTCCGAGATTGCAGTTCAGATTTCAATGAACATCTCCTCCTTGGTGAAGCAGGGATGTCTGACTTACAGTCCCCCACTGAGACTGGGGTAGGAGATTCCTTTGCTGAGGTCTCTGGATGGATGTGATATTCTTTTGAGAGCCCCTCTCGCCCCCTCTTCGCCCCTCTTAAAACAGCTCGCCCTCATCGGTGTCATGCTCCAAATCATGCAGCAGGCCAAAGGAAATGGAAACAATCACACTCGTGTCAGGTAGTATGTGGCCTGAGTAGAAACCCTACTAGAAAAAAGGCCGTCAACACTGTCACGCCACTCCAAACACAATTGCCCACCGAATTCTATCGGCAACTAACCTGAAATAGTTGATACTGCCTTTAACTAGTGCTTCATAGAATCATAGAATCCCTACAGTGCAGAAGGAGGCCATTTGGCCCATCGACTCTGCACCGACCCTTCGAAAGAGCATCCCAGGCCCACTCTGCCACCCTATCCCCGCAACCTCACCAAACCTACACATCTTTGGACTGTGGGAGGAAATCAGCGCACCCGGAGGAAACCTATGCATACACGGCCAGAACATGCAAACTTCACAGTCACCCAAGGCCGGAATCGAACCCGAGCCCCCTCACAGCGCATGAGGCAGCAGTGCTAACCACTGTGCCACCGTGGATTGTGGAGGGTGTTGGATTGTTACCCTTCCTACTGCTTAATGCATGTTCTGTTGTGCAAGTTTACAAGGGAGCATTAGTTGGGCTCATTTGGTTCAGGTTGAAAATAGCACAACTGACCTCAAATCAGCATTATACACTCTGACAGACATCAGAATCCATCGACGCTGCATATTCTCGATACCTGCTCCCAGCTCCAGCACTAAAACCCTGACCAGATTTGTGACAGTAGCAGACAACACCAGTAATATGCTGTGTGCCTCAGAAGCTACTTTTGGACTCAAAACGACACTCAAAACATCAAATAAATTGGAGTCTGCACAACAAACGTTTGTGACCAGAAGCTTTCAATAAGATGTTTTGAACAAAGAAATCCTGTTCTGCACCAAGTGCCCAGGGCAAAACGTTGGCCAACAAAGAGGTTCCAACAGAAACTGCATCATTGAAAATCAAAGGTTAAAATGAGATTATCGGATTAGTGGATGTACGCAACAGGCCCATGAGCTGTGTCACAATATGGAAGAGGAAATCTGTTGACAAATTAGGAAGGTGAGTGCGAGTTATGACCCAACTGGAGGGCCCAGGGATCTGTAATCTCAGACTGCATGTGGCCTCACCGTGTACGATCTACCTAGGTGAGGGGGGGGGGGTGGCGGAGCCACCCCTTAAACCAGGGGCCTCTGGACATAAATACACCAGCCCAAA
Source organism: Scyliorhinus torazame (assembly GCF_047496885.1). Classification (NCBI taxonomy): domain Eukaryota; kingdom Metazoa; phylum Chordata; class Chondrichthyes; order Carcharhiniformes; family Scyliorhinidae; genus Scyliorhinus; species Scyliorhinus torazame. The sequence continues at coordinate 24,441,586 of NC_092714.1, forward strand.
TGTGGGAGACACTTTGGAGAGGAGGCGGTGTAAATATGTAAGTCAGTCGTCGCTTCCGTGTGGTCACTCGCCTGAGATCTTACAGTAGAGTTAAAAAACAATCTATTCACTCAGAGGTTTTAATTACATACTTATTGACTGCGACAGGGAGCAAATTAATTGGTGAAAAGATAGTGAAAAGTGTGAGAAGGATTGAATTCATCAAGGCAGGGACATTGCAAAGATCTAATTGTGAGTAATAGAATAGGCAGTTGAGATAAATCTGAGGAGTCATATTGAAAGTATGTTGCCGAGACATTTTTAAAAAGGAGATTGCAAAATTGCACAGCAGAGATGCACCGTTTTATAGAAAGGACTACTTGGATAAACTTAAACGAACAGGTTAGAAATAGACGGAATTTTGCGAGGTTGGGGCTATTATAGCTGAAGGTGGTGTATAGTGCACCTTACAAGGGCGATGTTGAGCCGGCTCTTTGAGGGGGTAGAAGGTGTGTGTGAACGTTGCAGGGGAGACCACGTTCATATGTTTTGGTCCTGTCCAAAGCTGGAGGATTACCGGAAGGAGGTTTTTTGGGTAATTTCTAAGGGTGCACATGAAACTGGACCCAGGCCATCGGGAGGCCATATTCGGGGTGTTAGACCAGCCGGGGTTGGAAACGGGTGCGGAGGCAGATGTTGCAGCCTTCGCCTCGTTGATCGCCTCAAGGCGGATCCTGTTGGGATGGAGATCAACCTCTCCACCCTGTGTCCTGGCGTGGCGGGGGGACCTGCTGGAATTCCAGACGCTTGAAAAGGTCAAATTTGAACTGAGGGGAAGGATGGAGGGATTCTGCAATTCATGGGCGTTATTCTTAATGCACTTTCGTGAATTGGATCACATCGAACATTCGGGGGTGGGGGGGGGGGCTGCTGGGAGGGTTGGGGGGGTCAGGGACTGTGTGTGTTAATGGTGACTATGGGTGATTCCTGGGGCGTCATTCTCCGACCCCCCGCCGGGGCGGAGAATGGCCGTAGGCCGCCGTGAATCCTGCCCCCGCCCCCGCCGAAGTCTCCGGTACCGGAGATTGGGCAGGGGCGGGAATCGGGCCGCGCCGGTTGGCGGGACCCCCCGCTGGATTCTCCGGCCCGGATGGGCCGAAGTCCCGCCCAGAAATTGCCTGTCCCGCCGGCGTAAATCAAACCTGGTATTTACCGGCGGGACCAGGCGGCGTGGGCGGGCTCCAGGGTCCTGGGGGGGGCGCAGGGCGATCTGACCCCGGGGGGTGCCCCCACGGTGGCCTGGCCCGCGATCGGGGCCCACCGATCCGCGGGCGGGCCTGTGCCGTGGGGGCACTCTTTCCCTTCCGCCTCCCTACGGCCTCCACCATGGCGGAGGCGGAAGCGACTCTCCCCACTGCGCATGCGCGGGAAACTGACAGCGGCCGCTGACGCTCCCGCGCATGCGCCGGGAAACTGTCAGTGGCCGCTGACGCTCCCGCGCATGCGCCGCATTTCCGCGCCAGCTGGCGGGGCAACAAACGCCATTTCTGCCAGCTGGCGGGGCGGAAATCCCTCCGGCGTCGGCCTAGCCCCTCAATGTTGGGGCTAGGCCGCCAAAGATGCGGAGCATTCCGCACCTTTGGGCCGGCGCGATGTCCGTCTGATTGGCGCCGTGTTTGGCGCCAGTCGGCGGACATCGCGCCGTTGGGGGAGAATTTCGCCCCAGATACTTTTTTTTCATTCGTTTATGTTAACATGCGGGCTCATGTCTGGGGTTTGGTGGGAGGATGGGTTCATTGTTATTGATATGGGGATTGACATTACATTCATTACTGATTATTGTTTCTGGCTGGGTGTAAATTTGGGAGAAAATGTGAAAAAGGAGAATAATATTTTTTTAAAAGAAATCGACGGAATTTGAATAAGAGGACATAAGGTAAAAATAAGAGCGAACAGGATGAAATAAAGAAAGATGTTTTATGGAGAGACGAAGGAGAGAATGTCATAACTCTGCAAATGTAAGGGCAGCACGGTGGCGCAGTGGTTAACACTGCAGCCTCACGGCGCTGAAGTCCCAGGTTCGATCCCGGCTCTGGGTCACTGTCCGTGTGAAGTTTGCTCATTCTCCCCGTGTTTGTGTGGTTTCGCCCCCACAACACAAAGATGTGCAGGGTAGATGGATTGGACACGTTAAATTGCCCCTTAACGGGCAGCGCGGTAGCACAGTGGGTCGCATTGTGGCTTCACAGTACCAGGGTGCCAGGTTCGATTCCAGGTCGGGTCACTGTCTATGCGGAGTCTGCACGTTCTCCCCGTGTCTGCGTGGGTTTCCTCCGGGTGCTCCGGTTTCCTCCCACAAGTCCCGAAAGACTTGCTGTTAGGTAATTTGGATATTCTGAATTCCCCTCCGTGTACCCAAACAGGTGCTGGAATTTGGCGACGAGGGGATTTTCACAGTAACTTCATTGCAGTGTAAGCCTACTTGTGACAATGAAGATTATTATATTTTTTAAAATTGGGGAAAATGAATTGGGTACTCTGCAAATGTATCAGAAAATATAAGACTGGAAAATATGTTCCTTGAGGGAAGAGATTAATGTGCTTGCAGAAGACAGGCAGAAATTAGTGCACTCACGACTGCACATAATACTCCAGATGTGGTCTGAACAGGGCTTTGTATGGCTCTAGTTAAACTTTCTCTGCTTTAGATTTGAGCCTGTTGTATTAGACATTTGATTATTTCTTGAGCCTAACACCCTACAACCATTTTCCATGACAGTGGAGGTTGCCTCTCTCTCTCTCTCTCTCGATCTCTCTCTCTCTCTCTTTTACCACAAACTGCAGGCTGCTCCCCTTCTCGGCAGGAGGGGCTCCTGCAGACTTTCCAGCTTTGAGAACCAGCCTGCCGACCTGAATCAGTAAGTGAGCTCAGCATCTGGCCACATTGGGCAATGTGAAGGAAAGTCACTGCCGACAGATTGTTTCCTACACGTCGCAAGATCAGGGCCCCTACTTGACCCCAACTTCGGGGACGTGACCCAAAACCCCAAATCCTGCATCATGTCAATTGAAGAATATGTAGTTGAAGAAAGGGATATGGGAGGAAGTTGAGTACACGGTATTCTAATGAAAACCAACATAGACTGCAAGGGACTGTATTTGTACCCCGCATTCAATTATAATCTTTATTGTCACATTAACACTGCAATGAAGTTACTGTGAAAAGCCCCTAGTCACCACATTCCGGCACCTGTTCAGGTACGCTGAGGGAGAATTCAGAATGTCCAATTCACCTAACAAGCATGTCTTGCGGGACTTGTAGAAGGAAACCAGAGCACCCGGAGGAAACCCACGCAGACACGGGGAGTACGTGCAGACTCCGCACAGACAGTGACCCAAGTCGGGAATCGAACCTGGAACCCTGGCGCTGTGAAGCCATAGTGCTAACCACTGTGCTACCGTGTTGCCCATTCATCATAATTCACACCGTTAAGCAATCAAAAGATCAACCGACCCTCACCTATGCAGGTTAAGAAAGAACCTTACAAGTGGTGGACCCACCCCCCTGCCCTTACCATGTCACCTTTCTGTTTATGAGTGTGATGGCTGGGAGATGTTGGAAATTGGATCAAATTTGTCGTGGCCAATTTAGGGGTTAACAGCCTGAGGGTGTAATTGCTAGCACTGAGTCAGAGGTATGCCCACACCTGGCCTGAGTTACATTGTCCCATCCAGACAGAAAGCCATTAATGGGGATAAACAGGATACCCCTGTTCAGCAGGGGTGATTCATTCAAGATCCATTGTCCTCCGGGACACTCTTGTCTGACCAGCCATTAGCCCATTATGGAGTCTGGTGGCCTCTTTTTTCTGTAAATTCTGCTTAGTTGCATATTCATAGCATAGCCTTATACATTTGTGTAAAAGCGAATGGATAATCAAAAGTGCAGATAGAACAAAAGAACAAGAACAAAGAAAAGTACAGCACAGGAACAGGCCCTTCGGCCCTCCAAGCCCATGCCGACCATGCTGCCCATCTAAACTAAAATCTTCTACACTTCCTGGGTCCGTATCCCTCCATTCCCATCCTATTCATGTATTTGTCAAGATGCCCCTTAAATGTCACTATCGTCCCTGCTTCCACCACCTCCTCCGGCAGCAAGTTCCTGGCACCCACTACCCTCTGTGTAAAAAAACATGCCTCGTACATCTCCTCTAAACCTTACCCCTCGCACCTTAAACCTATGCCCCCTAGTAATTGACCCATCTAACCTGGGGAAAAGCCTCTGACTATCCACTCTGTCTATGCCCCTCATAATTTTGTAGACCTCTATCAGGTCGCCCCTCAACCTCCGTCGTTCCAGTGAGAACAAACCGAGTTTATTCAACCGCTCCGCATAGCTAATGCCCTCCGTACCAGGCAACATCCTGGTAAATCTGTTTTGCACCCTCTCTAAAGCCTCCACATCCTTCTTGTAGTGTGGCGACCAGAATTGAACACTATACTCCAAGTGTGGCCTAACTAAGGTTCTATACTGCTGCAAGATGACTTGCCAATTCTTATACTCAATGCCCCTGCCAATGAAGGCAAGCATGCCGTATGCCTTCTTGACTACCTTCTCCACCTGTGTTGCCCCTTTCAGTGACCTGTGGACCTGTACACCTAGATCTCTCTGACTTTCAATACTCTTGACGGTTCTACCAATCACTGTCTATTCCCTACCTTCATTAGACCTTCCAAAATGCATTACCTCACATTTGTCCGGATTAAACTCCATCTGCCATCTCTCCGCCCAAGTCTCCAAACGATCTAAATCCTGCAGTATCCTCTGACAATCCTCATCGCTATCCGCAATTCCACCAACCTTTGTGTCGTCTGCAAACTTAATAATCAGACCAGTTACATTTTCCTCCAAATCATTTATATATACTACGAACAGCAAAGGTCCCAGCACTGATCCCTGCGGAACACCTCTAGTCACAGCTCTCCAATTAGAAAAATACCCTTCCATTGCTACTCTCTGCCTTCTATGACCTAGCCAGTTCTGTATCCACCTTGCCAGCTCACCCCTGATCCCGTGTGACTTCACCTTTTGTACCAGTCTACCATGAGGGACCTTGTCAAAGGCCTTACTGAAGTCCATATAGACAACATCCACTGCCCTACCTGCATCAATCATCTTTGTGACCTCTTTGAAAAACTCTATCAAGTTAGTGAGACACGACCTCCCCTTCACAAAACCGTGCTGCCTCTCACTAATACGTCCATTTGCTTCCAAATGGGAGTAGATCCTGTCTCGAAGAATTCTCTCCAGTAATTTCCCTACCACTGACGGAAGGCTCACCGACCTGTAGTTCCCCGGATTATCCTTGCTACCCTTCTTAAACAGAGGAACAACATTGGCTATTCTCCAGTCATCCAAAACATCACCTGAAGACAGTGAGGATGCAAAGATTTCTGTCAAGGCCTCAGCAATTTCCTCTCTGGGGTAGATCCCATCCGGCCCTGGGGACCTAGCTACCTTAATATTTTTTTAAGATGCCCAACACCTCGTCTTTTTGGATCTCAATGTGACCCAGGCTATCTACACACCCTTCTCCAGACTCAACATCCACCACTTCCTTCTCTTTGGTGAATCCTGATGCAAAGTATTCATTTAGTACCTCGTCCATTTCCTCTGGCTCCACACATAGATTCCCTTGCCTATCCTTCAGTGGGCCAACCCTTTCCCCGGCTACCTTCTTGCTTTTTATGTATGTGTAAAAAGCCTTGGTATTTTCCTTAACCCTATTTGCCAATGACTTTTCGTGACCTCTTCTAGCCCTCCTGACTCCTTGCTTCAGTTCCTTCCTACTTTCCTTATATTCCACACAGGCTTCGTCTGTTCCCACCCTTCTAGCCCTGACAAATAGCTCCTTTTTCTTTTTGATGAGACCTACAACATCTCTCGTTATCCAAGGTTCCAGAAATTTGCCATATTTATCCTTCTTCCGCACAGGAACATGCCGGTCCTGAATTCCTTTCAACTGACATTTGAAAACCTCCCACATGTCAGATGTTGATTTAACCTCAAACACCCGCCCCCAATCTATGTTCTTCAGTTCCCGCCTAATATTGTTATAATTAGCCTTCCCCCAATTTAGCACATTCACCCTAGGACCACTCTTATTCTTGTCCACCAGCACTTTAAAACTTACTGAATTGTGGTCACTGTTCCCGAAATGCTCCCCGACTGAAACTTCTACCACCTGGCTGGGCTCATTCCCCAGTACCAGGTCCAGTACAGCCCCTTCCCTAGTTGGACTATCTCCATATTGTTTTAAGAAGCCCTCCTGGATGCTCCTTACAAACTCTTCCCCGTCCAGGCCCCTAGCACGAATTGAGTCCCAGTCAATATTGGGGAAGTTGAAGTCTCCCATCACAACAACCCTGTTGTAGCGATGATGAGTTCAAGTCTGGACATGACTGGACAGAATCATCTCTGAGGGCCCGGACAGAGTTCCGAGAGATAAAAGAATCCTGCTTGAACAGGTTGGAGCAGAAAGAGTTGGAGACCTTTCAAGGGAAAAACTGCCACAGGGACAATCTTTTAGACAAGGTCTGAAAGAGCCTCAATATCAGCAGGAAAATGTTCGGTGACGCAAGTCTCATTTTTGCCTGCCTGAGTAAGTGGAGTTGAGAGCTGTATGTTCATTTTACGTGCTCTTTAATGGGAAATCATGGGTTGGATTCTACATTTTTGGGACTATGTCCTCACGCCAACGTGAAAACTGTGGTATTTACACCAGGAAAACTGGTGTCAAAAGGCCATATACCACAGCCCTGCAGGGGGCTAGCAGGCAGCTGTCATGGAGCTCGCAGCTCTAGCTGCCGATACGGACCCCTGCACTGCCGGGTCAGAGGCCATGCATGTGCCCGCTCCATGGCAGACTCAGCCCTGGACCCCCAAAATAACGCCCCCATCCGCTCTCCCACCCTGGACCGCCCACCCACATAGCCCCCTGCCCCGAATGAGGTACCCCTGCCCTCCGATCGGCCCTCCCCGACTGTGGCGCCCCCAGACTGAGTCCGCAGCGGCCATGCAGGTATCATGGACAGCGGGACAATGGGTGGTCAACGCCGTCGGGAATTCGGCCGGTCGGGGACGGAGAATAGCGGGCGGGCCTCAGGCAATCTCCTGAGGCAGTGGATAATCGGCGCGGAGAATCAGAGCTGGCGCCGGTCCTGACTTTGTGCAGGAAACTGGATTCTTCGCCCCGTCGCCGAATGCGATTTTGCCGTTGGGGTGTGGAGAATCCAGCACCATGTGTCAGGGTTAAGAGATCCATGTAAGCTGTTCTTGTTAGGTTTGAAGTTTAAAAGTTTAAATATGGTTGTTACTTTTGTTATAATAAAAATGTGTTTGTAAAAATAACCAAACCCTGGCGCGAGATTCTCCGAGCCTCCGTTCTGATATGGCGCTCAGCGCAGGGGCGGAGAATGGTCGTCAAACCCGAGATCGGGTCCGACGCCGCTCCTGCGGTTCTCTGGACCCCGGAGAATCGCCGCCAAATGGGCATGCACGGTCGAGGCGGCACCGGTCGGGGGCCATTGAGAAAGGCCCCCGCGGTGTTTCTCCCAGTGCAGCTGTCCGAGATCCCGCCAGCGGGGTTCTCTCATGGTTCCATCCGGCGGGCACTCGGCGTGGCGGCTGCGGCCTCAGTCCGCGGCCATCCTGGTGGGGTAGGGGTGGGGGATCATTCACCGGGGGGGGGGGCAGACTCGAGGTAAGTCCAGAGTGATTTGCGCGAGTATTTTGGCGGGCGTGGGGGCATAGCTCCATTATCGGAGAATCCCGCCCCCTATTTCTCATGCAATCACCCCTGGAGCAAGTCGATCTTTCTGCACAGTCTTAAAAATAAAAAAAGTTGCGGTTCTGTTCCTGTGCTTTCAGTGTTGTCATGGTTGTGCTGTGGAATAATGTGCCTGATTTATCTTTTTTATACCGTTTACACTCACCTCAGCAGAAATCTCATCTAAAGGGGCAGCACGGTTGCACAGTGGTTAGCACTGCTGCCTCACGGCGCCGAGGTCCCAGATTCGATCCCGATGGTGTACTGTCGCTGTTTTAAAATAGGGATCAATATCTGCGAATTTGCATAGACCACAATTCCACAAACATCATAAGCAGATGGAATTGTAGAGCAGGAGGTGACTCTTTCGCAGAGCGATTCAATAAATGCCAAGTGCCTCCTCTTTCCCCATTGTTCTTTAATCACCTCCCTCTGGAAATATTTACCCAATACCCTTTTAAATGTCATTGAAACTGGTTGCACGTCCTTTCAGGCAGTGCATTCCAGATCATGATAACTCGCTTTGTGACAAACAATATTGCCTCATGTCCCCTCCGGGCCATTTGCTAATCACCTTGAACCCTGTTACTTCAGTTACCAATCCTCCTGCCACTGTGAAGAGTTTCTCTAAATACACTCAATCAAAATAATTTATGTTTTTGTCACGACTGTCAAAGTTCCTCTTAACTTGTGGGCGACACAGTAGCACTGTGATTAGCACTGTTGCTGCGCAGCTCCAGGGTCCCAAGTTCGATTCCCGGCTTGGGTCACTGTCTGTGCAGAGTCAGCACTTTCTCCCCGTGTCTGCGTGGGTTTCCTCCGGGTGCTCCGTTTTTCCTCCCACAAGTCCCGAACGATGTGCAGGTTCGGTGGATTAACCATGCTAAATTGCCCCTTCGTGTCAAAAAGGTTAGGTGGGGCTACTGGGTTACGGGGATAGGGTGGAGGTGTGGTCTTAAGTAGGGTGCTCTTTCTAAGGGTCGGTTCAGACTCGATGGGTAGAATGGCCTCTTTTTTCCCTGTAAATTCTATGAATCTAACTTCCTCTGCTCGAAGAGGTCATTTGGATTCAAGGAAGCGACCACAAGGGAACATAAGGGAATAAAGGTTTATTGAAGGGAGAACGAAACTCGAGACACCAGGGGCGGGATTCTCCGACGCCCCACTGGGTCGGAGAATCGCCAGGGGTCGGCATGAATCCCGCCCCCGCCGTCCCCGAATTCTCCGGCACCCCAAAAATCGCCCCGCCGTGAATCGCGCCGCCCGCCTCGGAGAATGGCTGGGACCGGCGTGGCGCAATGGGCCCCAGGGCCGCCCGAATTCTCCAACCGCGATGGGCCGAAGTCCCGCCCGTTTAACGAGGGTCCCACTGGCGTAAATCAAGGTTGGTCCCTACCGGCGGGACTCAGCTGCATGGGTGGCCTCCGGGGTCATCGGGGGGGCACGGGGCGATCTGGCCCCGGGGGGTGCCCCCACGGTGGCCTGGCCCGCGATCGGGGCCCACTGATCTGCGGGCGGGCCTGTGCCGTGGGGGCACTCTATTCCTCCGCGTCGGCCATCGCGCATCGGTACATGGCTGACGCGGAGGAATAGAGTGCCCCCACGGCACAGGCCCGCCCGCATGCGCGGGGATGACTGGGATCCACCCAGGCGTAGCATAGCACCCGTAAGGCCAGAAAGTTAGGCATTAGTTAAGTTGGCACAGGGCACTTTAGTTATAGTGGCTAGGGCACAAATCTGTATATATGTTGTCACATTAAACACCTGTTCACACTGTCACAACCTGTCTCGGTGCTTTGTCAGATGGGTGTAAGAGGTGGTCTGGTCTGGGCTGGCCAGAGAGGGGGGGGAATGGATGGATGCTGGCGGCGGGGGGTTGGCAGACGTTGTGGTGGCTACCATGAGCAGGAGTCAGACGTTGTCAAACGGTGCGGAGCACTAGAGCTTATCACAGAGTGTGTTGTCATCATCATCCATGCCATGGATCAGACCTGGTGTTACTGTCAACCCAGGGCCCACACCCCGTAGTGCGGCAGGTATGTATCACGGAGGGGATTGCTGGTGATGGGGTGGGCCGGGAGCGGGGGGGAGTTGTATGGTGGGGTCGGGGTATGGGGGTGGGATGTGGTGCGCACCCCAGTGACCACCCACTTGGGCCCCTAGCCAGTCCACCCCCCTTAGTTGGTGAACCTGGTGGCGATCAGAAGGTCCTGTGCACATTGGCCCTGGTGCACATGTCATGCAGCCTCCCATGCTTGCCTGGGCCCCATCTTCTGCCCATCCTCGCCCTCCCCCCAGCATCTTCCTCGTCGGAAGAGCCTGGTGTTCCTCCTCCTCCTCCTCCAATACATAACCCCTCTGCTGTGCGATGTTGCGGAGGACACATCCTGCCGCCACATTGCAGGCGGCCCTCTTAGCATCATACTGGAGGGCTCCTCCGGATCGGTCAGGCGCTTGAACCGCATCTTCAGGTGGCCGAAGCAACGCTCGATTGCGCTCCTTGTTGCGGCATTGGCGTCGTTGTAGCGGGTCTCGCCGTCTGTCTGTGACCTCCAGATAGGCGTCATCAGCCACGACCACAGCGGACAACCCCTGGCACCCAGGAGCCAACCCCCCATCCAGGGTGAGAGATGTGTCGAACATGTCAGGAATCAGCAAGTGTGCCAATATGAAGGCGTCGTGCACACTGCCAGGAATCGGGCATAGACATGTATGATGCGCAGCTGATGGTCACATATCAGCTACACGTTCATCGAATGGAACCTCTTTTGGTTGGTGTAGAGTGGCCTGCTATCCGCAGGTACTTATAGGGGGACATGCATCTTGTCGATCACTCCCGGACCAGGGGCATCCCATTGATGCCAACAAATCCCGCTGCCCGGGTATCCTGGTGGGCTCGGTCCACATTGAAGTGGATGTGTTCAGCCAACTGGGCATGAAGGGCCTCCATGATGGCGCGGATGCATCTGTGCACCAAAATCTGTGAGGTCGCGGACAGGTCCCCACTCGCCGCAGGGAAGGACCCATCAAGTAAAAGTTCAGGGAAAACATCACTTTGATGGCCATTGGGAGCGGATGCCTCCCCCATACCCCCCCCCCCCCCCCCCAGCGCCAGGTGTGTTATCATCTGGCAGTTATGTCGCACTGTTTCCCTGCTCCCGGCCTCCGCCCAGAGTCCCCTTAGGAGCTACAGTGGGTGTTGCCCTGGGTGAGCCTCCTGGTCTACCCCCAGCAGGTGGCAGCCAGGTGGGCGGGTACCGCAGAGGGTGGGGTGCGGGGGGCGGGTGGGTGGGTGCACCCATACGGCTGGTGTCGCTCTGCAGAATCAGGGGCTCAAGTGGGTGGTCACTGGGGTGCGCAGCGACTCGGAATTGCTCTCATGAGGGGAGGTAACTTTTCAGTTTCTCAAACAGTTAAACAGGGGACGGGATACTCTCGTACCCGGCGGGGCGGGGTGTCCCGGCGGGATGGAGTGGCGTGAACCACTCCGGTGTCGGGCCGCCCCAAAGGTGCAGATTTCTCCGTATCTTTAGGGGCCAAGCCCTCAACCTGGGGGGCTAGGCCCGCGCCGGAGTGGTTGCCATCCCACCGGCTGGCGTGGAAGGCCTTTGGCGCCATGCCAGCCGGGGCCGAAGGGACTCCTCCGGCCAGCGGACGTCCGCGTATGCGCGGGAGCGTCACTGCGCATGTGCAGGGGGGCGGGGTAACCTCCGCGTCGCCCATCGCTATGGCCGACACGGAGGATAAAGTGTGCTCCCAAGGCACAGGCCTGCCCGCGGATCGGTGGGCCCCGATCGCGGGCCAGGCTACCATGGGGACACCCCCCCGGGGCCTGATCGCCCCGCGCCCCCCTCCCCCCCCCCCCCAGGACCCCAGACCCGCTCACGCCGCCTGGTCCCGCCGGTAAGGGAGGTGGTTTCATTCACGCCGGCGGGACCGGCATTAAAGCAGCGGAACTTCGGCCCATCACAGGCCGGAGAATTGCCGGGGGGGGGGGGGGGCCCGCCGGCCGGCGCGGCTCGATTCCCGCCCCCGCCGAATCTCCGGTGCTGGAGAATCCGGCGGCCGGTGGGGCGGGATTCACGCCGTCCCCCGGCGATTCTCCGACCCGGCGGGGGGGTCGGAGAATCCCGCCCAGGATTTCAGTTACTTCCTGATGGGCGATGTTCGGATACGTCACTCATGACTAAACCCCCTACCTCTGTTGGTCATGGATCCTTGACATTTAAGACTTCCCAAATGAGTGTCTAGGATCTAAAACTTATTGAGAGTAAGACTGTACAGCTTCATTTCTAATAGTATGTTATCATAAGATACTCTCAATTGACACACACAGAATTGCAGAGTTAAAATTATCAATTGATTAACAGTCTTTTGTTGTCTGCGAACAAACCATCTTCTCTAAGAGAAGCATACATCCAAATATGGAAAATCTTAAAGTATCTCATACAAATTCTTAATACATTTCTGAGACGTTTAATAGACCACGATGGTCTTTGTTTGACGAAGTAGGTTGAGGAACAGAACTTTGACGCACTCTTAGCAGGAGAGAGGGTGAGTACCAATTCTGTGAATCTCTCTGTCTTTTATACATATTTCTTCCTATTCAGTGTGTGGCTTTCCCTGTGTCGTATTTCCCCCATTGGGAAATGTCCTGTAGCCAAATGGCCAGGATTGTGGTTTATCAACAATAATGTAATTTAATGATCTTAGTGTCTGCTTGAATGTCAGATGACTAAGATATATGGCCAGTCAGGGAGTTGTGTCATGTAAGAGTACCTTTAAGAAATGGGTATTTAAGAAATGTACCTTTATGAAATGGGTGTTTATCAGTGATGTCAGAGTGTGGGCGGAGCTGGGCTGTCTGTCAGCTTTTTACTTTCGTTTTAGGCTCTTTGCTGCAGGGTGTGTTTAAGTTTCGTTTTCAGTGTTGGAGCTGAAGCCAGACAAAGCAGGTGTACTCTTGATCTCTCTACCATGAAAAGACCATCTCTTGATTATTTGGTGAATTCAGAATTATAAATGTTCTCAGTAGTGAATGTAAACCTTCTGTTAAAAGGTGTTTCTTTTGTCTTCTGGATGTTATTTGGGAAGTTACTAAGGATTACTTAGTGTTGTATTCGTTGGGGGTTGTATTTGAATTGATGGTTGCTAAGATGTTCACTGTATGTTTTAAAAAGGTTAACTTGAGTTCATAGAATAAACATTGTTTTGCTTTAAAAAATACTTTTCCATTTCTGCTGCACCACACCTGTAGAGTGGGCCGTGTGCTCCCCATACCACAATCTATTAAACGTTGTGGGTTAGGTGAACTCCATGATACACTTTGGGGTTCTCTAAACCCTGGCCCATAATAGTTGTTCAAGTAACATTTCTACTTTTGTCTATTTTTAATGTGTCAAGATTCTTAAATATGTAGATATCCAGATAGTCACTGCTCCAAATGGCGTTATCTTGAGTGTCAAAGTTTATGGGCGGGATTCTCCGACCCCCCGTCGTGTCGGACAATCCCCGAGGGTCGGCGTTAATCCCGCCCCACCGCTCCGATGCCGGCTGCCATATTCTCCGGCACCGGTTTTCTGCCGGGGGTGGGGTTTACGCCACACCAGTAGGGGGCCGTTGACAGCGCCCCCCCCCCCGGAAATTCTCCGGGCCCCCTTGGGCTGAGCGGCCGTCAGTTCCTGGTCAGTCCCGCCGGTGTGAAATGGACATGGTCCCACACGGCGGTACCTGACTTGTAGGCTGTCTAGTGGAGTCCTCGGGGGGGGCACGGGGGGATCCGGCCCCGGGGGGGGGGCCCCATGGTGGCCTGGCCCACGATCAGGGCCCACCGATCTGCAGGCGGGCCTGTACCACGGGGGCACTCTTTCCCTCCTTACCAGCCTCTGTAGGGCTCCGCCGTGGCTGGCGTGGAGAAGAAACCCCCTGTGCATGCGCAGGATCACGCCGGCCGGTCTGCACATGCGCGGAACCACGCCGGTGGTTCTGCGCATGCACCAACTCGCGCCGGCACTTCGGCGCCGGTTGGCATAGCGCCAGCCCCTCTGGTGCCGACCTAGCCCCCGGAAGTGCTGAGGATTCCACAACTTCCGGTTGGCCCGGAGCAGGAGTGGTTTGCGCCGTTCTTGGCGCTGGCATCAGGCCATCCCGCCAATTACCCCATTGGGGCAGCACGGTAGCACAAGTGCTTCACAGTGCCAGGGTCCCAGGTTCGATTCCCCGCTGGGTCACTGTCTGTGCGGAGTCTGCACGTTCTCTCCGAGTGTGCGTGGGTTTCCTCCGGGTGCTCCGGTTTCCTCCTACAGTCCAAAGATGTGCAGGTTAGGTGGATTGGCCATAATAAATTGCCCCTACCGACCTAAAAGGTGAGGAGTTATTATTGGGTTATGGGGATAGGGTGGAAGTGAGGACTTAAGTGGGTCGGTGCAGACTCGATGGGCCGAATGGACTTCCTCTGCACTGTATGTTCTATGTTCATTTGTCTGAGAAGAAAGTTTGGTTAATTTATTCTACTTGCTATCTCTAATATACCTTCCCGTGCCCTTGTTTGAAATTATTATCATTGCAGGAAGGTAATTTGAAGAATTTATAGGCTGTCAATCAAGGATCCTCCTTATCCCACATTGTCTTGGATGTCTCAATGATCCGAGAGGGCAGCTAGAGTTTTTGCAGCTGGTAGTGACTTTTGAAAGACCTTTCTGCTGAAGTGGTTTTATTCCACTTTGAATTAAAACACTTGGTGTATTAGTTTCTGCTGTGTATTAATTTCTGCTGCTTATACATGTCCTTCTTATAAACCGAATTCTGTGGACAGTGTGATCTCCATCACACTCTTAACTGCTCCTCTGAGGTGGGCCAGCAAAGCTACTCAGTTCAAGGGTAATTAGGGATGGCTATGCCCACCCAAAAGAAACAACTGGAAGCTGTTACATTTCACAAAAGGCGCACGCCCACTTTGCAATCGGGAATCCATTTATCTCTGATAAGATAAGCGGTACAGTGACAGGCAGCGGCTCTTTCTTCCCAATCTGACAGAGTGCAAAATGACCAAGCAAATCTAAAAGCGACAAAGTAACATTCCACAAACGAGTGTAAATATGAATCAACACCTTTGATTTTACTTTCTGAATGCCTGACTGCAGCATTCAGCAAATAACTGAATAGAAACTGAAAGGTAAGCTGGAGAAATGAACGGAGAGGCAGGAAGAGGAACGAAGGAAGGGAAAGGGGTGTTTACATTCTCTGATTTGTTCATTGGATGCCGGTGTGACTGGCAAGGCCAACATAAGGGGATCAGGGGTTATGGGGAGAAGGCAGGAGAATGGGGATGAGAAAATATCAGCCATGATTGAATGGCGGAGCGGACTCGATGGGCCGAGTGGCCTAATTCTGCTCCTATGTCTTATGGTCTTATTAACGCACATCTCGAATTGCCTCGGAAATGTGATTGCGACCCAGCTTCTTAACTGCTGGAGTCCACACGTTGTCGGCATGTGCACCTTGACAGAGAGGCCACGGTAAGAAGTCTCTCGTAACCAGGTTAAAATCCGACAGGTTTATTTGAAATCACTAGCTTTCGGAGCGCAGATCCTTCATCAGGTGAAGTGACTTCAGGTGTTGTGAGACTTCTTTCTGTGCTCAGCCCAGTCCAGTGCCGGCATCTCCACATCATTGATAGAGAGGGGGTGCTCGGATGGGCAGTGGAGGATGGGGCGGGTGGGGGGAACGGGGTTCTGGTGGTGGTGGTGGGGTTGAAGGTGGTTTTAAGCCATGGGCGTCTTTTTAATGGATGCGCCATGACAAAAAAATTAAAAATAATAATAATATAATAATCACTTATTGTCACAAGTAGGCTTCAATGAAGCTACTGTGAAAAGCCCCTAGTCGCCACATTCCGGTGCCTGTTCAGGGAGGCTGGTGCTGGAATTGAACCCGCGTTGGCTGGCTGCATTACAAGACAGCGATTTAGCCCACTGTGCTAAACCAGCCCCAAAGCAGCCCCAACCCCGCACACCATCCCTCACCCCCCATTCAAAACTCCTCCACGGAACATGCCCCCACTCACCACCCCCACCGGGCCAAACTCTCACCACAAAACATCTCACCACCCAAACAGCACACTTCCGCAAGCATTAATGCCACTCTCCCATGGAACAATACCCATGCAACACCCGCCCAATGCAAATCCACCCTGCACTGCCCCCCGGCGCTGACCACACACTGCCCCTCGCGGACAGTGCCAGAGGGCAGTGTCCGGTCAAGACCCTCTCCCCCCACTGCCCCCCCAAGTGATCCACTCACCTGAATGCTGTGGGAGACCTGTCATAGTTTGGGTCTATGTGTCTTCAAGGCGGCGTGAATGGATTATGTAACAGGGGGGAATTAGCAGGTGCAAAGGCCTGATAATTACATGTACATTTATTGTAATGGGCTTGCCGACATTGAACGTTGGGGTCCCCATTATGTTGTTGGTGGGGCGGGGTGGGGGGGGGGGGTAGATTATCGCAACAGGGAACCCCACCAGTTCCAAATGCGATTTGGGACTCTCATGATAGTTTGCGCTCCCGTCATCAGTCACGACCGCTTCTCTTTTGGAGATGCCTTCACAGCCAAGAAAATATTTTTTTGAAATGTGGTCACTGCTGGAATGTGGGAACAGTGATTACACGTCCCAAAATATTTAATTGCCTGAAAAAGACGTTGGGGTGACATGTGACTGTGAAAGTAATTATGTAAATACCAGTTTTTCATTATTTTTGCTCAGAGGGGAAATGTTTTAAAGTTGCTTGGCTGTCAATAGGAGATGGCTATGGATGAGGCCAGCTGCCTAGCACAGAACTGCATGGAAACGAAAGTTTAGGATGTAATGCCCTATTTTCAGAAAGTATACGGCCTGTTTTTATTTCTGAAAACAAAAGAGAAAATGCTGGAAAATCTCAGCAGGTCTGGCAGCATCTGTAGGGAGAGAAAAGAGCGAATGTTTCGAGTCCAGCTGACCCTTTGTTTTTAATTCTTATAACTCTAGGGTTAGCCACTCCCTCACAGCTGTTGTTGGCACTGAATATGAATCAACCTTTAATTGCAAGGTGAAAAAAATTAGCCACTTGCTGCATTTCACTTCACTGAGGTGTTTGAACCCATTGCCTCGTGACAATACTTTCACCCGTTGTACAGCAACAAGACGCCTACAGTCCATGTGGTGTAGGTATATGCACAGTGCTGTTAGGTGGAGAGTTCCAGGGTGAAGAAACAGCGATATAGGTTCCATGCCAGGATGGCGTGCGACGGGGAGGAGAAATATCAGTTGGTGCCCTTCCCATATGCCCACTGTCCATGCCCTTCTGGCAAGAGGGTTTGTAGGTTTGGGAACAGCTTTGGTGCATGTTGTGGACGTTGCATCGCTGTGCTCGGCGGAGGAAGGAGTGAATGCTTAAGATGGTGGATTGGGTGCCAATCAAATGGGCAGTTTTATCCTGGATGGCGTTGAGCTTCTTGAGTGTTGTTGGAGCTGCACCCATCCAGGCAAATGGAGAGTATTCCATTGCACTCCTGACTTGGGCCTTGTGCATGAAAATGAAATGAAAAATGAAATGAGAGCAGCAAGGCTCAATTATGTGAACGCACAATCGATTCTCTACGTTAATAGGTGTTCCACTGCATTCATCATGGGAGATTTCAGCATGCTGGCTTATATTTCATAGAATCATAGAGTAACTACAGTGCAGAAGGAGGCCATTCGGCTCAATGAGTCAGCACTGGCCCCTTGGAAAGAGCACCCTACTTAAGCCCACGCCTTCACCCCATTCCCGTAACCTAGTAACCCCATCTAACCTTTTGGATACTAAGGCAATTTAGCATGGCCAATCCACCTAACCGGCACGTCTTTGGACTGTGGGAGGAAACCGGAGAAAACCCACACAGACACGGGGAGAAAGTGCAAACTCCACACAGACAGTCGCCCGAGGCCGGAAGTGAACCCGGGACTCTGGAGCTGCGAGACAGCAGTGCTGACCACTGTGTCACCGGCCGCCCCTCGGGCCAGTACACAAATGCCAGCAAAAAGTGTTAGCACAAAAATGGCATCTGGTGTGCGTGTTTGTGCAGTGTTTGGGGGGTCAGAGTGCATGGACGCACAATTCAACCCCAATCTGACCCTCCTCCAGCTAATCCTGGGAGAGAATTGGCGTTCCTATTGGCCGGAATTCTTAATCTGTTCCCGCCAGTGGGATTGTCCGGACCCACGACAGTGAGTCGGGTTTTTGCTGGGCACCAAATTCCCCAATCTCGGTGGGAGAATCACATTGTGTCGACAGCACTTATCTGCTTCATAAATGCACACAGAAAAATGTTTTATTGACTATTCTAGTTAATGAGTTTTGTTTTGCTCCCTTGCCAAGCTGCTGCAGAAGCTGTTAAATTTAGAAATAAGGTTAAAATTGACCTTAATTGGCCTTTTCTTTTCTAGGTGTGGTCTTACTTGAAAGATAGGATTGCGCAACCAAGTTCATATAAAAGGATTGTCATGAGGATGTTATGATTGCTAAATAACAGTGCTGCATTTTTACATTCTGGCCCTTTTAATTGTTTTTTTATTCGTTCATGGGATGTGGCTGAAACCAGGCTGTGCCAGCACTTATTGCCCATCCCGAATTGCCCTTGAGATCAACCACGTTGCTGTGGGTCTGGAGTCACATGTAGGCCAGACCAGGTAAGGACGGCAGATCACCCCGCGCCCCCCCCCCCCCCCCCCAGGCCCCAGAGCCCGCCCGCGCCGCCTTGTCCCGTCGGTAAGAGAGGTGGTTTAATCCACGCCGGCGGGACGGGCATTCTAGCAGTGGGACTTCGGCCCATCCGGGCCGGAGAATCGCGGGGGGGGGGGGGGGGGGCCGCCAACCGGCGCGGCGCGAGTCCCGCCCCCGCCGAAACTCCGGTGCCGGAGAATTCGGTAATGAATCTCTGACAATGATGACGAGATCTTAGATCTGGAAGTAAAGGTGGAGGTGCACAAGACGCTCCTCAAGAAATGGCAGGAGTGGTTCAAGGAGTTGGAGAATCGGTCGAGGTGGAAGAATCTGCGGATTCTGGGCCTCCCGGAGGAGCTGAAGGGGCCGGACGTGGGGGCCTATGTGGTCACCATGTTGAACTCGCTGATGGGTGCGGGGTCCTTTCAGGGGCCCCTGGAGCTGGAAGGGGCTCATAGAGGGCTGGCGAGGAGGCCCAAGGCTAACGAGCCGCCGCGGGCGGTGCTGGTGCGGTTCCATCGGTTCGTCGATCGGGAGTGTGTGCTCAGGTGGGGCCAAGAAGGAGAGGAGCAGCAGGTGGGAGAACGCAGAGGTTCGAATATACCAGGACTGGAGTGCGGAGGTGGCGAAGAGGAAGGCCGGGTACAATCGAGCGAAGGCGGTGCTGCACAGGAAGGGGGTGAAGTTTGGCATGTTGCAGCCGGCACGACTGTGGGTTACCTACAAGGACCGGCACCATTATTTTGAGTCTCCGGAGGAGGCGTGGGCCTTTGTTCAGGCCGAGAGGTTGGACACAGATTGAGGGTCGGGACGGGCGATTGGGGACTGCGGCTGATATGCTATGTTTATTTTTGTTTCGAGGGGGGAGCCTTTGTATTGCTCCGGGTTTCTTTTTCTTTGTGTTTTTTCTCTTTTGGGTCGGTGAGGGTGGCTGGGGCGGGTTGGGCACTGTTTTGGTTGGGTTGGTCGGGGGGCTCTTGGAGGTGAGATGGGGCCCCGCGGGGGAGGGGGAGGCCCGAGTCAGTGGTGAGGGCACCGGGCCTGTAAAAGGAGCTGCGTCAGAGGTGGCGGGGCCTGGTAGGTGGAAAGCGCGGGCTTTTTCCCACGCTGAAGACTGGAGGGGGCGGGGCCAGGGCGAGGGTTGTTGTTTCCTGCACTTAGAACAGAAGGGGGAGGGGGAGAACCTATGGATGGGGACGGGAGAGGAGGGTGTGCCACATAATGGGAGGAGTCGAAGGAGAGGCAGGAGTGGCCGGGATCAGCAGGAGTCAGCTGACGTGCGGAAGTGCAATGGGAGGGGTAAATCAGTGAGGATGGGTCCTAGCCGGGGGGGGGGGGCGAATCGAGTTGCTGCTGCTATGGTCAAGGAGGAGCTGGAGCGAATGGGGGGGGGGGTCAAGACGGGGGTATGCCGCTGTGGGGAACGGGCTAGTGGTGGGGTGCGGGCGCGTGGCTGGCCGAGGAGGGGTCATGGCTAGTCGGCGGGGGGGGGGGACGGGTAGCCCCCTAATCCGGCTGATAACCTGGAATGTAAGGGGACTGAATGGGCCGGTTAAGCGGGCCCGCGTGTTCGCCCACTTGAAGGGGCTCAAGGCGGATGTGGTTATGCTTCAGGAGACACACCTGAAGGTGGCAGACCAAGTAAGATTGAGGGAAGGGTGGGTAGGTCAGGTGTTTCACTCGGGGCTAGATGCCAAAAATCGAGGGGTGGCGATCTTGGTGGGAAAGAAGGTGTTATTCGAGGCGTCGAGCATTGTGGCAGATAATGGCGGCAGGTACATAATGGTAAGTGGTAAGTTGCAGGGAGAGAGGGTGGTACTGGTCAATGTGTATGCTCCGAACTGGGATGATGCGGGTTTTATGCGGCGTATGTTGGGTCGGATCCCAGACTTGGAAGTGGGGGGCCTGATAATGGAGGGAGACTTTAACACGGTGCTGGATCCGGCACTGGATCGCTCCAGGTCTAGGACGGGTAGGAAGCCGGCGGCGGCTAGAGTGCTGAGGGGGTTTATGGACCAAATGGGAGGGGTGGACTCTTGGAGATTTGCAAGGCCGGGGGCTGGGGAATTTTCATTCTTCTCACATGTCCATAAGGCTTATTCCCGAATCGACTTTTTCATCTTGAGTAGGGCGCTGATAGCGAGAGTAGAGGATACTGAGTATTCGGGAATAGCCATTTTGGACCACGCCCCGCATTGGGTGGACTTGGAGATGGGGGAGGAGAGGGACCAGCGCCTGCTGTGGCGCTTGGAGGTGGAGCTGTTGGCGGATGAGGAGGTGAGCGAGCGGGTCCGAGGAAGTATAGAGAGGTACCTGGAGACCAACGACAACGGGGAGGTCCGAGTGGGGATGGTATGGGAGGCACTGAAGGCAGTAGTGAGGGGAGAGAAGATCTCCATTAGGGCCCACAAGGAGCGGAGGGAGCGGGGGGAGAGGGAGAGGCTGGTGGGGGAGATGGTGAGGGTAGACAGGAGGTATGCGCAGGAGCCCGAGGAAGGATTGTTGAGTAAGAGGCGTAGCCTCCAGGCCGAATTCGACCTGGTGACCTCCAGGATGGGGGAGGTGCAGTGGAGGAAGGCCCAGGGGGTGATTTACGAGTATGGGGAAAAGGCAAGCCGGATGCTGGCACATCAGCTTCGGAAGCGGGACGCAGCTAGGGAGATCGGGGGAGTTAAGGACAGGGGAGGGAGTGTGGTGCGGAGTGGAGTTGGCATCACTGAGGTCTTCAGGGACTTTTACGAGGAATTGTACCGATCTGAGCCCCCACGGGAGGAGGGAGGGATGGGCCGCTTCCTGGACCAATTGAGGTTTCCAAAGGTGGAACAGGGACTGGTGGTGGGATTGGGGGCCCCGATTGGGCTGGAGGAGCTGATCAAAGGGATAGGAAGCCTGCAGGCGGGGAAGGCACTGGGGCCGGACGGTTTCCCGGTCGAATTCTATTAAAAATATATGGACCTGTTGGGCCCGCTGTTAGTTAGGACCTTCAATGAGGCTAGGGAGGGGGGGGGCTTTGCCCCCGACCATGTCCCGGGCACTGATCTCCTTGATCCTGAAGCAGGACAAGGATCACCTGCAGTGTGGGTCTTACAGACCGATTTCCTTGATAAATGTAGATGCCAAGGTGCTGGCGAAGGTCTTAGCCACGAGGATTGAGGATTGTGTGCCGCAGATCATCCATGAAGACCAGACGGGGTTTGTGAAGGGGAGGCAGTTGAACGCAAATGTGCGGAGGCTTTTGAACGTTACCATGATGCCGGCGAGGGAGGGCGAGGCGGAGATAGTGGTGGCGATGGATGCTGAGAAAGCCTTCGATAGGGTAGAGTGGGGGTATCTGTGGGAGGTGCTGAAGAGGTTCGGGTTTGGAAGGGGTTTGTCAGGTGGGTTAGGCTGATGTACGAGGTCCCGATGGCGAGTGTGGCCACAAACAGGAGGAGGTCCGAGTACTTTCGGCTGCACCGAGGGACGAGACAGGGGTGTCCCCTGTCCCCCCTGCTCTTCGCACTGGCGATTGAACCCCTGGCTATGGCACTGAGAGAGTCGAGGAACTGGAGGGGGTTGGTGCGTGGTGGGGAGGAGCATAGGGTGTCACTTTATGCGGACGACCTGCTGCTGTATGTGGTGGTCCCGGTGGGAGGAATGCCGGAAGTAATGAGGATTCTTAGGGAATTCGGGGACTTTTCGGGGTACAAGCTCAACATGGGGAAGAGCAAGCTGTTCGTAGTTCATCCAGGGGACCAGGAGAGGGGGATTGGCGAGCTCCCACTAAAAAAGGCGGAGAGGAGCTTCAGGTATCTGGGAGTCCAGGTGGCCAGGAGCTGGGGGGCCCTGCATAGGCTTAATTTTACAAGGCTGGTGGAGCAAATGGAGGAGGAGTTCAAGAGGTGGGACGTGTTGCCGCTGTCCTTGGCGGGTGCAGTCAATCAAAATGACGGTGCTCCCAAAGTTTTTGTTCCTGTTCCAGTGCCTCCCCGTGTTTATCCCGAAGGCTTTTTTCAGGCGGGTTAACAGGAGTATAATGGGGTTTGTGTGGGCGCGAGGGACTCCGAGGGTGAGAAGGGTGTTCCTGGAGCGGAGTAGAGATAGGGGGGGACTGGCGCTGCCCAACCTCTGTGGATACTACTGGGCCGCCAATGCGACGATGGTGCGCACGTGGGTGATGAGGGGGCTGCACGTGGGTGATGAGGGGGCTGCCGCTCCCTCCAAGGAGGCATATCATGAGCCCGGTGGTGGTGGCTGCCCTCAAAGTTTAGTGGCAGTGGGGGCGGCACAGGGGGGAAGTGGGGGCCTCGGCGGGGACCCCATTATGGGGGAACCACCGGTTCGCCCCAGGAAGAACAGGTGGAGGGTTTGCTGGGGTGGCACAGAGCAGGGATACGGAAGTTGGGGGACCTGTTTGTGGACAGGAAGTTCGCAAGCCTGGGTGAGCTGGAGGAGAAGTACGGGCTCCCCCCGGGGAACACCTTCAGGTACTTACAGGTAAGGGCGTTTGCCAGACGGCAGGTAGCGGAATTCCCGCGGCTACGGCCACACACAGTACAGGACAGGGTGCTCTCGGGGGGGTGGGTGGGAGTGGGGAAGATCTCGGAAACTTACCAGGTAATGCAGGAGGAGGGGGAGGCCTCGGTGGTGGAGATAAAAGGCAAGTGGGAGGAGGAGTTGGGAGAGGAAATTGAGGAAGGGACATGGGCAGATGCCCTGGGTGAACTCTTCCTCATCGTGCGCGAGGCTGAGCCTCATACAGTTTAAGGTGCTGCACAGGGCACACATGACCGTGACAAGGATGAGTCGGTTTTTTGGGGGTGAGGACAGGTGTGATAGGTGCTCAGGGTGCCCAGCAAATCACACCCATATGTTCTGGGCATGCCCAGCGCTGGAGGAATCTTGGAAGGGCGTAGCGAGGACGGTCTCGAGGGTGGTAGGATCCAGGGTCAAGCCGGGCTGGGGGCTCGCAATATTTGGGGTGGCAGTGGAGCCGGGAGGCGAAAGAGGCTGGAATTCTGGCCTTTGCGTCCCTGGTAGCCCGGCGAAGGATTCTTCTTCAGTGGAAGGATGCGAGGCCCCCAAGTGTGGAATCCTGGATCAATGCTATGGCGGGGTTTATTAAGTTGGAGAGGGTGAAATTCGCATTGAGAGGGTCGGTACAAGGGTTCTTTAGGCGGTGGCAACCGTTCTTAGACTTCCTGGCAGAGCAGTAGACATTGGTCAATGGCAGCAGCAGCTCGGGGGGGGTTACTTTATTACTTTATTTTTTGTTTTTGTTATTTACACTGGAGGGTCTGAGGGGGTATTGTTGTATGTTGTTGTATTAAGTCGGGGTGTTCATGTTAATTTATTATTTATGTACAGGGGGGAGGTGGGTATGGAGGATTGTTTTTCTGGACTGTGTTTTGTACTTAACCCTGTTGGGTTCCTTTTTCATTTTGTTATTGATATTTTATGAAAACCTTTAATAAAAATTATTTTTTTTAAAAAAAGAAAGCCCAATAGCGTCTATACTTCCTCAGGAAACTAAGGAAATTCAGCATGTCCACATTAACTCTTACCAACTTTTACAGATGCACCATAGAAAGCATCCTACCAGGCTGCATCACAGCCTGGTATGGCAACAGCGCGGCCCAGGACCGCAAGAAACCTCAGAGAGTCGTGAACACCGCCCAGTCCATCACACGAACCTGCCTCCCATCCATTGACTCCATCTACACCTCCCGTTGCCTGGGGAAAGCGGGCAGCATAATCAAAGACCCCTCCCACCCGGCTGACTCACTCTTCCAACTTCTTCCATCGGGCAGGAGATACAGAAGCCTGAGAACACTCACGGACAGACACAAAAACAGCTTCTTCCCCGCTGTCACCAGACTCCTAAACGACCCTCTTATGGTCTGACCTCATTAACACTACACCCTGTATGCTTCATCCGAAGCCGGTGCTTATGTAGTTACATTGTGAAGCTTGTGTTGCCCTATTATGTATTTTCGTTTATTCCCTTTTCTTTCCATGTACTTAATGATCTGTTGAGCTGCTCGCAGAAAAATACTTTTCACTGTACCTCGGTACACGTGACAATAAACAAATCCAATTTGGAGTATTGCGTGCAGTCCTGGTCACCACATTATCATAAGGACGTGGAAGCTTTGGAGAGAGTGCAAAGAGGGATCTACTGGATGTTTCCTGGTCTCGAGGGTATTGGCTATGAGGAGAGGTTGAATAAACAAGGATTGTTTTCACTAGAAAGACAGAGGCTGAGAGGAGACCTGATAGTGGTCTACAAGATTATGAGAGGCATAGACAGGGTGGATGTCAAAGTCTTTTTCCAAGGGTGGAAATGTCAATTACAAGGAGGCACAGGTTCAAGGTGAGAGGGGGAACGTTTAAGGGAGATGTGCGAGGTAAGTTTTTAAACAGAGAGTGGTGGGTGCCTAGATCGCGCTGCCAGAGAATGTTGGGGAAGCAGGCACATTAGCAACATTTAAGAGGCATCTGGATGGGTACATAAATAAGGAGGAAATAGAGGGATACGGACCGAGTAAGGGCAGGCTGTTTTGTTTTTAGTTAGGACAGCATGGTCGGCGCAGGCTTGGAGGGCCGAAGGGCCTGTTTCTGTGCTGTACTTTTCTTTGTTCTTTGTTCTTTGAATGCAGCTCCAACAACACTCAAGAGATTCGACCAAATTCAAGGCAAAGCAGCCAACGTTTCTGGCACCCCATCCATCTTGTCTTTTGCTGCTCCCTCCACCACATGTGCGCAGTGGCAGCTGTGTCTACGACCTACACGGATCTCAGCAACAACTCGCCAAAGCTGCTTCAACAGCACCTTCCAAACCCATGACCTCTCCCACATAGGAGGACTAAAGGCAGCAGGTGCTTGGGAACACCACAACCTAGAAGTTCTCCTCCAAGTCACACACCATCCTGGCTAAGAATGCAGCTCACCACCACCTTCTAACGAGCACTCAGGGATGGACAATGAATACTCACCATTCCAGCAATCCTCCAATCCTGCAAAAGAGCTCCCAGTGACCCCTTTCAAACATTGACACACTCCTAGGAACCTTGCCAATGTTGACACGGTGCCTGATAAGCTGCTGATCTTGTTTCTGACAACACTATTAGTTACACTGTCAAGTGCAGAAAATATTTTTTAATTAGCATATAGCAGCAAAAGAACTATGCTAATAAGACAATGCACAGAGAGAAAAAATATTGAATACATATTCTGAAAGCTGTGCTTTGCTGTGGATGGACATACAGATGGGCATCAAGGACCCCTGGATTCCCCCTCATGGAATCTCACAGGTCCCCAAACCTAGCCTGAAATATAAGAAATGATTTGTGCTAATATATTCAGAGTGATTTGGCACAAGAAAGGAAATCCTACATCGGAACAGAAGGAAGGGAACAAAGGCCTAGAAATTAGATCACACCCAAATCGAGGCTTGGAGCCATTCCAAGGAAAATTGTTCCCTCAGGTTCTGTGCTACCAAGTGAGTATTTGTAACCGAAGAGCTAAGAAGAGTGAGGGACCTGAGGCAGCCCGCAGTTATTTAATGCTGCAGGTGCTCAATTGGGCAGAGGGTGGACCTATAGTTTGCCCGCCCCATCTAAAACTAGGGACAAGTCGGAGGGCGGGAGAAAGGGCAACAGGGAAAGTAGTCCAGCTGGGGACTTTCACAGGTCCGCTGTCTACAAACCCATCAGAAGGGAACCATAAAATTCTGCCCATGGATTTACCAGACAAAGTCAAACAGCTTTGCAAAAGGAAAATGTTTGACAAATTGATTGACGTTTTTGGGGATGTAACTGGTCGCTTAGACAAACGGGAGCTGATAGATTTGATATACTTGAATTTCATAAAGGCATTTCATAAGGTGCCACATAAAATGTTGATGTACACGGGAAGAGGTCATGGAGTTGGGGTACTATATTAGCAAGGATAGAGGATTGGTTAATGGACAGGGGGCAAAGGGTATGGACACAGGGGGCAGGCTGTGATGAGCAGCGTGCCACAGGGATCAGTGCTGAGGCCTCAGCTATGTACAATCTATATTAATGGCTTAGATGAGAGACAGAGAGTAGCGCCGTTTGATGATGACATAAAACTAGCTGGGAAGATAAGCTGTGCGGAGGACCGAAAGAAGCTGTAAAGAGATAGAGACAGATTGAGGGGGCATGGAAGTGGCAGATGGAGTACAATGTGGGGGATTGTAAGGTTATTCACG
This sequence comes from Scyliorhinus torazame, assembly GCF_047496885.1. Classification (NCBI taxonomy): domain Eukaryota; kingdom Metazoa; phylum Chordata; class Chondrichthyes; order Carcharhiniformes; family Scyliorhinidae; genus Scyliorhinus; species Scyliorhinus torazame. Next base: position 24,468,354 of record NC_092714.1, read on the forward strand.
TTGGTAGTAAGACTAGAAAAGCAGAATTTTTTTTTAAAGCACGAAACTTGTAAATATTGATTTCAGAGGGACTTGGGTATGCCTGATCATGGCACACAGAAATATAGCATGCAGGTATAGCAAGCAATTCGGAAGACAAATAGCATGTTGGCATTTATTGCAAAGAATTGGCGTACAGGAATAAGCAAGTCTTGGTACAATTGTACAGGAATTTGGGGAAAGCACACCTGGAGTACTGCGCACAGTTTTGTATCATAGTATTTACAGTGCAGAAGGAGGCCATTCGGCCTATCGAATCTACACCGACCCCAGAAAGAGCAGCCGACCTAAGCCCACACCTCCACCCTATCCCCGTAACCCAGCAACCCCACCTAACTTTTGGACACTACGGGGCAATTTAGCGTGGCCAATCCACCTAATCCGCACATCTTTGGACTGTGGGAGGAAACCGGAGCACCCGGAGGAAACCCACACAGGCACGGGGAGAACGTGCAGACTCCGTACAGACAGCGACCCAAGCCAGGAATTGAACCCGGGTCCCTGGTGCTGTGAAGCCACAGTGCTAACTACTGTGCTATCGTGACGCCCATATTAATGAACTCCATATTAAAGGAAGGATACACTTACATTGGAGGTAGCACAGCAAACGTTCACGAGATTGGTCCCTGGGATGTGCTATGATGAGAGACTGAGTAAATTTGGTCTACACTCTCTGGAGTTTAGCAGAATGAGAGGTGACCTCTTTTAAACACACAGGATTCTGATGGGGGGGGGGTTGGCAGTGTAGACACGGAGGATGTTTCCCCTGGCTGGGGAATCTGGAACACGGAGACTGCTGTCAGTGAACGTACACACATCATTTACAAATAACTATCTACCCCACTTACTGGGTCGGCCAAAGCATTAATTTACTTTCTCTATTGCAGTTTGTTTAAGAAATAATCCTGCTTGTATCAGGGGAATTTGCCGCAGCTATTTTGTTGAGTAAATAGAGTTCTGTTGTGCCTTCATCTTTTCTTTACGTTCTGATTTGAAGCTCTTAATAAGTTTTGTGACAAAAAGAGGATTCACCAACTACTTTGTCTATGTGATTTCAGATTCCATAGATTTAAGGACACATAGATTCCCATAGTTTATACATAGATCAGCCATGATCTTATTGAACAGCAGAGCAGATTCGAGGAGCCCAGTCCATCAACACGATTTGCCGACCTACGCAGCGGATGTTTGAAATAGGAGACGTGCGTTCTTGGGTTTGGTGAATGAGCACCCAAAGTGCACACAAAATGGAATAAAAACAATAAATATTCCCATGCCATCGGATATCTATTTTGTGACACCACTCCTCAGAAACTAAACTAACATATGGCTGGCGTTTTAATCCAATTAATAAAGCAGTTAAGTTATCTGTGATTTTAAGGAAGGCATGGGGTGATGCGATCCATTTATACTACCCTTGCCTCAGTAAGTGGGCGTAGGAATTCTTGTGTACCAGGCACCGTTTTTAATGCTTGGTTTAGCTCATTTGGCTGGGTTGCTGGTTTGTGATGTGGAAACGATGCCAACGGCGATGGTTCTATTCCCGTACCGGCTGAGGTTATTCCTGAAGGCCCCTCTTTCCCAATCTTGCCCCTCACCTGAGGTGCGATGACCCTCATGTCAAATCACCACCAGTCAGCTCTCAAATGGGAGAGTGTCCTCCGGTCCGCTAAGATTGTGGCGACGTTTGTGACTTCTGAAAAATGAGTAAATATGCTTGGTTTCAATTCCCCATCTCTTTCTTTTGATACTGTCACTCACGATCTTTTAGAGGCTATCAAATGACCAGGAATATATGTTGACGTCTTCAGGGTTAATTCATTCCTTTTGACCTGTGACTTTAACGACTAGAGCCATTAGAAGGTAGGTCCAAGAACAGCGGCTTGCATCAATGTAATATTTTAACTGTGGTAAAACATCCCATGGTGCTCAACAGGAGCATTATCAAACAGAATTTGACCCTGAGCCATGCAGCAAGTTATTAAGACAGGTGACCACGAGCTTGATAAAAGAGGTAGGTTTTTAAAAAGGGTCTTAAACGAGAAAGGGGAGAGAGAGAACGTGAGAGGGAGATAGAGAGGCGGGGAAGTTCGAGGGTAGAATTATACAGCTTCGGGACTCGACAGCCGATGGCTTGGCCACCAATGATGGGATGAGGACAAATCAGGGTTGCACTGAAGGCCAGGGCACAGAGCTCTCAAAAGGTAGTGGTGGTGCCCCAATCCACAGAACCAGGTCAGAAGAGACAGATTAAATCATTCAGAATTCCTTTTGCAAAATGGCAAAACAAGTGTACTTGGGTTTCCTACTAAAGGTCCTGGGAAACAAATGAGAGAATCACTGCAATCCTGCTGCCAAGGCACGGGCAGTGCCCAATCCTCAGTGCCACCTCTGTGTCATCAGTAGTTGTCGAACGCCTGGTAGTTCTGGCCATTCGACTGGGCGATGAAGCTCCGGCCCCACCTGGTGTAGATGGTCAAGACAACTGCAGATATCACGACAAGTGTCAGGCAAAGGAGGATTCCGAGTCCTACCAAAGCCTTCATTGCTGAGGGGTTTTCATCCAGTTTAACAACGGGTCCACCATCTGTTAGGAGATAAAAGCGTCAACAGCTTTTAATGATGTCATTAGTACTTATAGTTACACAACTGTCGCAGAAAGACAATGGGTTAGAAAGAATGAGTAATGGGAATTTCCCGCTCCGCATCCAGCCAGGATCTTCCAGTCCCGCTGAGAGTCAACCAACTTTGAAAGTAGACACCTGGATGAAGAGGAAATGGATCCTGGAATGTGATATTGGGTGGGAAGGGATAAGGAAGTCTAATTGTTGTAGTTTTATTGTGAACCTGGTTAGACTTTGCTCTTTCACTTATGAAGGGCATCAATTCGCTAAGGTTGGTGGAGCCAATGTCACCATTGGCGGCAGAATTCCACTTGACATGGCTCACCATATTCACTATTACACACAACATTCTCCCAATGCTCAGATCACCAAGTAGGAGCAGAATTTATGAGGGATGTTTCAACGTTGGACAAAGCGATGATTCTTAATGAAGACCCTGAAAAAAGGGAAAGATGCGGAGAGGTGGTAGAGTTTAGGACACAGCAGAAACAAAGAATAAAGAGCAAATAAAATTACAGCACAGGAACAAGCCCTTCGGCCCTCCAAGCCTGCACCGACCATGCTGCCTGTCTGAACTATAACCCCTCCACCTTCCGGGAACCATATCCCTCTATTCCCATCATATTTGTGTATTTGTCAAGATGCCCCTTAAAAGTCACTATTGTGTCTGCTTCCACTACCTCCCCTGGCAGCGAGTGACTCGGTGAAGGTGTTGATGATGCCTTAGAGCTCAGCCTCATAGTGTGTGGAGATGCCAGCCTCATCTGCATACAGTAGCTCAATGACAGAGGATGGGATCTGGCCTTGGACTGGACCTGCAGATGGCAGAGGTTGAACAGATTCCCGTTTATTCTATAGTTCGGCTCCACTCCAGCTTTCTGAGAGGGAGGTGGAGCATTGCACCAAGAGAGATCGAGATGAACATTGGTGTCATGACACAGCCTTGCTTGACCCCACTCCGAACATGAATTGGGTCTGTGATGGGTCCACTGGTTAGGGTAACGGCTGGTCTGTCGTTGTGGAGCAGGCAGAGGACGGCGACAAGCATTTGGGGGCAAAACAGAGGAGGATGCTCCACAGTCCCTCACAGGCAGTGTCAAAGGTTGTTGGGGGGTCAAAGAAGGTCATGTACTAGGGTTGGTGCTGTTCTCTGCATCTGTCTGGTTGTTTCTGTGCAGTGAAGATCATGTCCATTGTGACCCTCAGTGGGTGGAATCCACACTGGGACTCTGGGAGGAGCTCTTCAGCCACATTGAGAAGGTGGTTAATGAGAAGTCTTGTGATGACCTTCTTTGTGGCCGACAGCAGGGAAATTCCTCTGTAGTTACTGCAGTCAGACTCTCCTGCTCTCCTGGCATATTCGCCTCCTTCCAGATAAGGGAAATGGGGTAATGTATTTGCCATGTTTCCGTGCTTCGGCAGTGATTCCATCTGCTTCTGATGCTTTGTTGTTCCTTAGCTGTCGGGTGGTCTTTTCCACCTCGTACTGGGTTGGGGTTGTGCTGAGGTGGTGGTGGTAGAATGCAGTGAGAGTCAAAGCCACTCCATTCTTAACCAACAGTGGCGTGGGGCACTAAGTGCTTGAACCATAGATGGTCTTGGCACTGGTGTGTTGCCATTGTGTCCTGGCTAACATTTCCTCAACATTATAAAGATTAACTGGTCATTAATCCCACCACTCAATTTGGCTCTCTGTTTTCTTAAAACCTTGTTTCCAATGACTGGAGTGTGAATAACCAAAGGACTCAGATTTAGGAGAGCTGAGGAGAATTTATTTTACATAGACGATTGTCTATGTAATGCTGGAATGCACTGCTTAGTAACATATTCAATAATAATAACTCTTGAAAGGAAACATGGAGATGCATCTGAAAAGCAATTTGAAGGGCTTTCAAATAATTACGCAGGTACAATGGGCCAGATGGCCACGTTCTGGGTCATGTCATTCAATGAGAAAAGGGCTCCTTAACCATCCACAGTGAGACCCTCGAACCACAAGCTGCTAGCGGCCAACCTTCTGAACAATTCCCTGGCTGGGCTGTATCTTTAATCACTGCCATTTCTTGTTCAGCTTCCCAATATAAGGAATTGGATTGAACTGTTTACATGAGACTGACAGGAAGGTTTTTTGCATTACTTAAAGGGCAGGGCAGGAATGGGTGCCGATAATATCTTCGCTGTGAGATTTTGCAAGGCGTGTTGCAAAATATTTGCAGCAATTTAAGCCCCATTTGGAATTGCTGCCTGGGTTATCTTGCTGACTGCAACCAGGCAACTTCTCATGATGACTTGGATGATGGATAAGGTAATGTGTTAGCAGATAAGACTTTCTAACCTGGGCTGGGCTCAAAATGACTTCAAAGTAAACATCAATTAACAACAGAGACACTGTGTCCCTCTGTGGAATGTGGGCTGTGCTGGGAAGGTCAGCATTTACTGTCTGGTCCAAACTATCTTTGAGCAGGTGGTGTGCCAAATTCCTAACTCTTGTGGTGAAGGTGCTCTGGCAGTGCTGCTATGGAGGGATGTTCCAGGATTTTCAGCTGAGTGGCCTGATAGGCCATTCTAGATTGAGCAATCTGCCAAAGAGTCAACCACTTTGCTGTGGCTCTGGAGTCACATGTAGGCCAGACTGTTTAAGGGCGGCAGATTTCTGTCCCTAAAGGGCAATAGTGAACCAGATGGGATTTTACGGCATTCTAATAGTTTAATGATCAACATTGTTTTGTTATTTTTCCTTTGTAACATAAGCGGCTTCAGTGTGTTGCATTTGTCAAGGAAGGCCGAGACGTGTAAATAACTTCAACTCATTGATTTACACTATGTACACTTTTATAACTTGAGTTCGACACCACTGCTAATCCTATTGTAGCTACCTAAACTGACTAACCATCTGCTGTCTTCCACGTGGTGGGTGTGATAATGAATCAACCCTGTGCCTCTCCTCACTGACTGTCTCCACTGGCCGAAGGGGGCTGATCATGTGTGTGATGTCCTTTATGTATGGGTTGGTGTAATGCCCCCCTGTGGTCGTGTCACCTCCTTGTGTATCGTGAATGTCCATTGGTCGCCTCCCATGTAACTTATCTATTGGTTGAGTGTGCGTGTGTGATGTTTCTGGTGCTCCCTCTAGTGTCTGTCTAGCTTACATGTGTTTACAGTGATGCACATCACCACAAACATTGATGGGCACAATTCTCCCACAGAATGATTAAGTGTCACCTCTCGCGGGAAACACGGTGCCAATCGCAATCCACACCCACATTTTCTTTTTTTGGAGGGGGTCGCGATTTGCACTGGCATTGGAGGGGCGGGACCTAAAGACGTCTGCAGGTCCGGCTCCTCAGAGAATTGGCCGATCTCAATGTGAAGTGATAGGCTCCCCTCCCCCCCCCCCCCCCCCACCGTCAACCCCCACCCCCGCAGCGAGCATCGCGTCTCTTCCCATTAATGATCACTGACATCAGCTTCCTCCACCCCCATCCCCAAGGGTCGCTGACATCAAACCCCTCCCCCGCCCCCTTCTCCCCCCCAAAGGATGGCTGACATCGGGGGCCCTCCAAATGGATCTCTGCACAGGCCCTTACCCCTCAGGCCCTTCCCCCAGGTGGTGTCAACCTGGCAGTGTCAGGTTGGCAATGCCAGGGCACTGGCTGCCATGTCCTCGGCCACATGGAGGTTACAATGAGCACCGCCACAGCATGGTCATCACGTCACGTTTCGTCTCCCGCTGGTGCCATGTCACGCGGGAGGTTCGGAGCGTGGCACATCCCTAAAAGATCCGGTGTTGAGCAAACTTTGAATATTTAAATCCATTTAAATGAATGGAAAGCAGGTTCACGTCTGCTCGGAGGGCCTGGAACATTGGAAACTGCATGGCACCGGGCGCAAATCCCAATTCAGGCCTCTTCCAGAATTCACCCGGCATAGCAGGATTTGCGTCAGCGTGCTGTGGCTGCAAATTGTCCCCAACGAGTCTCGTTTTTGTTTCAAAGTCTATTTAACTAAATGCATGATAAATCTTCTGGCTAGGTATAATAGTGCAAATATTAATGACTAATATATCAGCAAATGATTGCAGAATGTGGTCATCTGATCTGGTTACTCGTCATACTCTCCTCCCTTTGCACTCGAGGAGTAAAGGCATTATCCAGTGCACAAGAGGCCATCTAAATCTGAAGGCCAAGGGTCCAAATCTTGTCTGTGCTCTGAATTGATCTTATATTATACAATTCACATTACCCCCACGACAAATGTACAGAATCAATGTAAGAGTACTTTGGAACGTCCTGAGGTCGTAAAAAGTGCTACAAACTAAGGGGAGGCGGTGGAATAGTAGCATTATCACTGGACTAGTAAACCAGAGACCCAAAGTAATGCTCTGGGAGCCTAGGTTCAAACCCCGCCACTGCAGATGGTGAAATTTGAATTCAATAAAAAGACATCTGAAATTAAATGCCTGATGATGATCATGATTGTCGTAAAAACCCATCTGGTTCACTAACGTCCTTTAGGGAAAGAAATCTGCCGTCCTTACCCGGTCTGGCCTACATGTGACTCCAGATCCACAGCAATGTGATTGACTCTTGACTGTCCCCCTCAAGGGCAATTTGGGATGGTCAACAAATGCTGGCACAGCCTGCAACACCCACGTCCCATGAACCAATACAAAAACATGCAAGCCTTTCTTTCTTTAGCCATGGCTTCAGTTGGGCTGTTGAGTTGATCGTGGCATCTCTGGGCTAGGAAGTGAGCAAATCAGCGTGTGCGTGTGCACTTAATAACAATAATCGCTTATTGTCACAAGTAGGCTTCAAATGAAGTTACTGTGAAAAGCCCCTAGTCACCACATTCCGGCACCTGTTCGGGGAGGCCGGTGCGAGAATTGAACCAGCGCTGCTGCCTTGTTCTGCATTACAAGCCAGCTGTTCAGCCCACTGTGCTAAACCAGCCCTGTGGAAAGTGGCTGTCGAAGTGCTGAAGGACTTTAGGCTTCGGCCACCAAAACTCAGTCTGGTTTCTGTCTGAACATATCACTGTTTGATGACTGCAGGAATAATACCTAATGCCAGACCTGATAATTCACCCAGATGATGCAAAAGAGAAAGGCTGGGAGGAAACATTGGCAATGACCCAACACATTGTTCCTCAAGAAGGGTAAAGATCCTTATCTTACTAATTTAAATGTCAATTTATTCCTAATTTGGCATTTCACCTTTCTTAAATGCATGAGACAAATTGTTTCAATTCCGTCTCCAACCCCAGCAAATGTTGATGCCTCATTCACCGCATGCCTGAAATATTTGTTTTAGACAGTGCAGCACCACACTCAGACAAAAGTCCAAAATACTACCCACCATTGTTGTAGCTGCGATACAGAGGTCCAAGCGATACTGTTCTTTCTGCAACGACTTCAGCACTCTCGCCCGCATGTGAGCCACCGCACGACTGTTTCAAAAGGAAAATATGAAATAATAAGAATCATCCTACGTGGCGTCAATGATTGCAATCCCAATCCACTTTCATGTCCCAGGATTGCCACAAACTCCAGGGAAAAGTAGCGAGGATATTGCAAAGGGATCATGGCAACATGATTTTTGAAGAGACATACGGGCTCGAAACATTAACTCAGTTTCTCTCTCCACAGATATTGCCAAACCTGCTTAGTTCATCCAGCATTTTCTGTATCTATATCACTGCAAATTCGTCAATTACAAAAATAAATGACTATGCAATTATTTTTCCTTTTCCCTCACAGCGCTAGGGACCCTGGTTCATTTCCGACCTTGGTGTTTATGTGGGGTTTCTCCCTGTGTCTGCGTGGGCTTTCTCTGGGTGCTGCGCTTTCCTCCCACAGTCCAAGGGTGTGCAGGTTAGGTAGACTGGCCATGCTAAATTGCCCCTTAGTGTCCAGGGATGTGCAGGTTAGGTAATGGGGATAGGGCAGGGTGGACTTGGGCAGTGGACAAGGGTAGGATGCTCTGTCGGAGGGTCGGTGCAGACTCGATGGGCTGAATGGCCTCCTTTTTGCACTGTAAGGATTCTATGATTTTAGACATCGTGCAGTTTCACTGAAAGTGACGCAAGTTGCCTTTGGGCAACAAGTAACACAATGGAACATCCCAAAGATCTTCACAAAAGAGTTAGCAAACAGTATCTGATACTGAGTCACATCTGGAGATATTAAGACAGGTAACTAAAAGTTTGGTTATGTGAGTAGATTGATGAGAGGTCAGTAATCTGTAACATTAACTCTGGGTGGAATTTGAAGGATATCATTCCATTCCAGATGGTGGAACAAGAAGTGGGCGACAGTTCTGCTCGCTTGTCTTTTTGCTGGATCGTGTGAGTTTCCAATTATAAAATCTAAAGTGCCAATGGATTGCATGGGAGACACATGTGATCACGCAACAGGGGGCAAGTTATCAAGTAGTGAAACCCGCTGTCAATCAACAATACAGCAGATATGGGCAGATATACAAGAGCCTCCTGGACAACCAGGGAGAGTCTTCATCACAGCCACAACTTTCCTGGCCAATTCCATTGCCATTACCCGAAGACTTATTGAGATTCCATAGGTGGCATAGATGAATTTCAAATTTAAACTTCACTGGTAAATGTATCACATTATATTGGCTTTTACATTATTCATGTTCGTATCATCTTATTTGCTGAGATGATCTTAGTCAGAGAGCTAGTCAGGGGCAGCATGGGAGCACAGTGGTTAGCACTGTGACTTCACAGCGTCAGGGTCCCAGGTTCAATTCCAGGCTTGGGTCACTGTCTGTGTGGCATCTGCACGTTCTCCCTGTGTCTGCCCGGGTTTCCTCCGGGTGCTCCGGTTTCCTCCCACAGGTCTCAAAACATGTACTGTTAGGTCACTTGGACGTTCTGAATTCTCCCTCTGTGTACCCAAACAGGCGCCGGAATATGGCGACTAGGGGCTTTTCACATGTAACTTCATTGCAGTGTAAGCCTACTTGTGACAATAAAGATTATTATTATGTATTGGTGTGCCTCATGATTGACACACACAGCTGGTTACAGGAGAGCTGGTTGCCGGTCCCAAGCCTTCATGCAAGCTGCCATTCTCCAAGTTGTGACAGCATGCCAACATTGTGCAAGAGCAATATGGGGCGGTTCTCCAACCTAGTTACGCTCTCATTCAACCCGAGCCAGGCGCCAAACAGCTTGCGATGCAACCGACCCACTCCTGTCGGTGAAATCAAGATCTCGCTGTAACGTGGCGAGAAATCAATTATCACCACTTAAGCCCTATCTCCATACAATTAACGAGAGCCACTCCATAGCCAATGGCCTCCCGTCATTCAGCGGCCTCCCCAGCGCACTGGCGATGATTAGTACTCCTTTTGAAAAACGAGAAACTGGCAAAGGGCTTCTCTGGGGAGCCGAAGTGACTAGCCACCTTTGCTCACAGGCAAAGAGCACGGGGGCACTGGGATTGCCTCGCCAGTGCTTGCCGGGGGGTTGGGGAACCCTCGGCTGGGGATGGGGGACCCTCCACAGGATGGGCCGCCATGGGAGGCTGGTGGTGGGGGGCTCTGGAGGGCAGCCGGGGGGACTATCAGGCCAGAGGGCCCCGGCTCACTTGGCGGTGGCACATGCACAGTCATGCCTCCCTGTCCCATGTGCTGGCTGCGGGACGTGGCCCCATCAAAGGGGTGGAACCCGGGGGAGGCGGTGGGCATCGTTGCCATTACATGGGACGGGTCCAGGTTGGTATTCAGCGCCCTCTCCCGCTTGTTCAGTGCCCATAGGGCCTTGGATTCGCCTTGGGATGGAGGGGCAGCTGGTTTGAGCCCCAGCTACCCCGGCATCATCTGGTTCTGCCGGCCCTGGCAGTTCCCCATGGTCCACAGAACCTCATCAAGGTCAAGGTCGGCCTGGTACTGGGTGACAGCCCCCAGCGAGTCGGACATTCTGCCAAGACCCTCAGCCATGGCCATCACCCACTGCGTGATACCTTGGACACCTTCACTAATGGTGCCGACATTGTGCACCAGGCTCTCCACTGTGGTCACCACCCTAACAGTGTTGGCCTCGGTGCCACACATTGCCGGTGAAATCTCCAGCGCCCGTAGCCTCTGGGACTCCTCCAATCGGCTGTGGATCTGCTGGAGTGACGCTGACGTCTCCCTCTGAATGTCCTGACCGCTCCCTAATGTCTCCATCAGCTCCGGGAATACCTCTTCCACAGACACAACCTCAGGCTGGGACCCAGCTGGGTCCTGGGATCCAGCAGACTACCGACTGCCGTCTCGCCTTGGGGGTTCCTGCCTCTCCCTGATGTGTATCATCAGCGGTGTGGTGCTCACCAGATTGTGCCCCAGGAGCCTGACCATTAACATTTCCCACTGAGGTGTGTGTATCTGTGCTGGTGGAGGGTGGGGCTGACGGTTGTGCCACAACTATAACAGTTGCATCCTTGGAGCTCTCCTTAGCTGGGACACTACTTCAAATTCATAGCTTTACCCTCAGACACTTAGCACTGCTGCAAGCCTCTCAGTCATGTCTCACAGCTTGCACAAAGCAGATGAGAATCTGCTCAGTAACAGAGAGAGGGCACGGTGCGGGACTCAAATCGCAATTGGATGAGTTGTGCGTGAGCAGTCCGCCCAGAAAGTGGCTGACTAAGTTGTGTCCTCCCTTCATCTTCCTCTTCCTTCTCTTGCTTCACAGCCCCTCACCATATAGGTGCTGCCAATGGCTGTGTGGCGTTGGGCATCATATAATAAACCACCATCAATCTTGATGCCTGCTCTACTGACCCCCGCTGGGCATCTCCAGAGCATCTCCACCAATGCACAGTGAGCAGCAGTCTGTACCACGTATCAGATACACCGTAGCACCTCATTCAATGGCAACTTCCAAACCAGAGACCTCTACCATCCGGAAGGGAAAGGACAGCAGATGTATGGATCATCAACACCAGCAAGTTCCCCTCCAAGTCACACACCATCCTGACTTGGAACTATATCGCCATTCCTTCACTGTCAACAGCCGAGAACTCACTCCCTAACAGCACTGCAGGTGTACTTACACCACTTGGACAGCCGCGGTTCAAGAAGGCAGCTTACCACCGCCTTCTCAAGGAAAATTAGAGATGGGTAATAAATGCTGGCTTGGCCAGTGAAGCCCACATCCAGTTTAAAAAAAATAAAATTGAAAGAAATGAGTATTGATCTGCATGTTTCGGCACTAATGCTCACTCACCAGCTGGGATCCTTTCCGACTGAGCTGCACCGCTGAGTTTTCGGGCGGTGTCCGCAAGGCAATGGCACTCGGCAATTTGGAGAAAACTACAATTCTCACTGAACCAGATGCCCATTCTGCCTGCTGCTCGCTGGCAAGAGATTGAAATGTTTCAGCTCTCTTTGAGGAGTTTGCCTCTGGCCTCCGCGAAGCAACAGTGAACGACAACCTTGCCCGTGATCTTCACGGCCACCAGCAATGCAACCCTCGCCCGGCAGCAGCTGGAACATTTCAGTGCACAATCTTGCTGATGCCACAGATGTCAGGCATTGCCCCTGGCTGAGGGTCAGGTCAGTGACTGATGGTCCCTTCGGATGGTACTGGCAAGTGGGCACTGGTTGGAGTGTTGAGCTCTCATGGCAGCATTGGCATCAAATCCACTTTTCAACAGTAGTTACAGGACAAAAGCTCAACCCTCAACCCTGTGGAATCTCACTTCTCTGACAGTGAGGACACATGAGAATCAATTAAATCAGGGACTAGCGGATGATGACTTTCCCCAGCCTGGTCCTATAACGGGGAAGCCATCAAAACCCATTATACCTGCAATGATGCTAATAAACACCATCTACCTCCTGAAGTAAACAATGGATTTTGGCCAGAGGCCTAGAAACTGCTTGTTAAAGGGGCTAGTTTAGCACAGTGGGCTAAACAGCTGGCTTCAGAACAAGGCCAGCAGCGCGGGTTCAATTCCCGTACCAACCTCCCCAAAAAGGCGCCGGAATATGGCGACTAGGGGCTTTTCACAGTAACTTCATTGAAGCCTACTTGTGACAATAAGCGATTTTCATTTCATTTCATTTCATTAGCCCACAACTGACTTACTAATGGGCAATGTCACAAGCTTCTGGCCTTCGGACATTTTTAATCTTATATTTCTAGACTCGCAACTCTGTCTGCTTTTTCACCTTCAGCCCCGCGAGCCTGCATCAAGTCCAAGCCTACTTGCAGTTTGTTTCCCTGGAAGATTCCTGCCATTGCCTGCTGAATGAGGTCTCTGTGTACCAGCCTCATCTGGCTGTGTCACCATCAACTTTAAAGTAATTCTGCAACTCCACCGGTACTGCATGAAGGAACCCGCACAGTACTCTGACTTTCTGAACACTGTCACTTCTGTGAACGGCTAGCCACGTCTGTGATTTTAACTTTCTTTTTACGTTATTAATTGTTGTAAAAACTACTCTTTCCTATCTTATTGTGCGTGTGTGCGCGCGCGTGTGTGCGTGTGTGTGTGTGTGTGCGCGCGCGCGTGTGTGTGTGTGTGCGTGCGTGCGTGTGTGTGTGTGTGTGCGTGTGTGTGTGCGTGTGTGTGCGCACGTGTGTGTGTGTGTGTGCGTGCGTGCGTGCGTGCGTGCATGTGTGTGTGTGTGTGTGTGTGTGCGTGTGTGCGTGCGTGCGTGCGTGTGTGTGTGTTTGCGACCATTCCCCTGATTTGAATGAATGAATAAACTATATTTGTGATTTAACCCTAAAGAGAGCTTGGATTTCTTGGTGACCATCTTAGATTGATGGCCTCCAATTATGTTCTTCTTCATGAGAGGAAACATTCTCTCAATATCCACTTTGTCAAAATCTGTCATCATTTTAAAGACCTCTATTAGGTCGCCCCTCGGCCTTCTTTGGTCAAGAGAGAAGGTTCGGCCTGTCAATTCTTTCCTGATACTTATAGCCATTCATACCTGCTATCATACTCGGAAATCTTCTCCGCACACTCTCCAGTGCCTCTGCATCCTTTTTATAAGGTGGAGACCGGAACTGCCCACAGTAATTTAAGTGGTGTCTAACTGAGGTGCAGTATGGGGGTTTAGCATAACTTCCCTCCTTTTCAATTCAATTCCAACAATTAGTGGGCACAGTAAGAAGTCTTACAACACCAGGTTAAAGTCCAACAGTTTGTTTCAAATCACTCGCTTTCAGAGCACTGCTCCTTCCTCAGGTGAATGTTCAGCTAAGGAAGGAGCAGTGCTCCAAAAGCTAGTGATTTGAAACAAGCCTGTTAGACTTTAACCGGGTGTTGTAAGACTTCTTACTGTGCTCACCCCAGTCCAACGCCGGCATCTCCACATCACAACAATTATTGGAGCACAAAATTTTGGGATGAAGGTTTGAAACGCCAGAATGAGTCTGGAACTGAGGTTCCAAAATAACACAAAGGAACGGGTAGAGCTGGATTGCAAATTTGTTCTAATAAGACGTGTTATTAAAATGCTTCATGTTAACAAACACACTCTCTGCTCCAGGCATTTTAACGCCAGCATCAAGCTCTGTTGGGTGAAGTACACACAGGTTGCTGGGGAAACAACGTTCCCTCAAACGTTTCGTTGTTGGGCACATTTTGCTTGTTCCACTGACAGGTACATTCCAGATGACAGCCCAGCAATCCAGCCCTAACGTTTGTACCTATTTCCAAGCCTACACATGTCAAATTTGGGCCTGGAACAGCACTGAACTGCAGGAAAGGGTTAAAGCCATGCTCTAACTCATTGTCCCATCATGGGGCGGCACAATGGAACAGTGGTTAGCACTGCTGCCTCACAGCAGCAGGAACCCGGGATTCGATTCCCACCTCGGTTCAGCGTCCATGGGGAGTTTGCACTTTTTCACTGTGTCTGCGTGGGTTTCCACCCACAGTCCAAAGATGTGCAGGTTAGGTGGATTGGCCACGCTAAATTGCTCCTAAGTGTCCAAAGGTTAGATGGGGTTAAGGGAATAGAATGGGACATTGGGCCAAAGTGAGGTGCTCTTTCGGAGGGTCGGTGCAGACTCGATGGGCTGAATGGCCTCCTTCTACACTGTAGGGATTTTAATCTATTCTATGATTCATCCAGTTCCTATAGTGGTCTGCTCTTTCAGGGAATGTCATTCACCAGGGTTTCGGCCACTGTTATCCATTAATTATTCGTGCAGATTACCTTCACTCCAAAGAAGTTTGTAGAAGGGAATTTAGTGACTGGATTAGTTGCCCGCTTAAGGGTATTTATTAATATATAATTGCTTGGCTATATTTTATAAGAATAGGCATTTGCCAAAGCATGATGGGATATTTAGCCAAATTTTACTGATTTCTGTACAAAAGCTTGGAAGGTCAAATAATGTAAACAAATATCACAGCTGCAGTATTTATCTTGCTGACAAGTTGCTTTTGAATTTGTTTTAGTGAGTGACATGGCCCACGGAAGCTTGCTTTTTTGCCTTCAGGGATTGTTTACTACATGGTGTAAACATGTGCTCTTAATACTGTAATACAGAGGATTCTGGAGTGGCTTTCTGACCACAACAACCCCTCCACGATTCGTGTCCAAAATAAATGACCTGAAGCGAAACTCGAAGTACCTGACTTTGTTATTTCCATGCCAAAATTGGCGTAGTCGGCAGGATCCCTAATTTCATGGGATGCGAACCCCGAAAGGACTCGCTATACAGGACTCTCTCATCTGAAAGGGGGGAGCCACCAGCACGTCTCAGTTGAAAGTGATTTGTGTCAACATTTGAGATTTTAAAAAAAACTTGTAAGATTTCTCTAAAGCATGAAACATCGGAAATTGAAATCAGTTTAAAACAAAGAAATTCAAGCGGAATAAAAGTAATTGAACAATATAAATTTTTAGATTACATGAAGAGATGTAAATGGCATCATTCCAAGTTCTCCTCCCACTCTCCACTTCCTTAGGTTCTGTAGGAGAATTAACCATTTCAGCAGACAGTTGATCTGTTCTGAATTGGCAAAGAAAAATATATGTCTCCAAGAATAGTTAATACCTATAAAATCAATCATTGGAAATTGACTTAAATGTGTGGCATTTATAGCCGTCTCCCAGGGGATGTTTTGCTGCTTCTAAGCTTCTAAAATACTCTTATGGTGCATCTTGGCCAGCTTTGAAGGATGGGATCGCAGTCCCACCCAGCGTAAATGGGGACTGGGCTCCCAATGATGATCATTTAAATAAAGGAAATGAGTCCCTCGAACACTGGTTAGCAAATAGAGGGAAAGAGCCTATCATGCAAAGGTCCAAGGAGCGTAGTGACATAGGTGAAGTGACTCGGTGTTTGCAGAAAATGGGAGAGAATGCCCAAATTTGTGGCCAGATTTAAAAACCGTTGGGAAGAACATGCTGGTGTTTCGTCGGACGAAAATGGACCCTTAGCTGTTCAGACATTGCTGAATTGTATGCTGCCAGAGCAGGCGCAAAGTTACAAATTCATTCATCTCACCTGGCAAACATTGCCATGGACGGATGTAGTTACTTCCTTGGCAGACATAGACCGAGAAGGACTATCCATGGCCCCCAAAGATCAAAAGCTTAAAGTCACAGGCAGTTCTACCAAGGAAAGAGAAGGCAGGGTCGCGGTCAGCAGGCAAGCAGAGGGAGAGGAGGTTATAATGGAGGAGGTAGAGGCAGAGGATAATGGCAGAGGAGAGATAGATCCCAGGATCAATGTAGAAGATGTGGGGCAAAAGGACATTGGACTCCTGATTGTCACTTTAACCCCCAGGAAGGATGCGCCCCACCTGGCAACATGCTTCCTCCCTGCCCACTATTACATACTCTGAGCCCTACTCAAATCCAATAGGAGTGCCACGGAGAAAAGGTAGTACAGGTGACTATGATCAGACTGTGCAGCTCAATGAGAGAAGAACCCATGACAACGGTAAAAATAGGAGATCATTATGTGGACCTTCTGGTTGATACCAGCACTACTATGTTGTCTGTGCCCCCCTCCATCGAAATAACCCCGGTGAATCCTCTATTGTCACTGTGGGAGTAGCCGGTATTCCCATGACGGAGCAAGTACCACATCCGACTAACATGGAAATTGATGATATCTCCCTGGTCGATGCTATGATTATTTCAAAAACTGCACCCCTTCCCCTGTTAGGCAGACAGACAATCTGCAAATTAGGAGCGGTAGTTCATTGCACTAATCCGGGAATGTTTATGGAGCTGCCTCAAATACCAGCTCACCGGCTGCTAAATTTAATAACTTCAGAATCTGCACCCAATCACTCTGTGCCTGTGTTGTATTCCTGGCCGCTGAATGTTAACCCCAAGGATTGATTCAGGATCTCATAGTTAGGGATCCTCTCGGAAGGAGCGATCACAATATGGTGGAATTTAAAATACAGATGGAGGGTGAGAAGGTAAAATCAAGCACTAGTGTTTTGTGCTTAAACAAAGGAGATTACAATGGGATGAGAGAAGAACTAGCTAAGGTAGACTGGGAGCAAAGAATTTATGGTGAAAGAGTTGAGGAACAGTGGAGAACCTTCCAAGCGATTTTTCACAGTGCTCAGCAAAGGTTTATACCAACAAAAAGGAAGGACGGTAGAAAGAGGGAAAATCAACCGTGGATATCTAAGGAAATAAGGGAGAGTATCAAATTGAAGGAAAAAGCATACAAAGTAGCAAAGATTAGTGGGAGACTAGAGGACTGGGAAATCTTTAGGGAGCAACAGAAAGCTACTATAAAAGCTATAAAGAAGAGTAAGATAGATTATGAGAGTAAACTTGCTCAGAATATAAAAACAGATAGTAAAAGTTTCTACAAATATATAAAACAAAAAAGAGTGGCTAAGGTAAATATTGGTCCTTTAGCGGATGAGAAAGGAGATTTAATAATGGGAGCTGAGGAAATGGCTGAGGAACTGAACAGGTTTTTTGGGTCGGTCTTCACAGTGGAAGACACAAATAACATGCCAGTGACTGATGGAAATGAGGCTATGACAGGTGAGGACCTTGAGAGGATTGTTATCACCAAGGAGGTAGTGATGGGCAAGCTAATGGGGCTAAAGGTAGACAAGTCTCCTGGCCCTGATGGAATGCATCCCAGAGTGCTAAAAGAGATGGCTAGGAAAATTGCAAATGCACTAGTGATAATTTACCAAAATTCACTAGACTCTGGGGTGGTCCCGGCGGATTGGAAATTAGCAAACGTGACACCACTGTTTAAAAAAGGAGGTAGGCAGAAAGCGGGTAATTATAGGCCAGTGAGCTTAACTTCGGTAGTAGGGAAGATGCTGGAATCTATCATCAAGGAAGAAATAGCGAGGCATCTGGATGGAAATTCTCCCATTGGGCAGACGCAGCATGGGTTCATAAAGGGCAGGTCGTGCCTAACTAATTTAGTGGAATTTTTTGAGGACATTACCAGTGCGATAGATAACGGGGAGCCAATGGATGTAGTATATCTGGATTTCCAGAAAGCCTTTGACAAGGTGCCACACAAAAGGTTGCTGCATAAGATAAAGATGCATGGCATTAAGGGGAAAGTAGTAGCATGGATAGAGGATTGGTTATTTAATAGAAAGCAAAGAGTGGGGATTAATGGGTGTTTCTCTGGTTGGCAATCAGTAGCTAGTCGTGTCCCTCAGGGATCAGTGTTGGGCCCACAACTATTCACAATTTACATAGATGATTTGGAGTTGGGGACCAAGGGAAATGTTTCCAAGTTTGCAGACGACACTAAGATAAGTGGTAAAGCAAAAAGTGCAGAGGATACTGGACGTCTGCAGAGGGATTTGGATAGGCTAAGTGAATGGGCTAGGGTCTGGCAGATGGAATACAATGTTGACAAATGTGAGGTTATCCATTTTGGTAGGAATAACCGCAAAAGAGATTATTTAAATGACAAAATATTAAAACATGCGGCTGTGCAGAGAGACCTGGGTGTGCTAGTGCATGAGTCGCAAAAAGTTGGTTTACAGGTGCAACAGGTGATTAATAAGGCAAATGGAATTTTGTCCTTCATTGCTAGAGGGATGGAGCTTAAGACTAGGGAGGTTATGCTGCAATTGTATAAGGTGTTAGTGAGGCCACACCTGGAGTATTGTGTTCCGTTTTGGTCTCCTTACTTGAGAAAGGACGTACTGGCACAGGAGGGTGTGCAGAGGAGATTCACTAGGTTAATCCCAGAGCTGAAGGGGTTGGATTACGAGGAGAGGTTGAGTAGACTGGGACTGTATGCATTGGAATTTAGAAGGATGAGGGGAGATCTTATAGAAACATATAAAATTATGAAGGGAATAGATAGGATAGATGCGGGCAGGTTGTTTCCACTGGCGGGTGAAAGCAGAACTAGGGGGCATAGCCTCAAAATAAGGGGAAGTAGATTTAGGACTGAGTTTAGGAGGAACTTCTTCACCCAAAGGGTTGTGAATCTATGGAATTCCTTGCCCAGTGAAGCAGTAGAGGCTCCTTCATTAAATGTTTTTAAGATAAAGATAGATATTTTTTTGAAAAATAAAGGGATTAAGGGTTATAATGTTCAGGCCGGAAAGTGGAGCTGAATCCACAAAAGATCAGCCATGATCTCATTGAATGGTGGAGCAGGCTCGAGGGGCCAGATGGCCTACTCCTGCTCCTAGTTCTTATGCTCTTATGTTCGTACAGTAACACTGTTAAAAATACTGCAGGAAGTCTTACAAAAGGTTAATGACCCTAGGGCACAGCTATTAAAACACCTGATAGAGTCCAGCCAAGAGAATATAGTGACCCATTGCATGGCTTGGTATTCTTGTGAGGATGAGCACACATACAATTTACAAGCGCAATGTCGCTTAGGAAAGCAGACCTCATTGCATGTCGCTCCCTTTTTATTTTTCGGTGTTGTGGGATTAGGAATGTGAGTGCAGTTGACCCATAATCAGGGGGACCTTTTTAGGATGGGTTTAACTTCAGAACCCCATTTAACATGGGCTGTAAGAAATCCCGCCAAGGCAAAGCAAATAGGAGAACTGATCACAGAAGCCAAAGGCAAAAAAGTAATACATGAGATTTATATTGAAATAGATGGTGAAAATTGCCTAATAGAATTTTATGGCAAACAGGAGGGCAGAGTGACCTGGAAAGAGGAGCAATGACCCGCTACATTTGAAACACAACAACCGGCCTGAAAGAGCCATCACTTACTCCCTTCCATCCTGGCCCAGGTACCGGCACATCTATGGGCCCAACATAAAAATCATGCTGGAAAAGTACATTCTACCGCGGAGCATAGGGTACAGTTACAGAAGAATGGTGCCCTGCCCTGCTTAAAACAATACAGGTTGGCGCCGGAAGCAGAAAAAGGGATAGAGGGAGTGATCAATGCACTATTACAGCAAGGGGTGCTGAAGAGAAGCCTGTAATACCCCTATACTCCCCATTCCAAAATTAGGAAGACCCAACAAGTGGTGGTTTGTGCAAGATCTCAGAGCCATCAATTAAAATTGTTATCCCTATTGCTCCATTGGTGCCGGACACAAATGTCATTTTGTCTTCTATACCACCAACAATGGATACCTTCTCCGTCACAGAGGCTTATGCTCAGCCTTTTTCTCCATACCATTGCACCCGGAAAATCAATATCTATTTGCCTTTACATATCGGAATCAACAGTATTAAGAGACTTGGACGAGTACCAGTTGTCTGCAGGCTCAACATTCCCTCAACATGCTGACAATTTATTGATAGCCTCAGAGGGAGGGCTAGTTTGTCAACAGGATACCCTTTTGTTATTATCACATCTGGTAGAGAGAGGGCATAGAGTCTCAATGGACAAACTAAAACCAACTTTACCGACAAGCTAGCCTGTCAACCCTGCTACACTCTTGCCCGCGCCCTCAGAAGCAGAACATCTGTTTGATCATGACTGTTTACAATTGGTTGAAGCCACCGCAACCCCTAAACCTGATTTATTGAGTCACCCAGTAGAAAATCCAGGCATCATCTTTTTCACTGGTGGGTCAGCAAACCAACCAAATGATATGACCTTCATGGCCGGCTTTGCAATAGTAACTCCATTCAAGATAGTGGAAGCTTTTGCTCTGCCTTCGAGAACGTCTGCTCAAGCAGCCGAGTTGTTAGCCATTACTAGAGCATGTATTCTAGCTCAAAGTAAAACAGTCAATATTTATACTGATTCCCGATACACTTTTGGGGTAGTACACGCTTTTAGCCAATTATGGAAAAACAGGGGATTCATAACTTCCTCCGGCCAACCTATTAAACATGCTAAATTGGTTTGAAATTTACTAGATGCTGTTCAGCTGCCCAGCAAGATAGCTGTTTTAAAGTGTGAAGCGCATACTCCTACAGACCATGAAGTCTCATGCGGCAATAGATTTGCACCTTATCAGCTGCCAGCGCCAGGAGGAATTTCTGATTTTTCAGTCGGCAGCAACACTTTGTTTATTTGGCGGAATCGCGGCCTCGATTCATTTGAGATCGGAAGTGTTAGAAATGACAATGATGCAGCAAGCCCAGATCAACCAAACTCAGTCTGCAAAGCTCCAGTTCACCTCTGAAACGCAGCAGCAAATTTAAACGATTTGTTTCTACCTAATTTGGAGGTGGGGAAAACTGGGGTTTCATCTCTTCCTTCTGTTACTTTTAATATCCTTGGACATTCATGGCTTGCAGGGCCTCATGGAGTACAATGAGGTGGCCCAAGAAGACAGAATATATTTAGCACTCATGTTTCAAAGTCAAGTTACTGGACCTACCGGTTGGCAGGAGGCCCTGTTGACTTCCAAGCAGACTTGAGTCTGACAATGTATGTAGATAACAGGCATGTTAACGAACGAAAACACTTTCACAGTAAAATTGACCCTTGCGGAGTTTCCGTTTTCAGATATCCTTGTCTGTGACTCTGAAACCGGGCATCTAAAAAAAATACACAGAACCTGTTAGCGTTTATTAACCCAGGGTTGTTGACATTGGACCATTTCCTCGTGATGGATTATTCCCACTCACTTTATCAAAGCCTGTTTTATTATTAACTTCATTTATTCATCCAAAGGTTCTTGTTCCGCAATGGTAAAAGGGGGCAACGGGGTCTTTAGCGCTCGCTGACCATTATAGAGCTCAGTCACATAGACCAGGACAGTCACAAGGACAAACGATGGTCTGTGCTCAGTTGACTGCCACAGTGACAGTATAGGCTAGGTTAGAGAGAAGAGAAGTGAGACAGAGTTCCCACTTCTCCTCCCTGTACCTCCAGCTGAGCAGTGCGTTTTGTGCAGCCATTTGAGGATGAGGACCTGTGGGATGTGGCTCAGCTTTGATGTCCCCCTCCTTCCCCATCCGCAACATTAGGAAAAACACTCAACAAAATAATTAGATCTTCATACACCAGCAAACCAAACCGAAAGTGAGTGTACAAGGGGAAAGCACCATTTTTATGTGGAAGACGTTAATTCATCGTTCTTCATGCAGCCTTGGTTATCCATCGCTTACCCGGTTTTGATTATAGTGTGCGAAGCATTGCTGGTTGAATTGCTGCTTGGCGTTGCCCAACATTCTGCAAGGATCAGCTTGGCTCTGCTATCTGATGTATCAATTGAGACTTGAATGGACACTTCGTCTTCAGGAGTTAAACCGGGGTCTTCCAATAGTGCACGGCTTCTGCTGATTGCCTCAATACTGGCCACATAGTTTCCTATTCCTTCCAGGCTGACTCGATTCATCCTTTTAAACAAAATAGTTGGCTTAGAACCTGAAGTTCAACAGCGCGTGTGCTGAAATATTTAAATAGGTTAATGTTCGCATTTTGGAGAGGCAAGAATAGACAATAAACAGAGACAGTGGGACATGGGGACAGTGGTTCAAATTAGTAAAAGGTATACTGGGGCCTGATTCAGGAAGATTGTGTACAGGTGCTTTGACTGAGGTGTTTAAAATTATGAGGGGAGCTTTACAGCCCCTGTGCCAGTGCATCGGAAGGTAGGGGAGGTCATGTAAAATAAAGCGAGTCACCAACCTGCCGCCCCCCCTCCCCCCCGCTTATTACACTGGCCGATTAAGGTACCCGGCCACGTCCCCTCTCCCCCTGCCCTTAGGACCACCAAGACCCTTACATGACCAGTTACAATCCACTTAAGGAGCTCATACCAGTTAGGCACAGGAAGGAGGATAGAAGGTGTCTGCCGTGCAACTTTTAACAGCTTGGGCTAAAGGGTGGGAAAAGGTGGTACCTCCTTTGGGGGTTCCCTGTGTCCGTTCAGCACACTGGCAATGCCTCCCTCCCCACCTTCCCTCTCCACTTACCCTCCTTTCACCACCATCTGCCCTACCGCACACAAATCTCAAATCTAGGGAGGCAGCTGAAATGCCAGCCTCGCTTCTTAGCAACCACAGGGAGATTCGAAGCAGTAGCCAAAAACCCATCAAAAGTCCCTTCCGGACTCCAGCAAAGGGAACAGTCCCCGTTCCTCTGCTATGAATTGCTTATCATTTACAGGCCTCACTTTATTCCCTTGCCGGTAGTGGCAGGGTGGTCCTGCTGGTAGGGATTCCACCCAGCAGAACTAATGAGCCCTGGCCGAAGACGATGGTTTGGGGTGATGGAGACATAGCAACATAGAAGATAGGAGGCCATTCAGCCCTTCGAGCCTGCTCCGCCATTCATCGCAATCATGACTGATCGTCCAACTCAATAGCCTAATCCTCATAGCCTTTCATCCCATTCGCCTCAAGTGCCATATCCAGCCACCTCTTGAATATATTCAATGTTTTAGCCTCAACTACTTCCTGTGGTAATGAATTCCACAGGCTCACCACACTTTGGGTGAAGAAATGTGTCCGAATTCTCAGACTGTGACCCCTGGTTCTGGACACACCCACCATCGGGAACATCCTTCCTGCATCTACCCAGTCTAGTCCTGTTAGAATTTTACAAGTGACATTAAGGTAGAAGATGTAAGTCCCATCCAGACTGTCCTATAGCAGTGAATCTATGCTTGAGGAAAGGCCAGCGCTTTATCTAGAAAGGATGAAATCAGGAAAGATGAAAGGAGGTTTATGTTGAGCTGCAGCACAAACCAGTTAAGGCTGAATGACCTGTTGCTATGCTGCAAATTCTCTGTCACTTACATAGTAACTTCTCATAAAACCAGAATACTTTCAAGTTCCTCCATGGCCCTATCTGTATCAATCACTGAATTTAAATGATGTGCCCCACGTATATATTATCCTTAAGTTCCCAAAGATTACCAAATGATTAGGGATGAATATAAAAGGTAGATATTAGTCTTTGGTGCCTGGTACTATTTCAGTCTCGCGACACAGAGATACAGGGTCAGCTGAGCTCGGAGTCCCTCTAACCACACTGAAACAAAGCACCTCACCCATTCGGTGTGTAGCCAGCGGTGAGCAAGAGGCTGTTGTCAAATGTACAATTTACGGGAAGCTCGAGGTTCGCACCAGCTGAGGCGTCGCTGGAGGAAGGGATGTTACGAAGCGTTGTTTTCACAACTGTGTGCGTTGCATTCTGGAATGAATAAACATCGGAGTCAAGCCGCTGTCAATGTATACAACAGTCCCTTGCATTGATTTGGAACTTTTAACCTAGTAATACATTCCCAAGCCCACATTAGGAGGTGACCACAGCCATGTTCAAAGGTGGAGGTTTCGATGAGTGTCTGAAAGAAGGTAGAGAGGCAGAAAGCAGTAGCGAGGAATTTCCAAAGCTACTGCACAGCTGCTGCTGAAGACACTTATGTCTACAGCGAAAGATATAAAATCAACCAAGAGGCGCGAATTGGAGAAATGCAGAGATCTCGGAGGGCGGAGGAGGTTACTGGCAAGGCCTCTCAGTTCTGGGGGCTGGATTTTTTTTTTTTAAATAATTTTAGAAACCCAATTCTTTATTTTCCAATTAAGGGGCAATTTAGTGTGGCCAATTCACCTAGTCTGTACATCTTTGGGTTGTGGGGAAGAGACCTGCGCGGGGAGAATGTGTTGTGGGGGATCGACCCCGGGTCCTCAGCGGCGTGAGGCAGCAGTGCTAACTGCTGCGCCACCGTGCCGCCCCTGGGGCCAGGATGATAACAGGAAATCATTGTTCAGTTTACCGGGCGCGTCAAGCCAGCAACAATCGGCTTTGAAACTTTTATTGTTCTTTCCTACTGGCAGCAGTGTCGACTGAGACAAACCCAAGGACAACAATGCTTTCCAAGAACTTGCCCAAGTGGACATTTCCCATGTATGGGAGTAGCCCTCGCTAAAGGTTGGCAACTGTGGAGGGAGCAGAGTTCATTGTTGACGCAGCAGGTGTATTGGGATATCACAAGCTTTGGTGGATTGAAAAAGGCAAAGTCAATTGCGATGACACCCCACTTGAATATTTAAGACAGATTGTTGTTTTACTCTAGAAGTCAAACTTCAAACAGCACTTAAATAAAAGAACGACAAAGATTTTTTAATAGGTAAATATCTATGGGACTTACATTTGATATTTGAGTTCCACACTCAGTCCACCCAACTTTGAGGACAACATGTGTCAAATTACCAATGCTTCTGTTGCACTGAGAGTTGCCAAGGTAAAGAGAAGACGCTGGTATCTTCTTCCCCTCCAGGAATGATCGTTCCATTATGACTGAGATCTCATGAAGTTTACAGCTTATCATGATCGATTGGGAAGCTGCTCCCACAGTTGTTGGATTGGCCACCATTGGCTCTGAAATGGACATTGTAGGTCAACAAGGGATACCAAGAAAGTTCAGCTGAAATACATTGCCCTTGGAATATACGCAGAACAATACTTTTCACTGTACCTCAGTACACGTGACAGTAAACAAAACCACATCCAAATCCATAGGTGCCCACCTTGCTCCTATAACCTTTTTCCATCAACCACTAATTGAGCATCTACTCAAAGGTGACTGTTTGGATCACTAAACTTTGATACTGCGTTTTAAATAATCTGTATATAAATAAGCTCCTGATCTTTATCATTAAATTCCTCTGTTTAATCTTATTGTTATGCCTTCTTGTTCTAAACCTCTCAATCACTGGAAATGGATTGTCTGTATCTTATTCTTCCATATTTTCAAATGTCGCTATTAAATCATCCCTTATGGGCGGGATTCTCCAACCCCCCGCCGGGTTGGAGGATCCCCGGGGGGCAGCGCGAATCCCACCCCGACGCCGGCTGACGTATTCTCCGGTGCCGTTTTTCGGGGCTCACGCCACACCGGTCGGGGGCCATTGGCTACGTGGGTTACGTATGGTCCCACACGGCGGGACCTGGCAGGTAAGTCGGCTGGGGTGGTCCTTGGGGGTGCGCGGGAGGATTCGAACCCGGGTGGGGGGGCCACGTTGGCCTGGCCTGCCAGATCGGGGCCCACTGATCTGTGGGCGGGCCTGTGCCATGGGGGCACTCCTTCCTATCGCGCCAGCTCCACCATGGCTGGCGCAGAGAAGAGAACCCCACCGCGCATGCGCCAAAACACGCCGACGGTTCCGCGGATGCGCGAGATCATGTTGGCCCTTTGGCACATGCGTGAACTCACGCAGTCCCTTCGGCGCCAGCTGGAGCGGCGCCAACCCCTCCGGCATCCACCTAGCCCCCGAGACACGCGAGAATTCCTCACCTTGGGGGCCCGTTGACGTCGGAGTCGTTGGCGCCGGTTTCCCGCCGGCGTGGGGACTTAGTCCCCGGAAAGGTGAATCCCGGCCTATGTTTCTCTGCTCAAAATGGCCTCAGTCTATCAAGTCTTTCTTCATATTTGTGCGACACCAAATTTGTGAAACTGCCCTATTTCCTGAAATGGCCAGAAGAACAGCCAGCTCCAAGATTCCTATCTTTCTTTGATTCATTTATGGGATGTGAGCGTCGCTGGCTTGGCCACAATTTGTTGTCCATCCCTAAATTGTTCTTTTTGGGAAGTAGATCCTTGGAAAATAGGTGACAGGTTTAGATAAAGGATCTGGATCGGCGCCGGCTGGGAGGGCCGAAGGGCCTGCTCCTGTGCTGTAATTTTCTTTTCTTTGCTCTAACTGACAGTCAAACGGTGGTGGTGAGCTGCTTTCGCGAAACGCGGCAGTCCAGCCAGCGTGCTGTTAGGGAGTGAGGTCTGGGACTTTGTGCATTAGTGGTGGAGGGAGTGAATGTTTATGGAAGGGGTACCCATCTAGCGGGCTGCTTTGTTCTGGATGATGTCGAGCTTCTGCAGTGTTGTTGGAGCTGCACTCATCCAGGCAAGAGTGTTCCATGAAATCCCTGGCTTGCATTCTCTCTTCCAACCTCTTCCATCGGGCAGGGATACAAAAGTCTGAGAACGCGCACCAACAGATTCAAAGACAGCTTCTTCCCTGCTGTTGTCAGACTCCGGAATGACCCTCTCATGGACTGAGCTGATCTCTCTACACATTCTCTGCTGTTGTAGCACTATAGTCCATATGCTTCACCCGATGTTAATGTATTTACCAAAGAGAAAGTGCTGGAAAATCTCAGCAGGTCTGGCAGCATCTATAGGGAGAGAGAAAAGCTAACCTTTCGAGTCCAGATGACCCAGCTTTATCAAAGGGTCACCTGGACTCGAAACATTAACTCTTTTATCTCCCTACAGATGCTGCCAGACCTGCTGAGATTTTCCAGCATTTTCTCTTTGGTTTCAGATTCCAGCATCAGCAGTAATTTGCTTTTAATGTATTTACATTGTGTATTTATTGTATGTCCAATGTTTTGCATGTCTGGAACGATCTGCCTGGATTGTACACAGAACAATACTCTTCACTATACCTCGTTACACGTGATAACAAATTTAAATCTAAATGCAGATGGTGGACAGGCTTTTGGGGAGTTGGGAGGTGAGTTACACACCGCAGGATTCCTAAACTCTGACCTGCACTGATAGCCACAGTTTGATTTGATTTATTATTGTCACAGTGAAAAGTATTGTTTCTTTCGTGCTGTACAAACAATGCATACCGTACATAGGGAAGGAAGGAGAGACTGCAGAATATAATGTTACAGTTATAGCAAGGTGTAGAGAAAAGATCAACTTAATACAAGGTAGGTCCATTCAAAAGTCTGATGGCTGTGGGGAAGAAGCTGTTCTTGAGTCGGTTGGTACGTGACCTCAAATCTTGGTATCTTTTTCCTGACGGAAGAAGGTGGAAGAGAGTATGTCTGGGGTGCGTGGAGTCCTTAATTATGCTGGCTGCCTTTCCGAGGCAGCGGGAATTGTAGACAGAGTCAATGGATGGGAGGCTGGTTTGCGTGATGGACTGAGCTACATTCACGACCTTTTGTAGTTTCCTGCGGTCTTGGGCAGAGCAGGCTCCATACCAAGCTGTTATACACCCAGAAAGAATGGTTTCTACGGTATTTATATGTATTCACAGTATTTATATGGCTCGTCCAGTTCAGTTTCTGGTCAATGGTAACCCTCAGCATGTTGATAATGGGATATACAGCGATGGTATTGCTACTGAATGTCAAGGGGAGGTGGTTAGATTCTCTCTCATTGGAGATGGTGATTGCCTGGCACTTTTGTACACATGTTAATTGCCGCTTGTTAACCAAGCCTGGATATTGTCCGGGTTTTGTTACACATGGGCATGGACTGCTTCATTGTTTGAGGAGTCACAAACAGTGTTAAAAATTTGGGAGATCATCAGGTAATATCCCTACGTCTGACCTTTTGATCGGAAGACAGTGAGCAAATGAAAATGATCAGCCCTTAGAAATAATTCTTTAGTAATAGTTATTATGGAAGCCAGGTTTTACCTCTGCAGTTTCTGCCAGGTCGAACTGGGTTAACATCCACAAAACTGTCCAGGCAGCTACAGGTGTAGGAACCCGCTGTGTTGATACACTTCGCCTTGAGTGAGCAATCATTGTCATCAAGCGAGGCACATTCATTGTAATCTGCAAAATAAAGAGACAAAGGGAAAATGAAGATATATTGGTCCGGGTGGTCTACCAGGATTCGCCATTAGTGCTTAAATTAAAGCAAAATACAGCGGATGCTGGAAATCTGAAATAAAAACAGAAAATGCAGGCTAAACTCAGCAGATCTGGCAGCATTTGTGGAGAGAGAAATACAGCCATTGGACCTTCACTTTGTTGCTCTCTCCACAGATGCTGCCAGACCTGCTGAGTTTATCCAGCATTTTCAGGGTTATTTTCACCATTAGTGCTCCTGATGAGCCCATCTCAATATTAACACTAACATTATATGATACTAACACCCAATTTGAGATGATCAATCGGGCTGTCACTGTGGCTCACTTATGTTTGCCAAAAGTTACATATATTCAAATGCAGATACCTGTCCTCTGCAAGCAAAAATAACATGTCCAGGTCGTGCGCCTTTTCTGAATTGAACAAAAATGTGAGGCACAGTTGTTCCCTGGAGTATTCGCCTTGGCAAAGTGTCAACCAATCAGCACCCTTTCCTGATGTGTTATAAATTGTTGCTCCCTCCGAAATGTTGCACCCTTGCATCTGTCCTGATAAGTGCAAGATGAAAAGCTTCGACAGCATGGTGCTTTTTTCAACACTATTTAATTGTAGAAAGATATCCTACTGCCATAGGAGTTACTGCGGGATGTTTGTTGGCCAGCCAGCATACTGGCATACTGGATAGGGCGGCACGGTAGCACAGTGGTTACCACTGTTGCTTCACAGAGCCAGGGTCCCAGGTTCGATTCCCAGCTTGGGTCACTGTCTGTGCGGAGTCTGCACATTCTCCCCGTGTCTGCGTGGGTTTCCTCCGGGTGCTCCAGTTTCCTGAAGTCCCAAACAACATGCTGTTAGTGTGGTAAACCACTGTTGCACCTGTATTAGGTGATGTCAGGTAGGACCTGTACTACAGGTTCACCGATAGTCCCTGCCTGCTGGCTCCGCCCAGTAGGCAGAGTATAAATATGCGTGTCCTCCATTCAGCAGCCATTTTGCCAGCTGCTGTGGGAGGCCACACATCTTAGAGCAATAAAGCCTCAGTTGTATCCAATCCTAGTCTTTGTTCAATTGATCGTGCATCAATTTATTGCTCTAAGACTTTCTAAAAGATGGACCTCCGAATCAAACCGGATAGCCTGCAGCTGGATCCGCAATCAAGCGACGCCAAAAAGGACTTTAATCACTGGCTAGCTTGCTTCGAGGCGTATATCAACTCAGCGACCACCCCTGTTCCAGAGGCTCAGAAGATAAAGATCCTGTACTCAAGGTTGAGCTCCAACGTGTTTCCGCTGATCCAGGACGCCCCGAACTACGCCGACGCCATGGCGCTTCTCAAAGAAAACTATGCACAGAAAACAAACACGCTCTCCACCAGGCACGTACTCGCCACTCGCTCTCAACTCCCTGGTGAGTCCATAGAATACTTCTGGCGGACCTTAATTACACTCGTCTGGGACTGTGACTGTCAGGCCGTTACGGCCACCGAACATTCCAACCTTCTTATGCTGGACGCGTTCATAACGGGGATTGGGTCGGACCTCATACGCCAAAGACTGTTAGAAGGGGCCACGCTCGACCTAGCTGAAACAAAGAAGCTAGCGCTCTCTATGACGGTTGCCTCACGTAACATTCAGGCCTACCCCACGAGCCGCGCGGCCCACCCCTCCTACCCCTCGTGGACCCCACAGATGGCCGCCCCATCAGGGGCCTTACCCAGCCAGTACGCCTGCGCCACATGCCAGCCCGCGCACCCTGGGGGTCCCCGATGTTACTTCTGCGGCCAGCAGAAGCACCCTCGCCAATGCTGCCCGGCTTGCGCTGCCCTTTGCAAGGCGTGCGGCAAAAAGGGGCACTTCACCGCAATGTGCCAGGCCCGCGCAGTCGCCGCTATCGCCCCCACCCCCTAGCCCACACACAATAGGCGCCGCCATCTTCATCTCCCCGGACCACGCGCGGCCAGGGGGTGCCGCCATCTTCTCCCCCTCAGTCCACATGCGGCCCATGGGTGCCGTCATCTTGTCCAACCTCCGCAACATTCGGCCCATGGGCGCCGCCATTTTGTCCCCCGCAGAATCTTCAGGCGCCACCATCTTGTCTCCCCCACGGGTCATGTTCACCGACAGCATTCCAGGACCTGGGCCCCCCAGGCTCCCTATCATCCGACATCAGCGACGACCGACCACGACTCACCTCAGTGACGATCGACCAGTCTCGTCCGCACAACTGGTCACCGCATCGACCAGTGTGAAAATCAACGGCCACGTGACCTTTTGCCTGCTGGACTCCGGGAGCACCGAACACTTCATACACCCGGATACAGTAAGGCGCTGCTCCCTCGCGGTACACCCCGCCAACCAAAGAATTTCCCTGGCCTCCAGATCTCATTCCGTCGCAATCCGAGGTTCTGCACGGTCACACTCACGGTCCAGGGCGTAGAATTCAGCAGCTTCCGCCTCTACGTCCTCCCTAACCTCTGCGCTGCCCTTCTACTCTGCCTGGACTTCCAGTGTAACCTCCAGAGCCTAACCCTCAAATTCGGCGGGCCCCTATCACCCTTCACTTGCGACCCTAAAGATCGATCCGCCTTCCCTCTTTGCCAATCTAACCCCGGATTGCAAACCTGTCGCCACCAGGAGCAGACGGTACAGCGCCCAGGACAGGACCTTCATCAGGTCCAAGGTCCAGCGGCTGCTTCGGGGGGGGCATCATCGAGGCCAGCAACAGCCCCTGGAGAGCCCAAGTGGTAGTTGTTAAAACTGGGGAGAAACACAGAATGGTTGTGGACTACAGCCAGACCATCAATCAGTACACGCAGTTCGACGCGTACCCCCCTCCCACGCATATCTGATATGGTCAATCAGATTGCACAGTACCGGGTCTTCTCAACGGTAGACCTCAAATCCGCCTACCACCAGCTCCCCATCCATAAATCAGACCGTCCATACACCGCTTTCGAGGCGGACGGTCATCCCAATCACTTCCTCAGGGTTCCCTTCGGCGTCACTAACGGGGTCTCGGTCTTCCAAAGGGAGATGGACCGAATGGTCGACCGGTACACTTTGCGGGCCACCTTCCCGTACATAGACAACGTCACCATCTGCGGCCATGGCCAGCAGGACCACGATGCCAACCTTGCCAAATTTCTCCACACCGCCACTCTCCTCAACCTCACCGACAACAAGGAGAAGTACGTGTTTAGCACGATCCGCTTAGCCATCCTCGGCTATGTGGTCCAGAACAGAGTTCTGGGGCCCGATCCCGACTGCATGGGGCCCTCGTGGAGCTTCCCCTCCCCCACTGCCCCAAGGCCCTCAAACGCTGCCTGGGGTCCTAAACTATGCAGACAAGGCCCGCCCACTCATTCAGTCCACCCATTTTCCCCTGACGGCTGAGGCACAACAGGCCTTCACTCGTATCAGGGCCGATATCGCAAAGGGCAGGATGCACGCAGTAGACGAGACACTGCCCTTTCAAGTAGAGAGCAACGCATCGGACGTTGCCCTAGCCTCCACCCTCTATCAGGCAGGCAGACCCGTGGCATTCTTCTCCCGCACCCTTCATGCCTCAGAAATTCGGCACTCATCTGTCGAAAAAGAGGCCCAAGCTATCGTTGAAGCTGTGCGGCATTGGAGGCATTACCTGGCCGGCAGGAGATTCACTCTCCTCACTGACCAACGATCGGTAGCCTTCAGGTTCAACAACACACAACGGGGCAAGATGAAAAACGATAAAATCTTGCGGTGGAGGATCTAGCTCTCCACCCATAATTACGAGATTTTGTATCGCCCCGGCAAACTCAGCGAGCCCCCAGACCCCCTATCCCGAGGTACATGTGCCAGGGCACAAGTAGACCGACTCCGGACCCTGCACGACAGTCTTTGTCACCTGGGAGTCACACGGTTGTACCATTTCATAAAGGCCCGCAATCTGCCCTACTCCGAGGAAGTATGGACAATCACCAGGGACTGCCAGGTCAGTGCGGAGTGCAAGCCGCACTTCTACCAGCCGGACTGTGCATGCCTGGTGAAGGCCTCCCACCCCTTTGAACGCCTCAGCGTGGATTTCAAAGGGCCCCTCCCCTCCACCGACCGAAACACGTATATT
This sequence comes from Scyliorhinus torazame, assembly GCF_047496885.1. Classification (NCBI taxonomy): domain Eukaryota; kingdom Metazoa; phylum Chordata; class Chondrichthyes; order Carcharhiniformes; family Scyliorhinidae; genus Scyliorhinus; species Scyliorhinus torazame. The sequence continues at coordinate 24,501,062 of NC_092714.1, forward strand.
CTCAGTGTGGTCGATGAGTACTCCAGGTTCCGCTTCGCCATCCCATGCCCTGACATGACGTCTGCCACCGTCATCAAAGCCCTAAACACTATCTTTGCTCTGTTCAGTTTCCCCGCCTATATCCACAGTGACAGGGGATCCTCATTCATGAGCGATGAACTGTGTCAGCTCCTGCTCAGCAGGGGTATTGCCTCCAGCAGGACGACCAGCTATAAACCCCCGGGGAAACGGGCAGGTAGAGAGGGAGAACGGGACAGTTTGGAGGGCCCTCCAACTTGCCCTACGCTCCAGGAACCTCCCAGCCTCTCGCTGGCAGGAGGTCCTCCCTGATGCACTCCACTCCATTCGGTCACTGCTGTGCACCGCCACCAACAACACACCCCATGAACGTCTTTTTGCCTTCCCCAGGAAGTCCACATCCGGGGTGTTGCTCCCGACTTGGCTCGCAGCTCCAGGACCAGTCCTGCTCTGTAGGCACATCAGCCTGCACAAGGCGGACCCGTTGGTGGAAAGCGTGCAATTGCTCCATGCCAACCCCCAGTATGCCTACGTGGAGCACCCCGACGGCTGCCAAGATACCGTCTCCCTCAGGGACTTGGCACCAGCAGGTTACACACACACACACACCTCCCATCCCACCAGGACCATCCGTCCTTCCCCTGCCCACGCCCAAGGATGAAGAGGATTTTGGCACGCTCCCAGAGTCACCGAACATCAGGTCAGCATCACCATCGCCGCCACCGCTACGTCGCTCCCAGCGGAACATCAAGGCACCAGACCGGTTACATCTCTAACTGGCACCGGACTTGAAAAGACATTTTTTTTCTGATCAAATACTGTAAATATAAATTCATTGCTGTATATAGTTCTCTACCACCCCAGCCGGACTCAATTTTAACAGGGGGTGAATGTGGTAAACCACTGTTGCACCTGTATTAGGTGATGTAAGGTAGGACCTGTACTACAGGTTCGCCGGTAGCCCCTGCCTGCTGGCTCCGCCCAGTAGGTGGAGTATAAACATGCGTGACCTCCATTCAGCAGCCATTTCGCCAGCTGCTGTAGGAGGCCACACATCTTAGAGCAATAAACCCTCAGTTGTATCCAACTCTAGTCTTCGTTCAATTGATCGTGCCACATTTAGATAATTTGGACATTCTGAATTCTCCCTCGGTGTACCCGAACAGGTGCTGGAATGTGGCGACTCAGGGATTTTCACAGTACCATCATTGCCGTGTTAATGTAAGCCTTCTTGTGACACTAAAGATTATTTTTTTATAATTTTATTTTATACTGACAAATTATGCACCCACCCCCTCAGTTTTCGCCCACCCCATTTCTCATCAACCTTTACCCCTTATACCACTAATGACATAGAAATGCACAGAAATGCACAGTTTGCCCATCACACGAACCTGCCTACTGTCCATTGACTCCATCTACACCTCCCGCTGCCTGGGGAAAGCGGGCAGCATAATCAAAGATCCTTCCTGTCATGATATTCAGGTGAACATCACAGCACATACATACATACGTACATAATGATGGACAGATCAACGGACCAATCAACACACACAACACGACAGCCAATCACAGACAAGAGCATACACAGTACAAAACAGGGAACACAACACTTCCTGGGCACTCGAGCAGGAGACGGCTCAGGGCACAGACTTCATTTGCCAGCCACTCAGACATTCAGCATGTGCTGAGTACCAGAGTTCACTATGTTAATAGTTGATTGAAATAAAACTGCGTTGTACCATTTGCAACCGTGTTGGTTCGTTGTGTATCAGAGTACCCAACACTTCATGATACCAGGAGTGATTTGATACTTACCCACAAATCTGCCATCCTGCGCCATGGACACCGTCAACACACCGCAGCCGTTGCAAGTCGCTGGGAACCTCGGCGTCAATTGGAAGCTGTTCAAACAGCGCTTCCGGCTCTTTCTGGAAGCCAACGAAAAAGAGAGCGCCTCGGACACCAGGAAGATCGCCATCCTCCTCACCACCGCAGGTCAGCACGCCATCCATGTCTACAACTCCCTGGTGTTCGCGGAAGGCGAGGACAAATCCAAATACAAGACGGTCCTTCTCAAGCTTGACCAACACTTCAACGTCGAGGTCAACGAGAGCTTCGAGAGATATGTCTTCCAGCAGCGCCTGCAAGGTAAGGATGAGCTCTTTCAGTCATTCCTTACGCATCTCCGCATCCTTGTGCAGTCCTGCGGTTACGACACCACCTCAGATTCCATGATTTGGGACCAGATCGTTTTTGGGGTCGCCTCGGGCACCCTACGCCAGCAGCTTTTAAAAATAAAAGGCCTCACCTTAGCCTCCGCAATCGAAGCCTGTGTCCTGCACGAAAACGCGACCAGCCGCTATGCCCAATTTCAGGCGACCGAATCGGCGCGGCGGGGGTCCTACGCGGCCGGATCGGCGAGCCAGGTGCCCCACGAGGCCGAACGGGTCCAGGCGATCGAGTTCCTCCCGGCCCGCGGCCCGGACGAGGGCGGCCATTTCACGTGCTTTTCGAGGCCTCCCGCGCTTGTGCGTTCCAAAACCTACGGCAACACTGAGGGACGTGATGCGCAGGCGCACTCGACGCAAGACCGAACTGCGCATGCGCAGTGGCGCAACGAACGCCATGACATCACGACATGCGGCAACTGTGGAGCTGCACATTTAAAAGGGCAATGTCCCGCAAGAACCCGACAATGCCTACGCTGTGGCAAGGTGGGCCACTACGCTGCTTACTGTCGAGCAGCTCAACCTGTCAATCTTCCACAACTCCGACAACCTCGCAGGGACGTGCGGACCATTCAGCCTCCCCATTACGAATCTGGCCCAGATGACATCCAGACGGGTGACACAGATGACCGAGACGCCTTCCGTGTTGCGGTCATTGATGGGAACCGAGTCAACACGATCAATCCGGGTGATGAATGGTGTGCCACCCTGACGGTCAACCCGAATTCGTCGCCCACCTACTAGACTGGACTTATGAGACTGTTTATACATTGAACTCATGCAACCACTTTGTTAATATGTTTATGTTCTTATTGTTACAGGAATTTGTTTTATCGTTCAACATTTCCCCGTTCTTTGTTATGGTACAACCTCTTTATAATGTCACACCCGACATTGCCCCTTGTATGTAGTTTAGCCCCATGTACATGCTGTAAATATTGCACACACACACATTTAGCTACACTCAGTACACATCTCTATTTATAACCACGTAGGCACCTAATCTTGTAAAAAAGGGGGATGTCATGATATTCAGGTGAATATCACAGGCCAATCACAGACAAAAGCATACACAGTACAAAACAGGGAACACAACACTTCCTGGGCACTCGAGCAGGAGACGGCTCAGGGCACAGACCTCATTGCCAGCCACTCAGACATTCAGCATGTGCTGAGTACCAGAGTTTACTATGTTAATAATTGATTCAAATAAAACTGCGTTGTACCATTCGCAACCGTGTTGGTTCGTCTGTGTATCAGAGTACCCAACACTTCACTTCCCACCCGGCAAAGGGACTTGGGAGTCCTAGTCCAGGATTCTCTAAAGGTAAACTTGCAGGTTGAGTCCGTAATTAAGAAAGCAAATGCAATGTTGTCATTTATCTCAAGAGGCTTGGAATATAAAAGCAGGGATGTACTTCTGAAGCTTTATAAAGCATTAGTTAGGCCCCATTTAGAATACTGTGAGCAATTTTGGGCCCCACACCTCAGGAAGGACATACTGGTACTGGAGCGGGTCCAGCGGAGATTCACACAGATGATCCCAGGAATGGTAGGCCTAACATACGATGAACGTCTGAGGATCCTGGGATTATATTCATTGGAGTTTAGGAGGTTGAGGGGAGATCTAATAGAAACTTAACAAGATAATGAATGGCTTAGATAGGGTGGATGTAGGGAAGTTGTTTCCATTAGCAGGGGAGACTAGGACCCGGGGGCACAGCCTTAGAATAAAAGGGAGTCACTTTAGAACAGAGATGAGGAGAAATTTCTTCAGCCAGAGAGTGGTGGGTCTGTGGAATTCATTGCCACAGAGGGCGGTGGAGGCCGGGACGTTGAGTGTCTTTAAGACAGAAGTTGATAAATTCTTGATTTCTCGAGGAATTAAGGGCTATGGAGAGAGAGCGGGTAAATGGAGTTGAAATCAGCCATGATTGAATGGTGGAGTGGACTCGATGGACCGAATGGCCTTACTTCCGCTCCTATGTCTTATGGTCTTATTACGCAGCTGTTTGCGGGGCCTGGCAGTGTACAAATTGGTCAATGCATTGCCTGATCAGTGACGAAACTTCAAAAGCATCTCACTGACTGTAAATCACTTTGGATCATCCTGAGGTTATGAGAGGCACTAGAAAAATGTAAACTCTCCCTGCCTTAATGACATTTTGGGTGGAAAGTCAAATCTTACCATCAACATTCCAACGGCAGACCTAAAGATGCAGCTAAATGAGAGAAATCAGCAGCAGGGGTACAGAGAGAAGGCAGGAGAATGGCACAAAGCAACGGTGCTCGTAAGGAGAGCTAATGCAAACACGATGGGCCAAATGGCCTCCTTCTGCACCCTAACAATTCTGTGATTCTGTGAGCATGACAAGGAGGACTGAAATGTCTGGATGATGCAAATAACCCCTCCTGTCGCAGGAAGGTAGAATGGCTGAATGTGAAGTTGGCGTCAGGGAGGGGTGCAACTGTTCTGGCCGCATGCTTATGTGAGATAAGAGAGGATTGCCGCCCTGCAAGTGTTACTTCCCCACCCATCCCCATTACCTGAGACGTCCGTGCTGTCAGGGTCAAAGATAAAAATAGAGCTGCTCTTTAAAGATGTCACAAGGTCCACGATGATCTCGGACACATTCACTGCTATTTCTTCATCAAAGATCAATTGGAATTCTACGTTCACACTCCCTTCCCAAAGAGATTTAATCACAACCTTGACTTTCCCGGAATTTAACAGTTCCATCGTGGGTCCTGGCAGAGATTTCAAGATCTGGAACCGTAAAATAAAAAGTGTACTGGTTATTTCCGTGCTCCTCAAAATGCAGGAAGCTGGACAATGGGGAATAGAACATTTTCCAATTTCCAACTTAACGTGAGCATCAGGCTCTCCTGGGTCAGACACAGCAGGAGGTGGATGCAGAAATCATTCTGTAGAAGTGAGAATGATTCACCGAAGGGACAGCCCTCTGCTCACTTCTCCCTGACCCAAGGTCTTTAGCTTTCCTCCTCAGCTGCTCAGGGGTAATATCTATTTACAATTTCAGCACGCACAATTACCGGGGAAAGGAACATATTACCTTCTTCACATGTTGTTTAAGAAGTTACATGCCCTTTGCCTGAAGGATCCTCCCCGCCTGTCAGCAGCCAGTCTCCCTCAAATTTCTAGCTGGTACGCCCTACCATTAGATCTATTCGGAACCCCAAGCACGGGACCTTTGAATGGGAGTGGGGCACCTCGCAAAAAGACAGGGACCCTGTGAGGACGCAGGTGACCCTGCTACACCAGTAGAAAAAGGTGCCTCAAATCCAACCTCAGAAAAGCACGTTGACATTTTCTAAATCTCCCAGCTCAACACAGCCATCTGCTGGGTGGCTTCAAACTAGACCTGGCTGCCCTTGTTCCCATTGGTTTAGACTGGCTTTAACTCCAATTCTATGTGGCATCTAGAATTATATTTAAGAAAGAAAGAATTTGCATGCGTTGCTGTAAATGAAAACTCTGATGTAATCCATACCCACCCCCCGAGCCCCTTGGAGGGAACGAATTGTGGGACCAGAAGAAGCAAATCCAATATAAACAGGTGAGACTTGCAGTGAAATGTGTACATACCTGTGCAATAAATTGAGAAGTAAAGTTCTTGAATTTGTCACTACTGCTGTTTTTGAACCCTTCATTGAACATTACATTTGTTATCCTTGCTCTGCCTCCCACGATGTGTGCAGCTGTGGGGTGGGGTGAAAGGTCAGTTAGTACTCTCAATATTAACCCTCCAGGTGATCGTGTCTGCAAAGTTTAGAGGTTTGGTTAAGTTCTGTTTGGTCCACTTTAGTTTGATGGATCACAGTCGGTTATGATTTGGTCTAACATGAAGCTGAACTCGAAACCAAAACGAAGCTATGTTTGCATCAGAAGAGTTTGACCAGAGTCTACATTGGAGCCCAAGTATGAATGAGCAGAGGGGAGGAGGGGTGGGGGGTTCAGGAAAACTGACTGCCATTCGACATTTGCCAGGGCATTAATGCCACGTGTTATGATGAAGGAGAAGCTGAGTTCTAGTCCATGTGTTTCTACTCCAAATCTGCAATACACTGAGGAGTGTCACATCCCCACACAATCTGGTTCTAGAAATGCAGAGGAAAATAGTGGGTGGGTGGGTGGGTGAGGGGGAGCGGGGGGGGGGGGGGGCAACAGATACAGATAATTCTCCAGAAACAAGTGCAGAAATAGTAGGGGTCTCTGCACAGCCTTATGGGGTTTTGCAAGTTACTAAAAAGGACATCGGAATCAACAGAGAACAACATCCCCCACACAACCTCTGCTGCTCAGACACTGGTTTATGTATCCCCCAAATGTAATTCTAAACTTGACCAATAGTGTGAAATAAATACAGTCGCCATAGTCACAGATGACGATAGGCCGCTTTCCCCTTTGAGGATTGACTCTTAGCTACCCTCTGAGATGGGCCTACAAAATCATCGGTTCGGGGCAAGTAGGGTTGCGCAACAAATGTTTGCCTTGCCAGTGCTGCTCACATCCCAAGAAATCATAAAAACAGGACACTTGAGGTCATTTTACATCTGCCATGGGACAAAGAAGCATTCAGCACAAACCTTCGAGGATATCTGGGCTTTGGTGGCAGCTTGGACAAGGTGAAGAGCGGCCATAGATTTAGAAGATGCATCAAGATTAGAATTGGCAGCTGTTGGGTTGGATTTTGACAGACAGGAAGAAAATCTAGCCAACGTTTGTGGCCTTACCCACACACAATTTTTTATCTAAAGCAAGGATTATCATATGGCAAGGCTTCAAGATATCTGCCTTGAGGAATTATAACAGTGAAGAACACAAACACAGATAGCCACAAGGGTAGCTTTTTCTACCTGTTTTGACTTCTTGCACTTTTGCTTTGCCTTCTTTCCCACAGAGCTGAGAGGCGACTCTGACGGTGTACAACACTCCGGCCTCCAGGTCCGACACAGTCCAGCTCAGTTCCTTGCTCCGTGCATCAACCAGCACGTTGTTGTCCTTCAGGAGTTGCACGACAAACTCCCGATCGATTGTGGCATCAGCGTCCCAAACGACACTCAGACTGTTGCTGGAGACGTTGAAGGCAATGAGGCTCCTGATCGACGGAGGAACTGAGGGGCACAAATGAGTCGCATGTTTCTTTGCTGTTGGCGTTTTAAAAATGACAAGCGTTTCTTTGGTGTGTCTGCAGTATTGCGAAAGTGACTGAAACGTAAAAGATGGCGCGCGTTCTTTGAAAGAAGGTAGCTTTGCTCACCACAAGCTGAAGAAGACATTTGTGCAGAAGATGATGTGAGGGGTTGAACAGAGGTGGGTAAAGACTGATCCAAGGCAATGTTGTCTCTTTGATCCCCGGCATTAGATACGGCCATCTCCGCCTCAACCTTTGGACGAGGAGCTGTAAAATCGGGAAGGTGGTTAGTTCTCCAACCCTAGCATGGTCTATACCCAAAGGATGCTTTTAGACGAGAATCACTAACCCTGGGATATTACCTGTCTTTACAGTCAGCTGCGTGGCAACGCTCTCTTGCTCACAGACTCTCCACATGATGCTCACAGTGTACTCTGTCCCGGGCTCCAGTTCACTTGCAGTCCACTCCATTTCCTGTGTCTCTGTTTCATTCACAATATAGTCATTCTTTAGCACCTGCAACACGAATGTCTGCACTTCACTGGTATCTGTTGTCCAAGTTACTCGAAAGCCACTGCTGGTGACACAGGAAATAGCCAGGTTGGTAACTGAAGATGGAGCTGTTGGGAAGGTAAGGAACCAATGAGTGAGCATCACATCATATGACAACATGGTGATCAAAACCTTGAATATGAGGGGAGCTATCTTTGAAGCAATTTGTTCTCAAGGTGACGGCTGGCAAGGCTATGCTTACTGCACATCCCTGTTTACTCTGAGAGGCCAGTGGCACCCATATAGTCCCTACAGTGGAGAAGGACGCCCTTCAGCCCATTGACTCTGTACCGACACTTCAAAAGAACACTCTACCTCGACCCACTTCCTCACTCTATCCCTGTAACCGCCATGGCCAATCCATCTAACCTGCACATCATTGGACTGTGCGAGGGGAGGGGGGGGGGGGGGGGAGGGGGAACCAGAGCATCCCGAGGAAACCCACCTCGACGCGGAGAGGACCTGCAGTCTCCACACAGTCACCCAAGTCCGAAATCGAACCCGGGTCCCTGGTGCTGCAAGGCAGCAGTGCTATCCACAGTGCCACCCTTGAACCATTGCAGTGCTTTCGAAGATGTTGCCCTCATAATGGTATGAGATAACGATTTGCGAGATATTGACCCAGACATGCTGGCGGGTGGCTGAAATATTTCCACATCAAACAGTAATGCCACTTTTGCTGAACTTGGCGGTTGATGTATTTCCATGGTGATTGTCCTTAATGGCAACACTGGTGCTACGGTGATAACCATCATTTGTAAAAGAGTTTTCTTTCTAAATTGAGCGACTTTGCTACCTCATCTCCTCTGGAGGCCCACTGGCTAAGGCACGTGCACCATTTGAAAGTGGTCACTGCCCCATTTAAAATAGACTTGCAATGAAAGAGACACTTTACTTGAAATGAGCTCCAAAAGGTCATTCATTGAGCCATCACAAAAAGAGAAATGAAACTCCAGAGAAGGGTCACAACAATCAATTCTGCGAGTACCTTGTTTCAGACACTAGTTTTACATTGAGTTTTAGCACATGGTTATAACCAGGCTTTTTTAAGCCCTACATAAATATCGGCTGAGGTTCAGTTGGTATCACTAGCTTGCTTCTCTTGCTTCTCTTGCAACACGGTGGCACAGTGGTTAACATTGCTGTGTCACAGCGCTAGGGATCCAGGTTCAATTCCAACCTTGGGTGGCTGTCTATGTGGAGTTTGTACGTTCTCCCAGTGTCTGTGTGGGTTTCCTCCGGCTTCCTCCGCGTCCAAAGATGCGCAAGTTAGGTGGATTGGCCATGCTAAATTGCCCCTCAGTGTCTGAAGATGTGCAAGTTTTGTGGGGTTAAGGGGCTAGGTGGATAGGGCAGGTGAGTGGGCCGAAGTGGGGAGCTCTTTCAGAGGGTCTGTGCAGGCTCGATGGGTCGCATGGCCTCCTTCTGCACTGTAGAGATTGTAATCTATGGTTCGGAGTCAAATGTTTGTGAGTTTACATCCCACTCCAGAGACTCCAGTACTCGATTGAGACAGGACTGAGGGAGTGCTGCACTGTCAGGGGTGCCATCAATTTGGACAAGACGTGAAACCAAAGCCTCTTCTTCTGCAGTCCATAATCCACTGTTCTGAAAACTGACCAATTGGTCATTATCACCTTGCTGTTTGTGGGGTCTTACTATGTGTAAATTGGCTGCCTCATTTCCTTTGACAATAGTTAACACGGGCAGGATTTTCCAGTCGCACCCGCCCCAGGACCAGAAATTCCCGCCTGAGGTCAACAGTCCTTTCAATTATCCGTCAAAATGTCGGTCTTTCCCACCATGATTCCCAAGGCAAGCAGGATTGGAAAATCTACCCATAAACTTCAAAAGTACTTTCTATTTTATGAAGCTCTTTGGGAGGTGGTGGCGAATAACGCTGGAGAAATGCAAGCCTTTCTCTACTCTGTATATTACGGCAAACCTATCTGCGAGTTCTACTATTCATTTATCCTATTTGCTGTGAATGAATTTGGGCATCAATTTATTGGGCGTAAGTGTTGGCAGTGTGCGGGCCCTGAGAATCATGTCATGTATCGGTCTCCCCTTTTGCTCCTTTTGTTCTAATCCCTCTTGCCTTCCTTTCAAACCTTCATTGCCTGCCTGTGAATCCCGACATATGTACGCCAGAGGCTGTTTAGCACAGGGCTAAGTCACCGGCTTTGAAAGCAGACCAAGGCAGGCCAGCAGCACGGTTCAATTCCCGTACCAGCCTCCCCGAACAGGCGTCGGAATGTGGCGACTAAGGGCTTTTCACAGCAACTTCATTTGAAGCCTACTTGTGACAATAAGCGATTTTCATTTCATTTCATTGTTCCGACGTGTTTCGCACCGGCGCGTTTACCAATTGGCACCACGGAGAATCGGGAGTGGGTGGCTGGGCCTACATCTGCACCCCCATCAGCAAGAGGCAAATGAGTTTCAGGCCAGCCTCCGAAAGGTTTTCCCGATATGCCATGGCGAACATCAGCGGAAGGTCCCGCTGGCACGGTGCACGGCCGTAAAACCGATTCACTGGCCTCCTGCTGAATTCTCCACCCTCTGCCCACCACTGAAACCATCGGCGGGAGCTTAGTTCAGTCCAGGGAGGGCAAGGCCATGGGGAGTGACTATTTCAAGGTTGATGATTTAACAATCAAGGTGCTGCTGAACAGGGCGCCATTCATGAGCACAGGGTAGATGAAGCACCCTGCACAAGCTGCAGAGTTCTGGATGAGTTCAGGTTTATGTCAGATGGAAGGTTGGCCATAATGACATGAGGAATGATATTCTCTTGTGATAGTAACCATGGTGCATTTTCCTTCCTCATTGACATCCCTCCAGCCTGCGACATGGAGGGGGCGGATTCCTCGGTTGATGAGATCTCCCAGTCAAGCAGAGGAAGGCAGCTCTTCATTGCTCTTCAGTGCCACTGGGAAGGCGGTGGCTGCTATTGATAATGCACCCACCTGCGGCCCAGGATCGTCAAGGAAACAGGCCACAAGGGGAGTGATGGCGGGAGGTCTGTGGGAGTCGGGCGTCGAGGGTGGCAAGCAGCAAGAGTGGGGAGGGTGGTCTCAGCACAGTGCACCCCCTCCTCACCCCCGACGTTTCGATGGCTGATCATTTGATTAGGCACTAAGTGCTCTAGGACAAGAGACACACCCACATAGCCTGCAAGCAACCCCAAAAGGTTTTCCTTTCAGGCTCCCCACATGGCGAGTACCCCACTCAGCACTGGACGAATAGGTGAGCGTCAATTGCCCATTTAAGGGCCTCATTGCAGCAGGGAAGCTAAGCCAATAATGAGCCTTTCTGTCACGGGCTTAATCGGGGCAGAGATGGGAGGCGGTGGGAACCCTGCCCAATTAAATGCCCCCTACCATCAAATCAAATTTGAGGGGAAGCATTAAATTCTGCCCGATAAATAATTATTTACTCCAAAATGGGCATCTGCTTTTCTCAGTGAATTGTCCAGCTGTCACGCTCTCTCCCCAATCATGTTCTTACGTCACGTAGATGATCAACAACCTGACCGTCATGCGAACGCCTTCATAACTGGACACTCGGCCAAGAATCTAAAAGTACAACGTCACGTAACAGAGACTGAATGTTGAAAAGGGACAATATATATACATACAGCATGGAGCGGCATCAAAATGAGGGACGTTCTCTGTGGATCCAGGTCTATTGAGGTAGATAGTCATCGAAGATATAAAGTCCATGGCAGATCGTTTTTCCCTTGTGTCTCTGGTTTCTGCTGAAAGAGGTCGTTTTATTATTATTAGCTATGGGCAGATATGGGTAGGGTAGAAAATACTCTCAGCCACATTCTCATATCAAAGTTTAATGTGCTTATATCAAATTGCTCCATATACTGCTTTAATATAGACAGGGTCGCGTTGATTTTTTTAAAAATGTAGTTACCCAATTATTTTTTTCCAATTAAGGGGCAATTTAGCGTGGCCAATCCACCTACCCTGCACATCTTTGGGTTGTGGGAGTGAAACCCACGCAAACACAGGGAGAATGTGAAAACTCCACATGGGCAGTGACCCGGGGCGGGATCAAACCCAGGTCCTCAGCACCATAGGCAGCAGTGCTAACCACTGAGCCATCGTGCCACCCCGGTGATGTAGCAAAGGTGGGGGTCACGTGTTGTGAGCGCAGGAACGGCTGCGTTTTTGCAAGTTCCGACTCTGCTCATCTTTTAACCCATTATCCTTTCCGTTTGCACATTTCCTTTGTCTTTTCTTGGCATACGAAGTAAAAACTATGTCCCGAGAATTATTGGTCAATCTTACAGTACCAATGAGTCAAGACAAAATGCAAAATCCTCGTTGATCTGTGGCGGTTGGGAGGAGCTGAGGTGGGACCTTCTCGTTAGTGGCGCAGCTGCTTTTTTTGCGAAGCTTCCCGCCTTGACAGCGTGGTTATGTTCCAACGGATGTGGCTGCTGCCGACGATGTTGATAGGCCCGACTGCCTTGGCTCTGCGGTGCAGGTCATCAAAGCCCAATTTCAGGAGTTGAGATACATTTTTATGGATCTGTTGGAGGCGCGCCGAGGAGGTTCTTGTAACAGAGCACTGTCCTTGGTGGATCGAGGGAGCACGTTTAATCCTGTCTCCGAGGCCTGGGGTTGGGTTGGCCTTTAAGCCTGGGTTGTTGGCCGCCCGGGTTCAGGTGAGACTGCAATGTTGGAAGCAATGAGGTTTTGTGCTTCGACCGTTGGAACCCTTGGAGGATCCTGAAGAGCGCTTTGTCCTTGATTTGGGCTTTCTGCGTGTTCCAGTGGAGAAGCCTTGAACCTGATAACTGCCTCGCATCTGAGTTTGTTTCCTGAACTTCGCTTCCTGATAATTATGTTGTTGTCTGTTGACGTCAATTTATTTGCTTAGAGGGAAGCGAATAATAAGAAGCGAATATTATGGGTGTTATGTCCTGCACCGCCGGTTACCCTGATTTAATAAGTTTATTTCATGCTATGCCGAATGTTGAATTCATGATTTGTGCAAACTATCTTTATCCGAACACATCCTGGGGGTAGGAGGAGGATGAACAGATGGAGCGGGGAAAGGATGGGGGGTTAGGGTTGGTCAGATTAGTTCTGTCCTCACTATGCTCAAGGAAGGCCCCTCCACTGAGAGCTCATTTTTGGGGGGTTTTTGCTTCGCGCACTTTCCTTTCCTTTTTCGGGCCCAGGCAGACTGTGTGTTATTTGAGGGCAATGTTCGTCGGAAATGAATCCTGGCGCGCACCGAGAGCTCGGTTAATCCTTTATAGATTTGGTGATTGATCCTCGGCCAATTTGGGTGTTTCTTTTCCTGGAGGGTCTGATTTTCCCTCTTCCAGCTGGGTGAGAGGTGGTTGCTGTTCAGTGCTGTTCAGTGGGGAGGTGCCCGAGGCTGGGTGTGGTTGGGGAGGACCGGCTGGCTTATAGATTTCGGGGTTTGCTGGGGGTCCTGGAGGAGCTGAACTTTGTGTGTCAGAGTGTGCTGGGCTAGGCCAGGTCCGATGCTGTGTATGGTATCCTGTCAGAGCTCGGATGTCCCGTTTCGAAGGCACTTATCAGGGACATCCTGAGAGGACACTTCTGTGCGCAGGGGCCTGGAGTGGAGCCGGGTTCTGCAGTTTGATTGATATCCTGTTGCTCCCCCTTGTGGTCAGGACACCTTTTCATTTGACAGCAGGTTTTCTTTTCTGCTTCCCCATTTGTTTTTTTTTCCCTTCGATGGTTTTTCTCTTCTTCTCTTCATCTGGGTGAGCAGCATGCGGTTAGAAATCCTGGTTTGGTGCGGTATCCACAGGGGGTTCCCCTTATTGTACTGGGGTGGAGGGAGGTGGTTCCCCCCTCCCAGGGCACCCAATTATTGGGTAGGTATCCCTTCTCTTGGGTAGGTGACGGGGGGTGGGGGTTGGGGGGGGGGAGAGATTGAGCCGGGTTCTGTACTTCAGTTGACAACCTGTTGCTCCCCTTGTTGTCGGGACGCTTCTTATTTTCTGGAGATCTGTTCAGGCTGGGCCTGGAGGAGAGTTTAATTTGCGCAGTGAGTGTTAGTTGGTTTCCCCTTTATCTCTGGGGTTCTCGGGATATTGTCTTTCTTCCTTCTGTCATTTTGTTTTGAAGCTGTGGGTATGATGTGGGCCTATCCTGTTGCCTGTATCCTGTTTTGCTGCAGACGGGTCCTATGTCCGTGAAGGGAATACATTGGGGATTTTGTTCCTGATTCATCCCATTTTATTTGTTCCCATTCTTGTGTTGACGACTATTTTATGCTGTACCTGTTGTACATTGATCCCTGTGGCTTGCTTTCTTCACATTTTGTTTAAACTTAGGCGATTTTTGCAAGCATCGAAAATTCCAAAAGAAATACTTTATAAAAAATATAGCAAAGGTTTGAGTGTTTTAATGACAACTACCCTTTCGGTTCCCATTGTCCTCCCATACTTTGTGGTGCACAAGGGTAGACTTCCATCCATCTCCATAGTGAGCAATTACCGAAACAGGTCGCTAGTCTGTCGCCAGAGGCCCATAGCTTGAGGGGAGCCATTCTGCATCAAGCATGGCTGACCAGGATTCTCTCCTGCTCTCCCCGCCAACCATTGGTGTGATGGAAGGATTTACAGGTTGACACACTCATCCTGTTTGACTGCGTTGTGAATGCACGTTTCTTGGCCATCAAATCCTGGGGTGGGTCTCGAACCCAGAGCTCAGAGGTAGGGACGCTACCACTCCGTCACAAGACCTCCACACACCTTTTTTTAATTTCGACATAATTGAGTGGGACTTACCACTCCAGCAGGAGCATAAGACGGGAAGAGGTGGAAGGTCCATCTCCTTGAGAGACAACAGCAAGTCGCCACCCCAAAATACACCCTGCCAGCTTTTCTTTCTATTTAACGTATAAGGGTTACGAGCAAAGAAATGGAGTTGGGGCCATAATCAGACCAGCATGAGCTTATTGAATGAAGAGCAGGCCTGAGGGGCCGAATGGCCTCCTTACGCTCCTATCTCTTATGACCTTACGATCTGTCGGCTGACTTAATGGAGATCCAGGCCAATCATCTACTAAAGTTGATAGTTCCCCACCCAACCCTATAAATGCATTGTGCAAGAACACCTAGCCAGATACCTCAGTCCTTCCGGCTCCTACATTCTCTTGTGAATTTGCTGAGGAGTTGGTGAGGAAAAGGAAGATTTTCTTGTGTTGTCCATCCAAACGTCAGGACCAAGGACTCAAGATCAACCATTTCCCAGTGTGACAATCATTCACGCCAACCTCACCTTCAAATTCAGAAGAATGGTCCCCGAGTTAAAACTTTTCAATTTCACTTGTGAACTGCCCGGAGGACGTTGCGCAGGGGGCCTGCTGATTTTGTGGCAACCAACACGAAGGTAGGGCTAGGTCATGCCAATCAGAACTGTTACCTGTTTTAACGTTCAGCTCTGTGGCTATGCCTTCTTGATCACAGGACCTTGAGGCAACGCTCACGGTGTACTCAGTCCCAGGCTCCAATCCTGACACGGTCAATGCCAGCTCCAATGTTTCTGTCTCTTTCACAACACTGTCATTCTGCAGCAGCTGGACAATAAACATCTGCTCCTCATAGTTATCTGTGGTCCAACTAACGTGAAAGCTCTTGGCAGTAATATTGAAAACTGTCAAGTTTATAATGGGCGAAGGAGTTGCTGGAAAGATAAAAGTCAGTCATTACAAGAAAGTACATGATATGCCTGTCAACATCTGTATTTATGCAGCACCTTTAATGTAGGAAAACATCCCAAGCCACTTCACATCTGCCATTATACAACAGCATGTGAAATTGCGTAGGTGCGGGAGTATGTCATGAAGATGGAGGAACTGCCATGATCGTATTGGAATGGCAGAGCAGGCTAAAGGGCCAAATGAGCTACTCCTGCTCCTATTTCCAAGGGCATGAACTACTGGCACCATTGCACCAGACTCGGCGAGCCCGTTAAATCTTGCGAGAGGCTTCTTGCAGGATTTACAATGTTCGTTACATCTCCAGAGGTCTGACGAGATCTCGCGGGATGTCGTGATCTGGATTTACCCCCCACTGGGCATGATCCAGATTTGCATATTCAAGTGAGCAGTTAGGCTCACTTGAATATGTCTGCGCTGGAATTACCCAAGGCGCTGGATCGAACGCCCTCGGTGACCATCCCGAGATGCCGTTTAGCACTGATTTCCACAAACATGGATCAGGCATAACGGCATTTGGGGGGGGGTCTCCCAGACAAATGGGGATTTCTGGGTGGTTGGTCTCTGGACAGGGTGGTATACTGGCATCCCCAATGTCATCTGAGCACAGTGGCAATGCCAGCCTGGCATCCTGACAGTGCTACCCTGGCAGTGCCACCCTCTCACTTCCAGTGTGCCCTATGGCACAGCCGGACAGGCTGGGGCACTGCCTGGGTGCCAGGCCGGCACATTGGCCGTGCCGAGGATCGAGCCTGGGGATGCCCTACCCATGTGAGATGGGTGAAGGAGACTCGAGGACACCCTAGTTGTTAAGTTGGGGCATTGGGAGGGTCCAGAGGCTGCGGTGGGGGGTCCAGAGATTGGGAAATGGCGCCCTGGTCTCTTCCTGCACTGACAAGCTGAGCTCGTTAGCACAGGAAATGGGTCTAAGTGCGGCCTCAGTGGAGCGTTATTGCCAAGACCCGAGAAAGAAGCAGAGTCCCGTTTAATAGCAGGGTTGTTCTGGAAACACCCTGCTAAACGCGCCCAATAGGGGACTCTAATTATGGAAATAATCAAAATTGGGGATTCTCAAGAGGCCAAAATTAGAGAAGCGCAGATGTATCACAGAGTGTGGGGCTGGAGGAAATTCCGGTGATAGAGTTGGCAATGGGGGTCACGAGTAGAAATAAATACTACTCGTCAAAAAACTCTAATGTGCCAACGACCCGGACTCAAGTGAAATTTTAGTTAAGAAAAATTTGTTAATGATTAATATGGTGAAAAAGTCCTTATTTTGCTAAGACACTTAAAGAATTAAACCTTTAAATGTATGTACAATACGATCACTAAGTGCTTGTAAACAGTTCAATTTAATTTGTGCAAAGAGGGATCACTCAGTGGCAAGTTCCAAAGGGGAAATGGAAGTAAGTATGGGGGCCTCGGGTCCGATATTGGGGGCTGGAGAGTGGGGGGAGGTAGGAAAGGATGAAGGTCATGAGGTTGGTCAGGGTCATGGAGGAACACAAGACCCAGGGCAATAGGTTCAGTGTTCAATTACGGATAACGAGGGTGCTTGTGGGTGGGGCGGGCTGCCAGGCGACAGGCTCTGTCTGGAGCCAACCACAACACTAATTCAGTGCCCAGAAAAATGAGCAAATGGTCCAGGTGAGAAAGAAGTCAAAGATTGGTCAATAAAAGACTTGAAAGTCAGGTGGAAACATAAAATGGTGGTTGGAAACTTTTATCACAGCACTACCTAGTGGCTGGAGCTTGCAACTGCAGTACATGCATGACTGGCTAATTGTTGACATTGGATAATTCTATAATATCTGCTGACATAAACAATCCAGCTCAAATTGCGCGCGCCGTGCTGTTAATTCAGTGCTTCTTGAGAATTCTTTAAAATGCAAATTGTGTCTAGTTAATGCCCTCAATAGAAAAATGACTTCACCTTCTCAAAAGCAGCCTTGTCAATTGTTAGCATAAATTGAAATGTTTCAAAACATTTTAAACCATTTCTCTGGAAGCGTAAGGGATGAAAAAAAACAGCTTGAGCAGTATTACAGAAAGGGTGATAGCAAATTGGCAACCTGATTTGACTGAACATAAAAGTCAGATGGATGTAAAACAGGTTCTTTATCCATTATCCATTTGCTCTACTCTTCAAGCTGCATTTCCATCACCTTTATTCTCCAACAGTCCATCGAAAGGATCTTCACCAATGAGAATTGACCATGGCAATATTGCCTTATTTTACATTTCCACTGGATCAACATTTCAAGCCCGAATTGGCCAAAATTGTTTGAATCACGGATCGTATATAAGTCCCACTATCTTGCAAGGCACTCCTCTAGTGACTTGGAATGCTGAGGAGACATATTACAATAGATTGGACAATGGATGTAATTCTCCAGTCTTGTCCTTGGCAGGGGAGGCAGTGGCGTAGTCACATTATCACTGGACTAATAAACCAGAGGCCCAGGGTAATGTTTTGGGGACCCGGGTTTGAATCTCACCACGGCAGATGGTGAAATTTGAATTCAATAAAAACCTGTAATTAATCTAATGAAGACCATGGGCAGGATTCTCCCCTACCCGGCGGGGCGGGGCGTGAACCACTCCGGCTCCGGGCCACCCCAAAGGTGCTGATTTCTCCGCACCTTTAGGGGCCAAGCCCTCACCTTGAGGGTCGAACCCCACGCCGGAGACGTTTACGCGGTGCCGACCGGCAGGAAAGGCCTTTGGCGCCACGCCAGTCGGGGCCGAAAGGACTTCGCCGGGTGGCGGAAGTCCGCGCATGCGCGGGAGCGTCAGCGGCTGCTGACGTCATCCCCGCGCATGCGCAGGGGGGGTCACCTACGCATCGGCCATCGCGGAGACCTACACGGCCGACGCGTAGTAAAAGAGTGCCCCCATGGCACAGGCCCGCCCGTGGATCGGTGGGCCCCGATCACGGTAAGGCCACCGTGGGGGCACCCCCCGGGGCCAGATCGCCCCGCACCTCAAAGGTGACTAAACTATCTACCAACAAGACAAATTTAGAAATATTGACAAAACATAGAACATAGAACGTTACAGCACAGTACAGGCCCTTCGGCCCTCGATGTTGCGCCGACCTGTGAAACCACTCTAAAGCCCATCTACACTATTCCCGTTTACAATTAACTATTAACGTTTACAATCGTCACATACAGCATGGAGGCATATCTGCATAGGCAAAGCCTATCGGGAATCCAGAAGTGTTCGGGTAAATGGTCATTGTGGAGACGACCCCAGTACTTGACTGTCTGGGGCTGGGTATATAACTGAGAGCGTTCATCATGGTTTCTGTCAACAATAAACAGACAAATGTATTGTGGGTTACAATGGGTTACAATGGTGACATGCAAGTATCGTAAAGGAGACCTGTCATCAAGCCCTCTGGCCGATATATATAAAAAATAGTAATAATACTGGAAAATTGACTCATTAACAAGGATTACACAGGCCACTCCAAAGGTTTTAGGCCAGTGATAAAAAATTATGCTTCCTAAAGTTAATCAAGTTCCATTCAACTTTGATTCATTTTCACCTGACCACTTGATGTTCTCACCTTTGGGAACAATAACCTTGCCACATCTCCCACCCCATTTCCTCTAGACTGCCACTGGCAGAAAAGTCAATCTGCCGAATCATAGAATCATAGAATTTACAGTGCAGAAGGAGGCCATTCGGCCCATCGAGACTGCACCAGCCCCTTGGAAAGAGCACCCTACTTAAGCCCAGGCCGCCACCCCATCCCAGTAACCCAGTAACTCCACCTAACCGTTTGGATGCTAAGGGGGAATTTATCATGGCCAGTCCACCTAACCTGCGCACCTTTGGACTGTGTGAGGAGACCGGAGCACCCAGAGGAAACCCACGCAGGTAGGGGGAGAAAGTGCAAACTTCACGCAGACAGTCACCCGAGGCTGGAATTGAACCCGGGAGCCTGGAGTTGTGAGGCAGCAGCGCTAACCACTGTGCCACCCTGCCATCCTAATGGAGTATCTGATCATTTTGGTCTTCACTATAAGCTCCAGTTGCACTTCCGATAAACATTCCAGCACCTTTCGAAGGCGCGACATGACTCAGCAACCGCAAACAATTCAATTTTTTAATTGTGGGGGCTGGATTCTCCACCGGCGGGATTCTCCGTTCCGCTGGCAGTGCGCCCACGCCCGCGGGTTTCCCGACACCGTGGGGTGGCCACAGTGGGAAATCCCATTGGTAGGTGGCGGGAACGGAAAATCCCACTGCCAGCCAGGGCACGTCACCCTGGAAAACATGACTGGCGGACCGGAAAATCCTACTCGTGGATTTTGTGCTCAAACTTCAAACCCTAGAATCTGCTTCACTTGTGTTCCTAGGTTTCAAAGGACGGGCATGACATGCATTCACTCATCTTCCTTTGCCCAACAAAACAGAATTGAGATGATTCCAAGTGGCTCCCATCAGATTAACCTTGCGCTCATAGTCATCAGTCAGACCGTTTTTCTCCCCAACACATCAATGTTTGTTTCAAAGTCAGAGGCCCAGACCTGCAGATGAGTGAATTTAAAACATCCCCGGGTGGTTGCACTGTGGCAGCATTGTAAATGCGTTCCTGAAGGTTTTCCCCTGATGGCTACGCCTAGCAAAGTCAATTACAATTCTTCCAAAAATACTGGAGGAAATATTTTTTGAAGGTATTTTATTAAAGGGCCCACTACCTCCCAGTGTTGAGTAATGGATCCAGAAGCCTGACCCCAATGGCCTCCATCCCCTTTCTCCTTGTGCTGCCCCTGTAAAGTGAGCATCCCCCAAGCAAAGAGACGAGCGGAACTAATTGGATAACTCGTTCAAAGAGAAGGGCCTTCTGTGCTTCTATGATTCTTCCCAAATTATATCTTCAATGTGACATAACCTCAAAAGTCCAGGTGTGCGGAGGTTAAGTATTAGAGGGCGGGAACTCAATGGCAACCTTCTAGAACCTTCCTAACAAAGTCATAGGGATCAAACATACAAAAAAGTTGTTCAGCCAAAGAACTCAATCCAAGAGGAGCATTGTCATAAGAATAATCGGTTTGAAACAAAGAATTAAAAAGTTAATTCGATTTCCATAGTTAAGTCAAGTGGAAAATGTTGACTGTCAGGAAAGACAGCTTTGGGTTCTTTAACACATAATTGGCCATAGTTGAATAGAATGATCTACCCGCCACGATGAACGATTCCCAGTCCTGTGCTGTTACCTGTTTTGACATTCAGCTCAGCTGAAGGGCTCTCGTCTTCACAGGCTCTGGAGAACACACTCACGGTGTACTCCGTGTCAGGCTCCAAATCCAACACTGTCCACTCCAGTTCCATGGTCTCGGTTTCATTCACTACCACTTTGTCCGTCACCACCTGGGCAATAAAGAGCTGCTCTTCGTAAGTGTCTGTTGTCCATGTTAGGTGGAAGCTGGTGGTGGTCACGTTGGAAACAGTCAAGTTAATAACCGGGGCAGGAGCTGCTGGAAACACAAGGTTTTTCCTTTTTTAAATTAGCCAGCACAAAACATTTCCAAGGTATCTGAGCAGGGGCACTCAGAGTGACACACTGCAGTCATGTGTTCATATCCCCAGCATTGTTCATTTCAGTTGCATTAATAATTATTCATTTCTAAAACAAATAGGTACATGAAGAGTTTTGAAAGAGTCAACAGGGAGAAAATGTTTTCTCTGGCAGGATGCTCAGAGATTTCCGATAATAGGTAAAAGAATCATGGAGAATATTTTTACGCGATACTCTAATTTATGGAAGAACGCGATGAGTCATTTTTAAGATCGAACCAATCAGAAATACCATTGCAAGGAGGTATTTCCCAGGCATTTGAATGTTCCCTGATGAAATGATGCTGGATTCTGGTTGGCCGCATTGGCAGGTTGAAGAGAGCGTTGTCTCAGAGATCTGATTCAATGAGTTCCTGGGATGCAAGTGGTCTCTGATTCTCTTACCCAATTGGGGAAGAGTATTCTACAACTTTACAACATGCACAGTCACACAAGAGTTTAACCAAGATTGATAGATTGTAGCAGACATGCAGCTCAATGCTGTCAGAGACCCACATAGGCTGGCTCCATTTCTTTTCTGCGGGATCATGGGGTTGGATTTCTCTCGTGTTTCTCCCAATCGTCCACTGCAACTTCAGCGGAAGGCACGTGAAAAATCTGGGATCATTGCGTAAGTGGCTTTCTTTGGAGCTTCCTTGCATCTTCCGTTGACGCCACAGTGGGACACTGGGACAAGTTTGAGGAAATGCAACCCATAATGGCGCAAGGCTTGGAGGCCGCTTTTGTTATGTGAATACTGACTGAATGTACTATCAGTAAGACTGAAGATAAAATGACTATTACATACAGCATGGAAGTATTTCTGCATAAGGGAAGCCAGGTGCAAACCTAGAACTGTTCAGGTAGATGGCCATTGTTGAGATATATCTGGTACTGGACTGAATTGAATTAAGTGTAGCAGCTGGTCCAGAATGGATGGTGTCTATTAAAAGATAACAAGCAGCTGTAATTAACTGGTAACAAGGCTGGCAAGTAGCCAGAGCTTTAGAGATGCTACGTCACCATGCACTAAAAACACCATGCAAATGTATGCAACTTATTTACAGTGATTAACAACACCGTTACATTGTAAATCCGATTTTATGAAACTATTATGCATATATTGAACCTTTACTAATGCTTTCAAGAGTTGGTGGCCAAAAAAGTATGAGACTACAAAGATCACAGAAAACAGAACATGGAGAAACCCCCTGGAAAAGTGTTTTAAAAGAGATGGTTACAGGGACAATGGTGCATTGGTTTTGATCTTCTAGAATTCCCTAGATTCTAGAACAATCCCAGCGGATTGAAAGGTAGCAAATATAACATCGCTATTCAAAAGAGGAGGAAGAAAAAACAGAGCAAACGCTATAATCCATTAAAAAGGACTTGGTAACGGCACTTAGAAGGTCATACAACTGGACAGTGTCAACACAGATTTATGAAACGGAAATCTTTTTTGACAAATCTGTTTTGAGGTTGTAACTTCCAGAGTATGCAAGGGGTAACAGTGAATTCAATACAATCAATAATGTGCCACATAAGATTAGGGCTCAAGGAATTGAGGGTATTAGCATGGATTGAGGATTGATTAATAGACAGAAAGCAAAGAGTAGGGTCATTTTCGGGTTGGCAAGTTGTAACTAATGAACCTCAAGAATCAGTGCTTAATTTTCCCTCAGCTTTGATTTAGTTGTTAGGAGCAGGTCTAATACATGGTACAGAGTTAGGTGAGAAAGTAAGCTGTGAGGAGGATACAAAGAAGCTGCAAAGGGGTGTATACAGGCGAAACGAGTGGGCAAGTCATGGTTAATGAATATCATGGAGTGAAGTATGAAGGTACGATCTTCAATAGGAAAAATGGAAAAGCAGATTCTTTTTTCAACTGGTGAGAGACTGTGATGTGTTGGTATTCAGGGGGGGCCTGGGTATCCTTGAACACAAGTCAAAGAATGCAAACCTGCAAGGACAGCAAGCAATTAGGAAAGCAAGTGATATGAAAGCCTTAATTACAAAGGGATTGGAGTATGAGTAAATAGGCTTTATGACAACTCACTAGGACTTTGGTAAGGCCACTCCTGGAGTACTGTGTTCAGTTTTAGTTTCATTACGAAATAATACATGCTTTAGGAGTGCAATGAGGGTTCACAGATCTGATTCCTGGGATAAGAGAATTGAATAGTCTCGGGGCGGGACGCAGCCGGTAGATCCTGGGACAGGTCTCACCCAGGATTGCACAGCAGTCGTTACGCCTCCCGAAATCTAACCAGAATGGGCAAGACCCAGTCTTGCACAGCTGAGTGAGTTCAAGAACCCACTTAATCATATTGCCGCCAGATTGAACGGCCTTGCCGTGGAAAACCCAGCCGGGGTTCAGTGCTGGGTCCTACAAACAGGGACCAGGTAGAATGGTACCTGGGAGGGGGGGGTGGGATCGGAGGCCCCCTAGGTGGGGTGGCAGCCTGGCACTGCTGGTGCCACTTGGGTACCCAGCCAAGCAACCAGGCTGTGCCACCCTGGCACCCTGACAGAACCACCCGGGTGCCAATCTGGCACTGCCAGCGTGCCAAGGTGACAGGCTGGCATTTTACCCATGTCGGGATCTGGTCGGGGGTGCCTTGCCCACATGAGATGCGTGCGGGGGGGGGGGGGGTGCTCGACAACCCCCTTATAGGTGAATTGGGGCATGGGGGGGGGGGGGGTCCAGACGCTGAGTCGGGGGGGTCAAGAGATCGGGGCACCAGGAGGAGCTCTGCTCGTCGGAGCTCCTCAGTGAAGGAAATGACGCTGAATGTGGCAACCGCAGAGCATTCCCTGGGAGGACACAGAAAATACAGAGTACCGATAGATAGTGGGGTCACTCCAGATGTGACAAGCGCTGGGATCGACCCTACTAATCCCGCCCAGAACAGACTCCTTTTTTTTAAGTTAGATCGTGTCCTAGGTCTATATTCTCTCAAGTTTAGAAGAACAAGAGGCTATCTTGTTGAATCATATGGTGCGCGATTTAATCACCGCTTGTTCTCGGCGCAGTTCTGGGCGAGATTAGTTCCCTGTCTAACCGGCCCACTCCCGATGTCGAGGTCCGGATCACGCCCAAATGTGGCGAGCATATCATTAACCCAATATACATTAGTTTCCATCTCATTAGCGAGATTGAAGTCGGATGTAAAGACCTTCCGGGAATTAACCGGCACCCCTACGAGAAATCACCCGGACGTCGTTTAGCACTCCTTTTTAAAAACGTGAAGCTGGCACAATGTCTGCTGAGGGGAAATGAGGAGGTGTGCAGCCATTTCCACTTTAAGGCATTCAGTTAAATGGCACTGAAGCTGCTGCCTCAGTGCTCGGGGGATCGGGGGGGGGGGGGGGGACACCCCTTAGGGTAGTTGGGCTTGGTTCAGGGGCTGAAACACTCCAGGTCAGGGATCGCCCCTGGGCCATGAGGCCTTCAAGCCATCTTTAAATATTGTGGATACCCATAACAGGGGCAACTACAGCTGCTGCCTGTCTGTCCTACCAAACATTTCCAGGACAGAGCCCTGTTCTTCACTCTTTGCTGATGATCACTTTAACTCCCTTTGAGTGTAAGCATCCTCGAGCATACAGTTGAAGGCTATTGCTAATAAGGATTGGCCTTATTGGTTGTGAAAACACTTCACAGCTGCTTGCTCCTGCTAGTGGCTACAGAAGCCTGGAGACTGCTGCTGCTGTTTCCTTCCTTTTCTGTAGCCGGAAAGAAGGACAATTTTTTTCTCAGATACCTGGGTCCTGGAACATCGGGCTCAGTGGGACGTATGAAACCAGAAAATAATCCGGTTTGAAGCAAGAAGATCTGCGGGACCTGATGCGTGACATTGATCCAAATGTGCCACCTGATGACACCGTTGAAGAAATGCTTTTGCCATGCTTGTGTGTTGGCTAGAATGAGTGGTGAGGGAGCATTTAAAAGCTGCTCCCCCTTGTTAACGGTGAATCGCTGAGGCACAGATCTGGCAAATCAGACGGCGAGTCTGGCAGTAATGGAGAGAAGCTCGTTGGGGCTCATTTCCTGCACTAAGTGCTATTAGATATGGGCTGCGATCTCCCAAGAGCAGCCATTGAGAAACACCCCACCAAACACACCCAAAATCACACTTCGAAATGTTTCCGTTAAATCTCACCCATCGAATTACAAAGGGGCTTGAAAGGTTGATGCTGGGAGGATACCTCCCCTGGCCTGGGAATCTTGAACTGGGGATCACTGTCTTCAGGTGAGGGAACAGCCAATTAGGTCTAGGATGAGGAGAAATCCCTTCACTCAGAGGGTTGTGAATCTTTGGAATTCAGGGAAGTGTGGATACTCAGTCATTGGGCTAGATTCTTCCGTCCCGCCCGCTATAGGGTTGCCACAGGCGAGACGCGGACAAAGGAAAAGTCCATTCACCTTGGGCGGGTTTCTCCAGTCGCTGGGATGGTGTGGCCGGAGAATGCCGCCCATTGAATATATTCAAGACAAAGCTTTTGGGCACTAAGGGAATCACGAGATATGGGAATAATGCAGCAAGTTGGAGCAAAGGTAAAAGAAAAGCCATGATATTATTGGCTGGCGAAGCAGTTTCAATAGGCTGAATTTAATGCACCTGTTCCTATTTGTTACATACTTAGTAGCCAAGTTCATTCCCCAGAATATGAAGATTTGAGAAGCTGTTCTATGCATAAAGAAACAAAATCAGTAGAAAATGACAGCGTAAATGTTTGATTATATATCGTAACTTTTAATGATGTCATATTCCTTGACCAGAGTAGTCCATTATATGACAATAGACATAGGAACATAGGAACAGGGGCAGGCTATTCAGCCCCTCGAGCCTAACCCACTATTTAATAAGATCATTGCTAATCTTTGGCCTTTGAGCCATATCTCTTGATATCTTTGCTTCACAAAAATCTATTTATCTGAGATATAAAATTAGCAACTGATCCAGCTTCAGCTGCTGTTTGTGGGAGAGAGTTCCAGACCTCTACCACCCTTTGAGTGAGGACATTCTTCTTAACATTTCTCCTGAACGGTTTAGCCCCAGAATATGCCTCCTCGTTTTAGAATCTCCAACCAGTGGAAATAGTTTATCTTTATCTACCCTGTCTTTCCCTGTTAATATCTTGAATACTTCAATCAGATCACCCCTTAACGTTCTAAATTCTAGCGAAAACAGGCCTCATTTGCACAATCTCTCCTCGTTAGGGTGGCATGGTAGCACAGTGGTTGGCACTGTTGCTTCACAGCACCAGGGACCTGGGATCGATTCCCGGCTTGGGTCACTGTCTGTACGGAGTCTGCACGTGCTCTCTGTATCCTCCTGGGTTTCCTGCGGGTGCTCCCGTTTCCTCCCACAGTCCCGAAAGACGTGCTTGTTAGGTGAATTGGACACTTTGAATTCTCCCTCAGTGTACCCAAACAGGCGCCGGAGGGTGGCATTTAGGGGATTTTCACAGTAACTTCATTGCCGTGCTAATTTAAGCCTACTTGTAACATTAATAAAGATTATTATTATTACTTACCCCTGTATTCCAGGTTTCATTTTTGTAAACCTATGTTGGACTCCCGCCAGGGCCAATATATCCTTCCGAAGGTGTGGTGCCCAGAACTGCTCACAGTACACCAATTGGGGTCTAACCAGGGTTGTGTTTAGCTGCAGCATAACCCCCGAGTCTTGATAGTCCAATCCACTAGATATAAAGGCTAGCATTCCATTAACCTTTTCTGCACTTGTTCTTGGCATTTTAAGGATACATGCACCTGAACCCCCAAGTCTCTTTGGACATCCATTGTATCTAACCTCTTTCCATTTAGAAAGTACCCTGCTCTATCTTTTTCTGGTCCAAAATGGATAACCTCGCACTTGCTTGCATCTGCCACAATTTTGCCCATTCGCCTAGTCTGTCAATATCTCCACCAGTGAAATCTTCCACTATAACAAAGCCGATGGTAAACTTTGCTCGTCTACATTGAAAGTATCCCTGAGGGCATTTAAGAGTCACCCACTGTGAATCTGGGGTCACATGTAGGCCAGACCAGGTAAGGACGTCAGATTTCCTTCCCTACAGGAGCCAGTTGAGTTTTTTTTCATGACAATCGACAATGGTTTCATGGTCATCTTACGATTTTTAATTCCAGATTTATTTATTTTTTATGAATTCAAATTTCGCCATTTACCAAGGCAAGGTTCGAACCTGGGTCCCCAGAGCATGACTCTGGGTCTCTGGATTATTAGTCCAGCGACAATACCACTACGCCACAGCCTCCCCAGTTAGCCCAACCCTAATTGCCCTTGAACTGAGTGGCTTATTAGGCTACTTCAGAAGGCATTTAAGAGTCAACCACATTGCTGTGTATCTGGAGTCACATGTAGGCCAGGCCAGGTCAGGGCGACAGATTTCTTTCCCTCAAGGACATTAGTGAACCAGACAGGTTTTTATGACAATCGACAATCTTCAGATTTTTAATTCCAGATTTTGAATTCAAATTTCACCATCTGCCCTGACGGGATTCGAACCCAAGGTCCCAGAACATTGGATTACCAGTCCAGTGACAAACCACCATGCCACCACCTGCCCTACTGCCCAATGAGTACTAGTGCTTTATATTCACTTGGATGTACATAAAGGTCATTAGAAATATTTCCTTGTACCGTTACCTGTTTTTACGCTGAGCTCTGCTGCAGCACTCTCATCTTCACAGGCTCGGGAGATGATGCTCACAGTGTACCCGGTCTCGGGCTCCAAATCTAACATGGTCCATTCCAGTTCCACAGTCTCCGTTTCATTCACAATGCTACCATTCTTCAACAACTGCACGATAAATATTTGTTCCTGGTTGATCTCAGTGGTCCATGTTACTTGAATACTGGTGCTGGTGACCTTGAAGACAGTCAGGTTGCTAACTGGTGAAGGAGCTGTTGAAAAGGTGAGATTTGGGAGAAATGGTCAGGCTGCATGGCCCAGCTAAATGGTCATCCCTGCAAGGAGGCCCGTAACTCCCTAAAGGTGGCACCAACACTTGACCCTCTCCCACAAGTGGGCACAGGTTGGCATACCTCTGAAGGTATGTTTATGGTGTCCTATGTCGACAATAAGAGCCAGATGACATTTCAGCAGCCTACTCAGCGAGATCATGGCAAAGGGTGCCTCTCTCAGAATAATCTAATGATGCAGGGAAAGGTGCTAAGGCAAGTGTGCGACTCTCCTTAACGGTGCCAGGAGGAATAGGAGTGATCCTCCATCTCCTCAGGAAAGGTCTGAGCCTCTACTCCCCTGGTGTCCCATCCCCTTCCCACCTACCAAATGGCCCCATTACCCCCATCCCACACCACGCCTCACACCTTTATCTTGGTGGGGAAGCGTGGCCACTGGGCCACGCAATTTTTAACTGGCCTGAAGCCACGCCAGCTGTTCCTTTATGTCCCGTTTCGGGTCGTGCAGCTGGATGGTGGGCTGTCAATGACGCTTGGCCTTTCTGATCAGCTGAGGGTTCCTGCAGTCAGGTGGGCAGAATGGCAGTCGAACTGTTTCAGTTTTCCTAACCCCTGCCCCACCTTCCCAAATGTCCACCCGGGAGTTAAATTCCATTCCCTGACCCCTGTGTTAATTTTGTGCCGGTGGCGAATTGCTCCATTTCGATTTAAATGGCTTTTGCTTTTTTATCTGTGAGGAAAGAAATGTTCACATGCGCCAATCGTCTTCAAGGGACTTGCACATGGTTGGTTTAGCACAGTGGGCTAAACAGCTGGCTTGTAATGCAAACCAAGGCCAGCAGCACGGTTCAATTACCATACCAGCCTCCCCGAACAGGCGCCGGAATGTGGCGACTAGGGGCTTTTCAGAGTAACTTCATTGAAGCCTACTTGTGACAATAAGCAATTATTATCTGCTTACATTTAGCTGTGACGCCTAAGGAAGTAGTGTCTAAAATGATGGACTAGAAGAGTAAAATATAATTTTTCTTATAATACCAGCAAATCACCTTTGTCATTTTTCATCAATGTGTGTGTGTATTTATATGTGTGTGTTTATATGTGTGTGTGTATTTATATGTGTGTGTGTATTTATATGTGTGTGTGTATTTATATGTGTGTGTTTATTTATATGTGTGTGTTTATTTATATATGTGTGTTTATCTATATATGTGTGTGTGTATTTTTATGTGTGTGGATCGATATATGTGTGTATCTATATATGTGTGTGTGTATCTATATATGTGTGTGTGTATCTATATATGTATGTGTATTTATATGTTTGTGTGTATTTATATGTGTGTGTGTATTTATATGTGTGTGATTATTTATATGTGTGTGATTATTTATATGTGTGTGTATTTATGTATGTGTGTATTTATATGTATGTGTGTGTATTTATATGTATGTGTGTATTTATGTATGTGTGTGTTTATATGTATGTGTGTATTTGTATGTGTGTGTGTATTTATGTGTGTGTGTTTATATGTGTGTGTTTATATGTGTGTGTATCTATATATGTGTGTGTGTTTATGTGTGTGTGCATTTATATGTGTGCATGTATTTATATGTGTGTGTGTATTTATATGTGTGTGTGTATTTATATGTGTGTGTGTGTATTTATATATGTGTGTATTTATATGTGTGTGTATTTATATGTGTGCATGTGTTTATATGTGTGCGTGTGTTTATATGTGTGTGTATTTATGTGTGTGTGTATTTATATGTGTGTGTGTATTTATATGTGTGTGTGTTTATATGTGTGTGTATCTATATAAGTGTGTGTGTTTATGTGTGTGTGCATTTATATGTGTGCATGTATTTATATGTGTGTGTGTATTTATATGTGTGTGTGTATTTATATGTGTGTGTGTGTATTTATATATGTGTGTATTTATATGTGTGTGTATTTATATGTGTGCATGTGTTTATATGTGTGCGTGTGTTTATATGTGTGTGTATTTATGTGTGTGTGTATTTATATGTGTGTGTGTATTTATATGTGTGTGTGTATTTATATGTGTGTGTGTGTATTTATATGTGTGTGTATATGTGTGTGTGTGTATTTATATGTGTGTGTGTGTATGTGTGTGTATTTATGTGTGTGTGTATTTATATGTGTGTTTTATGTATATGTGTTTATTTATATGTGTGTGTGTATTTATATGTGTGTGTGTATTTATATGTGTGTGTGTGTTTATATGTGTGTGTGTTTATATGTGTGTGTGTGCTTAGATGTGTGTGTGTGTTTATATGTGTGCGTATTTATATGTGTGTGTATCTATATATGTGTGTGTGTATTTATATGTATGTTTATATGTGTGTGTATCGATATGTGTGTGTGTATTTATATGTGCGTGTTTATACGTGTGTGTATTTGTACGTGTGAGTGTATTTATATGTGTGTATTTATATGTGTGTGTGTATTTATATGCGTGTGTGTATTTATATGCGTGTGTGTATTTATATGCGTGTGTATTATATGCGTGTGTGTGTTTATATGTGTGTGTCTTTATATGTGTCTGTGTCTTTATAGGTGTGTGTATTGATATGTGTGTGTGTATTTATATGTGTGTGTATCTATATATGTGTGTGCGTATTTATATGTGCGTGTGTTTATATGTGTGTGTGTATTTATGTGTGTGTGTATTTATATATGTGTGTTTATATGTGTGTGTTTATATGTGTGTGTTTATATGTGTGTGTATTTATATGTGTGTGTGTTTATATATGTGTGTGTTTATATGTGTGTGTCTTTATATGTGTCTGTGTCTTTATAGGTGTGTGTATTGATATGTGTGTGTGTATTTATATGTGTGTGTATCTATATATGTGTGTGCGTATTTATATGTGTGTGTGTTTATATGTGTGTGTGTATTTATGTGTGTGTGTATTTATATATGTGTGTTTATATGTGTGTGTTTATATGTGTGTGTTTATATGTGTGTGTATTTATATGTGTGTGTGTTTATATATGTGTGTGTTTATATGTGTGTTTGTTTATCTGTGTGCATTTATATATTTGTGTGTATCTATGCATGTGTGTTTATCTATGTAGGTAAGTGTATCTATATATATATATGTGTGTGTATGTTTATATTTGTGTGTACCTATATATATACGTGTGTGTATGTATTTATGTGTGTTTATCTATATATGTGTGTGTGTATTTATATGTGTGTGTGTGTATAACACCTTTCTGGGGAAGGTGGGATCTCTACAGATAGGATGGTCTACATCTGAACCTGAGGGGCACAAATATCCTGGGGGGGGAGATTTGTTAGTGCTCTATGGGGGGGTTTAAACTAATGCAGCAGGGGCATGGGAACCTGGATTGTAGTTTTAGGGTAAGGAAGAATGAGAGTATAGAGGTCAGGAGCACAGATTTGACGTCGCAGGAGGGGGCCAGTGTTCAGGTAGGTGGTTTGAAGTGTGTCTACTTCAATGCCAGGAGTATACGAAACAAGGTAGGGGAACTGGCAGCATGGGTTGGTACCTGGGACTTTGATGTTGTGGCCATTTCGGAGACATGGATAGAGCAGGGACAGGAATGGATGTTGCAGGTTCCGGGGTTTAGGTGTTTTAGTAAGCTCAGAGAAGGAGGCAAAAGAGGGGGAGGTGTGGCGCTGCTAGTCAAGAGCAGTTTTACGGTGGTGGAGAGGATGCTAGATGGGGACTCTTCTTCCGAGGTAGTATGGGCTGAAGTTAGAAACAGGAAAAGAGAGGTCACCCTGTTGGGAGTTTTTTATAGGCCTCCTAATAGTTCTAGGGATGTAGAGGAAAGGATGGCGAAGATGATTCTGGATATGAGCGAAAGTAACAGGGTAGTTATTATGGGAGACTTTAACTTTCCAAATATTGACTGGAAAAGATATAGTTCGAGTACAATAGATGGGTCGTTTTTTGTACAGTGTGTGCAGGAGGGTTTCCTGAAACAATAAGTTGACAGGCCAACAAGAGGCGAGGCCACGTTGGATTTGGTTTTGGGTAATGAACCAGGCCAGGTGTTGGATTTGGAGGTAGGAGAGCACTTTGGGGACAGTGACCACAATTCGGTGACGTTTATGTTAATGATGGAAAGGGATAAGTATACACCGCAGGGCAAGAGTTATAGCTGGGGGAAGGGCAATTATGATGCCATTAGACGTGACTTGTGGGGGATAAGGTGGAGAAGTAGGCTGCAAGTGTTGGGCACACTGGATAAGTGGGGCTTGTTCAAGGATCAGCTACTGCGTGTTCTTGATAAGTATGTACCGGTCAGACAGGGAGGAAGGCGTCGAGCGAGGGAACCGTGGTTTACCAAGGAAGTGGAATCTCTTGTTAAGAGGAAGAAGGAGGCCTATGTGAAGATGAAGTGTGAAGTTTCGGTTGGGGCGATGGATAGTTACAAGGTAGCGAGGAAGGATCTAAAGAGAGAGCTAAGACGAGCAAGGAGGGGACATGAAAAGTATTTGGCAGGAAGGATCAAGGAAAACCCAAAAGCTTTCTATAGGTATGTCAGGAATACGCAAATGACTAGGGAAAGAGTAGGACCAGTCAAGGACAGAGATGGGAAATTGTGTGTGGAGTCTGAAGAGATAGGCGAGATACTAAATGAATATTTTTCGTCAGTATTCACTCAGGAAAAAGATAATGTTGTGGAGGAGAATGCTGAGCCCCAGGCTAATAGAATAGATGGCATTGAGGTACGTAGGGAAGAGGTGTTGGCAATTCTGGACAGGCTGAAAATAGATAAGTCCCCGGGACCTGATGGGATTTATCCTAGGATTCTCTGGGAGGCCAGGGAAGAGATTGCTGGACCTTTGGCTTTGATTTTTATGTCATCATTGGCTACAGGGATAGTGCCAGAGGACTGGAGGACAGCAAATGTGGTCCCTTTGTTCAAAAAGGGGAGCAGAGACAACCCCGGCAACTATAGACCGGTGAGCCTCACGTCTGTAGTGGGTAAAGTCTTGGAGGGGATTATAAGAGACAAGATTTATAATCATCTAGATAGGAATAATATGATCAGGGATAGTCAGCATGGCTTTGTGAAGGGTAGGTCATGCCTCACAAACCTTATTGAGTTCTTTGAGAAGGTGACTGAACAGGTAGACGAGGGTAGAGCAGTTGATGTGGTGTATATGGATTTCAGCAAAGCGTTTGATAAGGTTCCCCACGGTAGGCTATTGCAAAAAATACGGAGGCTGGGGATTGAGGGTGATTTAGAGATGTGGATCAGAAATTGGCTAGCTGAAAGAAGACAGAGGGTGGTGGTTGATGGGAAATGTTCAGAATGGAGTACAGTCACAAGTGGAGTACCACAAGGATCTGTTCTGGGGCCGTTGCTGTTTGTCATTTTTATCAATGACCTAGAGGAAGGCGCAGAAGGGTGGGTGAGTAAATTTGCAGACGATACTAAAGTTGGTGGTGTTGTCGATGGTGTGGAAGGATGTAGCAGGTTACAGAGGGATATAGATAAGCTGCAGAGCTGGGCTGAGAGGTGGCAAATGGAGTTTAATGTAGAGAAGTGTGGGGTGATTCACTTTGGAAGGAATAACAGGAATGCGGAATATTTGGCTAATGGTAAAGTTCTTGAAAGTGTGGATGAGCAGAGGGATCTAGGTGTCCACGTACATAGATCCCTGAAAGTTGCCACCCAGGTTGATAGGGTTGTGAAGAAGGCCTATGGAGTGTTGGCCTTTATTGGTAGAGGGATTGAGTTCCGGAGTCGGGAGGTCATGTTGCAGCTGTACAGAACTCTGGTACGGCCGCATTTGGAGTATTGCGTACAGTTCTGGTCACCGCATTATAGGAAGGACGTGGAGGCTTTGGAGCGGGTGCAGAGGAGATTTACCAGGATGTTGCCTGGTATGGAGGGAAAATCTTATGAGGAAAGGCTGATGGACTTGAGGTTGTTTTCGTTGGAGAGAAGAAGGTTAAGAGGAGACTTAATAGAGGCATACAAAATGATCAGGGGGTTGGATAGGGTGGACAGTGAGAGCTTTCTCCCGCGGATGGATATGGCTGGCACGAGGGGACATAACTTTAAACTGAGGGGTAATAGATATAGGACAGAGGTCAGAGGTAGGTTCTTTACGCAAAGAGTAGTGAGGCCGTGGAATGCCCTACCTGCTACAGTAGTAAACTCGCCAACATTGAGGGCATTTAAAAGTTTATTGGATAAACATATGGATGATAATGGCATAGTGTAGGTTAGATGGCTTTTGTTTCGGTGCAACATCGTGGGCCGAAGGGCCTGTACTGCGCTGTATTGTTCTATGTTCTATGTTCTATATGTGTGTGTGTGTGTGTGTGTGTGTGTGTTTATATGTGTATGTTTGTCTATATGTGTGTGTATCTATGTACCTGTGTGTATTGTGTTGAAAGTGATGAACACTCTCCTACAAGACAATTAAATATGATGCAATTGCTCTGTGCAAGAGCTATCAATTCACAAAGACCGTCTGAATCGCCAATAACAAATCTGCAGTAGAAACAATTGAAGATCACGTACCACAGTGAGACACTTTTGAATACTGACGAGCAGCTGGGAACCCAGGCCCGCTCACATAGGTAATCATCGCAGAGGCAAAGATAGTAGAAGATTGCCCTTGGGTGGTTGTGGGAGTTAGCACAGTTGTCGTGGCTTCTGTCAAAAGATAGTTAAGTAATTTTACACCCAATTTCAAAACTTTGCTTTTGGAAGATAGGCACCACTGGCGAGACTGGCACTTATCGCCCATGCCTGGTTGCCATGGGAAGATGGTTGTAGCCCTTATTCTTGAATCGCCAGTGGTGACAGTTTGATCCAACTTGCGAAATCATGTTAGAGAGCAACAGAGCCTGTGATGGCCCTCCAGTTTCACAAGGAGGCCGGTTCCATGCCAGTATAAGGGCTCACCCGCTTGAAATTCTTAAATTCAATCAATTGCTGCTGGGAGAATGGCCCAGGGACTCGTCCACGGTAGGTGGGCCCAGCCTCCAGGTTTCCCATGCGATGGCCTACGCCAAGCCCGGCTTGTCAACTCTGAAAACCTCCATGCCGGAGAATACATCATGTTCTCAATCGGAAAGTTAGGATTATTTTTGTGAGGTTAGTTCATTGAGGCCTCCCCAGTTTTCAGGTTCAGCCAACTTGTATCTTTATTTTATCATGGGATGTGGGCATTTGTTGTTCATCCCTCATCACCCTTGGAATGGTTTGCTCGGTCATTTCAGAGGGCGGGTAAGAGTCAATTACGTCGCTGTGGGTCTGGAGTCGCAGGGAGGCCAGACCAGGTCAGGGATGGCAGATTTCGCTCCCTAAAGGACCCAGTGTACCAGATGGGTTCTTACAACAATTGATGATAGATTCATGTTTATATTCTAGATTTTTAACTGAATTTAAATTCCACCAGTTGCTGTGGTGGGATTTGAAGCCGTGAAAATCCCCTAGTCTCCACACTCCGACGCCTGTTCGGGTACACGGAGGGAGAATTCAGAATGTCCAATTCACCTAACAAGCACGTCTTTCGGGTCTTTTGTGGGAGGAAACCGGAGCGCCCGGAGGAAACCCACGCAGACACGGGGAGAATGTGCAGACTCCGCACAGACAGTGAGCCAAGCCGGGAATCGAACCCAGGTCCCTGGCGCTCTGTGAAGCAACAGAGCTAACCCGGAAGAATCAACTATCATGCTGTACCCGAGACTGCTGAGATCATTTTGTGCAAACTTCACGACAACACCTACGATTCTGGGATCTTTGTCTGTGTCTGAAACTTTGCTTAAATCAACTTCTAATTGTTTCCGCGATTCACGCCTCACCTTCACAGGACCTGCCAGGCCAGGTTGGGCTCACGTCCCTGTAGCGTTCGCTACAGATGCAGATGTATGACCCCTCGGTGTTTTTACACATTGCGTGAGGGGAGCAGTCGTTGTAGGTTGGTGAGGTGCACTCATTAACATCTAAAAGGGACAAAAGATTCAGAAATAATTGTGTGCAGTAGAACCCCAACACCTAGACTAATTGAGCATGACTGGCTTCCAATGTCGCGGTGGGTAAACGCACCACTCACTGTGGCAGTCGACCCCACAAACACACACCATTCAATACATTGACAACTGGTCAGGACTGGAGTGGCAATTGGCCTCAGCACTGCACCCTCACCAGGATAGAGTCCCATTCCTCGGGGTGGAGTCTG
Organism: Scyliorhinus torazame; assembly: GCF_047496885.1. Taxonomy (NCBI): domain Eukaryota; kingdom Metazoa; phylum Chordata; class Chondrichthyes; order Carcharhiniformes; family Scyliorhinidae; genus Scyliorhinus; species Scyliorhinus torazame. The sequence continues at coordinate 24,537,469 of NC_092714.1, forward strand.
CGCGTTGACTACAGTGGGAATGAAGGTTGGGCAATGTTTTAAACTAATGGCCAGCCAATCCATACCCAATGGCAGCGTTAGGTCCTGATCGCAGACTGAAAATCTAACCCATTTGATCTCTGTCCAGTCGACTGCACATGCAGGGTTTGAATGGAGCTGGATTCAAACTTTAATGCCACTTCTGACTGAGCACTGTGCTGACATTCACTGATCAGATTCCACAATGAAGAATGGTCATAAGCTGAAAAATATTGCAGATTGGCCAATGCCCCTGTGGAACCAAACATTACCACCAGGCTGGATCTTTAGAAAGAGAGAGCGCAATAACAATTCAGAAGAATGACTGCCTCAATATTCCAGACTACCCTAGAAATTTCACTCAGCTCAGACCTAGAGATTCCCCCTGCCTGCCAGGTGGGGTGGAGATGGAATCTTCCCAGTAGCCCCATTTCAAGGGTTGAAATTTACTTCAACCCTTTGGATATTATTACCTCAGAATTTCATGTCCTATTTTTGCCTCAAATTGCAACTATATATTCGCCTCACTTCTTTAGCCTGTTAACTGACCTAAGTTGCCCCCATGGAAGCAGCCAGCTACAGCAGGTTCTACTGCCGGCAACGCAGCCGGAATGCCTCAACAGACACAGGACCTCTGTCCCAAATATTAAACAGATCCCACCTTAATGATTCGGAACGGCCTGGACAGTCAACAGCAGAAGTCCTGCCCGGCTACAGTTTCAACGCTGGAGCAGGGAACACAGCAAACAGTCACGCGTCCCAAAATGCATCACAGGAACATTTTCTTTTCTACCCAATTCATTTTTTTCCAATTAAGGGGTAATTTAGGGTGGCCAATCCATCTACCCCGCACATCTTTGGGCTGTGGAGGCGCAACCCACGCAAACACGTGGAGAATGTGCAAACTCCACACGGACAGTGACCCAGGGCCGGGATCGAACCTGGGACCTCGGCGCCATGAGGCAGCAGTGCTAACCACTGTGGCACTGTGCTGCCTCTACAGGAACATTTTCAAATGAAATTTGACTACAAATCAGAAAAAGAGATACAAGGACAAGTGACTAGAACTTGCTCAAAAAGCTAGGTTTTATAGAGTGTCTTAGAGAAGAGGCAGAGACAGAGAGAGACACAGGAGAGATACAGAGAGACAGAGAGAGAGACACAGGAGAGACACAGGACAGATACAGAGAGAAACAGGAGAGATACAGAGAGACACAGAGAGACAGAGACAGAGAGAGAGAGACACAGGCGAGATACAGAGAAAATCAGAGAGAGGCACACAAGGGCAGCACAGTAGCACAAGTGGCTAGCACTGTGGCTTCACAGCGCCAGATTCCCAGGTTCGATTCCTCGCTGGGTCACTGTCTGTGCGGAATCTGCATGTTCTCCCCGTGGCTGCGTGGGTTTCCTCCGGGTGCTCCGGTTTCCTCCCACAGTCCAAAGACGTGCAGGTTAGGTGGATTGACCAAAAAGGTTAGGAGGGGTTATTGGGTTGTGGAGATATGGTGGAAGTGAGGGCTAAAGTGGGTCGGTGCAGATTCGATGGGCCGAATGGCCTCCTTCTGCATTGCATGTTCTAGAAAATAAGAGAGACTTGGGAGAAACACAGTTAGATACAGAGACACACACACACAGAATTGGAGGAGTGCAAAGATCTTGGAGGACAGTAGGATTGGAGGAGGCGACTGAAATAGGGAGGTACAAGGCTGTGAAAGGATTGGCAAGCAAGGATAAGAATTTTTAAATCAAGGAGTTGCCAGAACGGAAGCCATTGAGCACAGTGGGTGGGGTAATGGGGCTTGGTCCAGGTTCGGACACAGGCAGCAGAGCTTTGGAGGAGCTCAGGTTTTTAGAACGTGTAAAGTGTGAAGCAGCCATAAGAGCGACGCTTTAATTTTAGTTAAGAAGGCATTTACACCTTCTAAGAATATGGGGGCCAGGTCTAATCGTCTAGTGAGCCCACTTACCTGAAATGGAGGTGCTGTTCTGATCATACGCAAAGACAGAGCTGTTGTACAGAGAGGAGATCAGTGCAGAGGATATATTCCAGATACTCAGTTTGATTCCTTGATCAATAACAATGTCAAAGTTCACCACAATGCTCCCATGGTTGAGAGATTTTATCCGGACCAGAATTTTCCCACTTTGATATAATTGATGGATTGTTGGTGGGAGGGAGTTTTCAAGCTGAAATAAAAAGAGTTATAAGCTCTTATAAAAAGTCATTACTTCATTCTGTTTGATTTTATGCTCTTCGGTGTTAAGTTTTCATTTGAGTCACCAGATTCTCATGAGTGTAGCCCAGTGTTTATGGTAACTCCAAGGTTGAGTCAGATACCAACAATAACAACCATAGCTTACATTTATATTGCTTCTTTCAATGTAATAAAACATCCCAAATGGCAACATCGGTGCAATGCAAAACTGAGTCACATCAGAGATGCACCAGATGACCAAAAATGTGGTCAAAATGGTAGATTTTAAGACGTATCTTAAAGGAAGAGTGATGTGGAGAGATACAGAGGTGTAGGAATGTCATTGTGTGCCAGCGTATAGGTGAGAAATAGGAAAGGGCCAAGCTTAAAGGAGATTTGTCACTATGGACTAGTGGAAGGGAAGGATGCAATAGAGGCAGGTGATTGGATGATCTCGATCTTAGTCCATGAGCCCCCTACACTTATTATTGGAGGTGTGGGTGGAGGGGGCAGGGGGAGGGGTTTGAGGAGCCAGTTTGGTGGGGAGAAAAGGAGTCGCGGGTTATCATTACTCCCCCATGGATTCTGGAAGAGGAAACAGCATTAGCGGACACCAGCACGTCCTGGTTGTGTTTTATTTTTATTTATTTTTTTTAAACGCATTTTATGCGGCGGCGTGAGAACAGCTGGTGAGTGGTGAGTCAGTTTCAGCGGGAGCATTGCGGAAGGAGGTTGCTGGGAGGTAAGTCAACCTTTAAAAGCACTTGTCTTTGCAGGGGCAGGCCAGTCGATTTCGGCGGCGTGAGAACAGCTGGTGAGTGGTGAGTCAGTTTCAGCGGGAGCATTGCGGAAGGAGGTTGCTGGGAGGTAAGTCAACCTTTAAAAGCACTTGTCTTTGCAGGGGCAGGCCAGTCGATTTCGGCGGCGTGAGAACAGCTGGTGAGTGGTGAGTCAGTTTCAGCGGGAGCATTGCGGAAGGAGGTTGCTGGGAGGTAAGTCAACCTTTAAAAGCACTTGTCTTTGCAGGGGCAGGCCAGTCGATTTCGGCGGCGTGAGAACAGCTGGTGAGTGGTGAGTCAGTTTCAGCGGGAGCATTGCGGAAGGAGGTTGCTGGGAGGTAAGTCAACCTTTAAAAGCACTTGTCTTTGCAGGGGCAGGCCAGTCGATTTCGGCGGCGTGAGAACAGCTGGTGAGTGGTGAGTCAGTTTCAGCGGGAGCATTGCGGAAGGAGGTTGCTGGGAGGTAAGTCAACCTTTAAAAGCACTTGTCTTTGCAGGGGCAGGCCAGTCGATTTCGGCGGCGTGAGAACAGCTGGCTGGTTAGTCAATTTCAGCAGGAGCTGAGAATTTTTCTTTTTTTTTATTTTAAATTAGTTTTTTAGGCGGGAACAGGAAGTCGACCCGCGGACGTCTGGGAAGACCCTCCCCAATAAATTCTGGTGGAGAGGAAACCTGAGACACTACACGTGTAGTGTCTCCCACCCGCCCTCCTCCTCTAACCTAATAATAAAACCCATTGGTCTGAGGTAAGTACCATATTTTATTATATTATTATTATTTTTTAGCCAGATCTTGGTAGAAAGTTAGAGGAATGGCAGGGAAGGGAGTGCAATGTTCCTCCTGCAGGATGTTTGAGGTGAGGGATGCAGTTAGTGTCCCTGCTGATTTTACCTGCAGGAAGTGCTGCCATCTCCAGCTCCTCCAAGACCGAGTTAGGGAACTGGAGCTGGAGTTGGAAGAACTTCGGATCATTCGGGAGGCAGAAGGGGTCATAGATAGCAGCTTCAGGGAATTAGTTACACCAAAGATTGGAGATAGGTGGGTAACTGTAAGAGGGACTGGGAAAAAACAGTCAGTGCAGGGATCCCCTGCGGTCGTACCCCTGAGAAACAAGTATACCGCTTTGGATACTTGTGGGGGGGACGACTTACCAGGGGTAAGCCATGGGGTACGGGCCTCTGGCACGGAGTCTGTCCCTGTTGCTCAGAAGGGAAGGGGGGAGAGGAGCAGAGCATTAGTAATTGGGGACTCTATAGTCAGGGGCACAGATAGGAGATTTTGTGGGAGCGTGAGAGACTCACGTTTGGTATGTTGCCTCCCAGGTGCAAGGGTACGTGATGTCTCGGATCGTGTTTTCCGGGTCCTTAGGGGGGAGGGGGAGCAGCCCCAAGTCGTGGTCCACATTGGCACCAACGACATAGGTAGGAAAGGGGACAAGGATGTCAGGCAGGCTTTCAGGGAGCTAGGATGGAAGCTCAGAACTAGAACAAACAGAGTTGTTATCTCTGGGTTGTTGCCCGTGCCACGTGATAGTGAGATGAGGAATAAGGAGAGAGAGCATTTAAACACGTGGCTACAGGGATGGTGCAGGCAGGAGGGATTCAGATTTTTGGATAACTGGGGCTCTTTCTGGGGAAGGTGGGACCTCTACAGACAGGATGGTCTACATCTGAACCTGAGGGGCACAAATATCCTGGGGGGGAGATTTGTTAGTGCTCTTTGGGGGGGTTTAAACTAATGCAGCAGGGGCATGGGAACCTGGATTGTAGTTTTAGGGTAAGGGAGAATGAGAGTATAGAGGTCAGGAGCACAGATTTGACATCGCAGGAAGGGGCCAGTGTTCAGGTAGGTGGTTTGAAGTGTGTCTACTTCAATGCCAGGAGTATACGAAACAAGGTAGGGGAACTGGCAGCGTGGGTTGGTACCTGGGACTTCGATGTTGTGGCCATTTCGGAGACATGGATAGAGCAGGGACAGGAATGGATGTTGCAGGTTCCGGGGTTTAGGTGTTTAAGTAAGCTCAGAGAAGGAGGCAAAAGAGGGGGAGGTGTGGCGCTGCTAGTCAAGAGCAGTATTACGGTGGCGGAGAGGATGCTAGATGGGGACTCTTCTGCCGAGGTAGTATGGGCTGAAGTTAGAAACAGGAAAGGAGAGGTCACCCTGTTGGGAGTTTTTTATAGGCCTCCTAATAGTTCTAGGGATGTAGAGGAAAGGATGGCGAAGATGGTTCTGGATATGAGCGAAAGTAACAGGGTAGTTATTATGGGAGATTTTAACTTTCCAAATATTGACTGGAAAAGATATAGTTCGAGTACAATAGATGGGTCGTTTTTTGTACAGTGTGTGCAGGAGGGTTTCCTGAAACAATATGTTGACAGGCCAACAAGAGGCGAGGCCACGTTGGATTTGGTTTTGGGTAATGAACCAGGCCAGGTATTGGATTTGGAGGTAGGAGAGCACTTTGGGGACAGTGACCACAATTCGGTGACGTTTACGTTAATGATGGAAAGGGATAAGTATACACCGCAGGGCAAGAGTTATAGCTGGGGGAAGGGCAATTATGATGCCATTAGACGTGACTTGGGGGGGATAAGGTGGAGAAGTAGGCTGCAAGTGTTGGGCACACTGGATAAGTGGGGCTTGTTCAAGGATCAGCTACTGCGTGTTCTTGATAAGTATGTACCGGTCAGACAGGGAGGAAGGCGTCGAGCGAGGGAACCGTGGTTTACCAAGGAAGTGGAATCTCTTGTTAAGAGGAAGAAGGAGGCCTATGTGAAGATGAAGTGTGAAGTTTCGGTTGGGGCGATGGATAGTTACAAGGTAGCGAGGAAGGATCTAAAGAGAGAGCTAAGACGAGCAAGGAGGGGACATGAGAAGTATTTGGCAGGAAGGATCAAGGAAAACCCAAAAGCTTTCTATAGGTATGTCAGGAATAAGCGAATGACTAGGGAAAGAGTAGGACCAGTCAAGGACAGGGATGGGAAATTGTGTGTGGAGTCTGAAGAGATAGGCGAGATACTAAATGAATATTTTTCGTCAGTATTCACTCAGGAAAAAGATAATGTTGTGGAGGAGAATGCTGAGCCCCAGGCTAATAGAATAGATGGCATTGAGGTACGTAGGGAAGAGGTGTTGGCAATTCTGGACAGGCTGAAAATAGATAAGTCCCCGGGACCTGATGGGATTTATCCTAGGATTCTATGGGAGGCCAGGGAAGAGATTGCTGGACCTTTGGCTTTGATTTTTATGTCATCATTGGCTACAGGAATAGTGCCAGAGGACTGGAGGACAGCAAATGTGGTCCCTTTGTTCAAAAAGGGGAGCAGAGACAACCCCGGCAACTATAGGCCGGTGAGCCTCACGTCTGTAGTGGGTAAAGTCTTGGAGGGGATTATAAGAGACAAGATTTATAATCATCTAGATAGGAATAATATGATCAGGGATAGTCAGCATGGCTTTGTGAAGGGTAGGTCATGCCTCACAAACCTTATTGAGTTCTTTGAGAAGGTGACTGAACAGGTAGACGAGGGTAGAGCAGTTGATGTGGTGTATATGGATTTCAGCAAAGCGTTTGATAAGGTTCCCCACGGTAGGCTATTGCAAAAAATACGGAGGCTGGGGATTGAGGGTGATTTAGAGATGTGGATCAGAAATTGGCTAGCCGAAAGAAGACAGAGGGTGGTGGTTGATGGGAAATGTTCAGAATGGAGTACAGTCACAAGTGGAGTACCACAAGGATCTGTTCTGGGGCCGTTGCTGTTTGTCATTTTTATCAATGACCTAGAGGAAGGCGCAGAAGGGTGGGTGAGTAAATTTGCAGACGATACTAAAGTCGGTGGTGTTGTCGATAGTGTGGAAGGATGTAGCAGATTACAGAGGGATATAGATAAGCTGCAGAGCTGGGCCGAGAGGTGGCAAATGGAGTTTAATGTAGAGAAGTGTGAGGTGATTCACTTTGGAAGGAATAACAGGAATGCGGAATATTTGGCTAATGGTAAAGTTCTTGAAAGTGTGGATGAGCAGAGGGATCTAGGTGTCCATGTACATAGATCCCTGAAAGTTGCCACCCAGGTTGATAGGGTTGTGAAGAAGGCCTATGGAGTGTTGGCCTTTATTGGTAGAGGGATTGAGTTCCGGAGTCGGGAGGTCATGTTGCAGCTGTACAGAACTCTGGACCGGCCGCATTTGGAGTATTGCGTACAGTTCTGGTCACCGCATTATAGGAAGGACGTGGAGGCTTTGGAGCGGGTGCAGAGGAGATTTACCAGGATGTTGCCTGGTATGGAGGGAAAATCTTATGAGGAAAGGCTGATGGACTTGAGGTTGTTTTCGTTGGAGAGAAGAAGGTTAAGAGGAGACTTAATAGAGGCATACAAAATGATCAGGGGGTTGGATAGGGTGGACAGTGAGAGCCTTCTCCCGCGGATGGATATGGCTGGCACGAGGGGACATAACTTTAAACTGAGGGGTAATAGATATAGGACAGAGGTCAGAGGTAGGTTCTTTACGCAAAGAGTAGTGAGGCCGTGGAATGCCCTACCTGCTACAGTGGTGAACTCGCCAACATTGAGGGCATTTAAAAGTTTATTGGATAAACATATGGATGATAATGGCATAGTGTAGGTTAGATGGCTTTTGTTTCGGTGCAACATCGTGGGCCGAAGGGCCTGTACTGCGCTGTATTGTTCTATGTTCTATGTTCTATATTATTGAAACTTGTATCAAAGTAGGTTACTGCAAATAAACACCCCGGGAAACATTCTTCCCCACAATAGACTATACAGTTTGTACAGATTTTACTCCTTTTTCACCCCCCCTCCCCATCACCCAACCCCCCCCCCCCACCCCCCCCCCCCCCACCCCCACCCCCCCCCCACCCCCCTGCGACAAACAGCTCCTCAAACACGGTCACAAACATCTCCCACCTTTTCTCAAACTCCCCTGCTGAGCCCCTTAACTCCTACTTTATCTTCTCTAACCGCAGGACGTCATACAGGTCACCCAACCATGCTGCTACCTGGTTGTCTTTTATGTGGCCCAGCCAGATCTGACAGTCTGTGGATAAACCAATTGTCCACCATATCTTTTCAAGTCTACCACCACCGTTAGTTGTGCAATGAAATTCAATGGACCAAATTCTCCAACCGTTCTCTGGGAGCAGGATTCGCTGATCCCACCGGCAATGCCCCCGCCCGCGGGTTTCCTGGCGGCGTGGAGTGGCTTCCACGGGAATCCCCATTGGCAGCAGCGGGAGCGGAGATTCCCGCCACCAGAGAGCAGTGCGCTGCCTCCCGCTGCCAAGAAACAGGCGGCTGGGAGGCCGGAGAATCTCACCCAATAAGTCCGATAATTTGTGGGATAGCATCAGAAATCTGCTGAAGATGTGTAAAAGCCCGATGTTTCTGCAGGGACCCTTCAGGAAGGCAATTTGCCACCTCTACCTCTTCCAGCCTGCCTATGACTGTCTTGTGGCACAGTGGGTAGCATCCCTACCTCTGGGCCAGCAGCTCCAGGTTCGAGCCCCACGTCAGGACGTAATGGCCACGCAAGAAGCAATCACTATGTGGCCAAACTGGCTGATTATCAGCTTCTATATACTTCCGATGCGCCTAAGAATGGGAGATTTCTGGTCAGCCATACTGCAGGAGGCAATGGTAAACCACTGCAGTACTTTGCCAAACATAACCATGGACCAATCCAATGGAAGTCCATGCTCGCCGACATCCAGGTACCTGAGGAGGAGGATCTTTTTGTTAGGTATCTTTACCTCTTGGTACCAAAGCTTCGTAAACTGCTTAAATTCACTGCTACTGGTGTTGCCGAGGCTTTCAGTGAAGTTATAATTCAGAATCTTCGCCCGTCCGTCCAATAATAATGCAGCTGCAAAGAATAATTGAAAAAGTGCATCACTATCCAGGGAAAATCCTGGAACCTCTACCCTGCTATCATATACTGTTTACTGCCACCCCGTTAACCCATTGCTTAATGGCTCCATGGTGCTGAACATTTCAGCATCAGGCTGAGCAGAGCTAACAATAATAATAATCTTTATTACTGTCACAAGCAAGCTTAAATTAACACTGCAATGAAGTTATTGTGAAAATCCCCTAGTCGCCACATTCTGGCGCCTGTTTGGGTACACAGAGGGAGAATTCAGAATGTCCAATTCACCTAACAAGCACATGTTTCGGGACTTGTGGGAGGAAACCGGAGGAAACCCACGCAGACACGGGGAGAACGTGCAGACTCCGCACAGACAGTGACCCAAGCGGGATTCGAACCCAGGACCCAGACACTGTGAAACAACAACAGTGCTAACCACTGTGCTACTGGGCCGCCCATATGTTGCAATGTGCTGCATTGTGTCAGCCAGCGAGTTGCACTGTGTGAGACAGCGAGTTGCTCTGTGGCAGCCAATGAGTTGGTGCAGCAGGACGTGCAGCATGCAATTTTTATTCTTTTGCTTTACAAAAATGAAAATGTATTTCCAGAGCCGATTTGAAAAGAGTCACCAATAAGCTCACGTAGGACTGAATCTGCAGGAACTTCTCCCTAAAAAAGCAAAACGCAGTGAGTGGAGGATAGTAATATAGTCAAATGTTGTGGGCAAAATCAATTCCAGTCTCTTCCTGTAATAATAATAATCTTTATTGTCACAAGTACGCTTACATTAACACTGCAATGAGGTTACTGTGAAAAGCCCCTAGTCACCACATTCCGGCGCCTGTTCGGGTACACAGAGGGAGAATTCAGAATGTCCAATTCACCTAACAAGCACGTCTTTCGGGACTTGTGGGCGGAAACCGGAGCACCCGGGGCAACCCCACGCAGACACGGGGCGAAAGGGCAGACTCTGCACAGACAGTGACCCAAGCCGGGAATTGAACTTAGGACCCTGGCGCTGTGAAGCAACCACTGTGCTATCGTGCCGCTGCAGGGTGACCTCCAGCTGCGGTAGATCAGGAAATTATTGATTTTGATATGCAGTTGATTCAGGTTTGCTGTGCATTGACTCCGATTGGAAAATGCATGCACGAGGCATCTGGTGAGAGAAAGAACCGGCCCACATCAGATACTCTCCATGGTCAAGTGGTTTGTGGACACCCAAGTGCAGAATAACTACTGGGGTGAGGTACCACAGAGCTATTTGACCTCCGAAACCTCACACAAACAGGAATCAATGCTCCCAAGATAAGGGACAACTGGAGAAAAAAGCTCTGGCCGGGAAATGGCTAAATTTAATCAGAATCTTTTGCTGTTATCAGAGAGGAGGAAGCCATTCTGGAGAGTAAGCTCCGGGATATGTCCAAGGGCTGAGCCATTACCTGTTTTCACTTTTAGCTCTTTGGCAAGCCTGGCTTCGCAGGATTGCCAGTGGATTTCCACTGCGTAGAGGACCCCAGGTTCCAATCCGGTCACGGTCCATTTCATTTCCTGCGTCTCTATTTCATTCACAACGCCATCATCTTTTAGCACCCGCACAATAACCTTTTGGTCTTCGCCGGCAGCTGTTGCCCAAAGGACTTGGAAGCTGGTGCTGGTGACATTGGCAATCGCCAAGTTTGTAACTGGAGAAGAAGCTGGCGAGAAGGAGTGCATTGTCAGCTCACTCACCTTCAACATCTAACGTAACAGCATTGACTCTTACTAGTCACAAATAAAGACATTATATAGTGTAAGGTGTTTAGAATCAATAACTTCCACGATACAATTACTGAGCACTTGGAACAAAAGGGGCCAAGCTGAACAGGTCAGCACAGAATTCTCAACAAAAAAAGCAGACACGACATTATGGAATCCAATGGAGTGCTGCTTAAAAAAGAGACATGCGGTCAAAGCTTTTCATGTTGCACTCATCAGGTCAGATTTTCAAAAATACCAAATCTCAAAGCGAACAACCGTTTATCCTGCATAGGAAGAGGGTGCTGGTTGTTTGCCAAGTGGACGCTGATTGGTAGAGACATTTCCATAGGGTCCATCTGCCAACCAATCAGCACCCTCTTCTCATGCAGTATAAATTGTTGTTCCCTTTGAGATTTGGAATTCTTGTAAATCTGGCCTGATAAGTGAGAGTTGAAAAGCTTTGATGGCATGTCTCTGTTTTCAGCAATACCCACGTTTTGCACTGCCAAGCAACTATTAGAATTCATTGAAGAAATAACAGAGACTGGTGACAGTAACTGGACTGGAAGTGTTTTTTCTAGATTCTCATAGCATCAACAATTTGCATCAATCCAGTACCTTCAATGTAGTAAAAAGTTCCGAGTTACTTCACAGGAGCGGAAGCAGGCAAAGTTTGACACATGGCACTTATACAGGTATTAGGACCAATAGCCCAAAGCTTAGTTAAAAGGAGCATCTTCAGGGAGGCGAGAGCTTGAGAGGCTGAAAGGTTTGGAGAGGGAATTCCAGAGCTTGGGAACTAGGCAGTTAAAGGCATGGCCACCAAAGGGGAAGCAATTTCAATCAGGATGTACAAGAAGCCAGAATTGGAGGAAGGCAGGGGCTTTTTTGTGACTATCTGCAAAGTCCGTAGTTTATCAAAAGGTCAGCTCGGAGTATAGGAATGCTTACTGCTGGTGGAAAATCAACAGCCTGGGCTGAAACTCTGGCTGGCGTTCCTCCTCGTGTACTCACCAAGATTTTAGTCTATTTGTGCAGGTGAGCAGGACAATGGCAGGTTGGTTGGTGAGTGCGCAAGCTCAATTAGTGATTCTGTTTAAATCTCAAACACTCAGCCTTCCCAAAAAAAGTGGAACAGATACTGGAATATCTCTGGGGAGGCATTGGCGTTGTGGCATTGTCACTGGGCTAGTGATCCAGCAGCCCTGGGTAATTCTCTGGGGAAGGGGCAAAGGATACATACAGCATAAGGTCCTTTCAGTTGGTTTGGACCATTCCTGATGGGTGATTTGTGATGGGGCTTTGTTCGACTGTCCCGAGGTTGTATTAGGAATCAAAAGAGCGGTAGTCACTTCTGTAAAAAAGAACCAAATACATTATAGAATCATAGAATCATAGAAGTTTACAGCATGGAAACAGGCCCTTTGGCCCAACCAGTCCATGCCGCCCAGTTTTTACCATTAAGCTAGTCCCAGTTGCCCGCACTTGGCCCATAACCCTCTATACCCATCTTACCCATGTAACTATCTAACTATCAAAACATTGTTTTGAAAAATATTTAGTTTTAAATTTTCAATAAATTAAGAAAAATCTATCTGTACATACATACGAACATGTGACCTAGCAGCAGGAGAAGGCCACTCAGCCCCTCGAGACTGCTCCGCCTTTCAATAAGATTGTGGCTGATCTGATTCTAACCTCATCGCCACTATCCTGCCTACCTCAATAATCTTTTACATCCTGGTTAATAAAGAATCTATCTCGCTCTGCCTGAAACATATTCAGATTCGGCTTCCACTGCCTTTTGAGGAAGTGAGTTCCAGAGACTCATGCATCTCATGGACGGAATTTCTCCTCATCTCCGCAGTGACCCCTTGTTCTAGACCCAATCGAATTTGTAGCACTCTCATGCTCAGTTCGAAAGGATGTGAATTCAAGGCCAGCTCCAGAGACTACTGCACAAAATCTAGGCTCCAGTGCTGAGGGAGTGCGACACTGTCAAAGAGCTGTCTTCTGGCGAAATGTTGACCCACGGCCCCATCAGTTCTCGGTTGGATGTAAAAGTATTTTATTGGTTGGAAAGTGATTTGACACATCCCATTGGTATGGAAGAAGCTATAAACATGCAAGTCTTTCTTTCTGGCCTGTGCTGAGTGCTGTTTGACCAAGGTGAACTTTTGACCACTTAATAATAATAATCTTTATTAGTGTCACAAGTAGGCTTACATTAACACTGCAGTGAGGCAGCACGGTGGCGCAGTGGTTAGCGTTGCTGCCAACGGCACTGAGGACCCGGGTTCGAATCCCGGCCCTGGGTCACTGTCCGTGTGGAGTTTGCACAGTCTCCCCGTGTCTGCGTGGGTTTCACCCCCACAACCCAAAGAAGTGCAGGATAGGTGGATTGGCCACGCTAAATTGCCCCTTCATTGGAAAAAATAATTGGGTACTCTAAATTGTAAAAAAAAACACTGCAGTGACGTTACTGTGAAAATCCCCTAGTCGCCACACTCCGGTGCCTGTTCGGGTACATTGAGGGAGAATTCAGAATGTCCAATCCACCGAGCAGCACGTCTTTCAGGACTTGTGGGAGGAAACGGGAGCACCCGGAGGAAACCCACGCAGACACGGGGAGAACGTGCAGACTCCGCACAGACAGTGATTCAAGCCGGGAATTGAACCTGGGTCCCTGGCGCAGGGAAACAACACAGAGGTGTTAACCTCTGTGCTACCGTGCCGCCCCACTTCCATGCTACGTCCATGTCTGTAACATTGCCAGTCTCGTGCATAGGAACATAAGAACTAGGAGCAGGAGTAGGCCATCTGGCCCCTCGAGCCTGCTCCACCATTCAATGAGATCATGGCTGATCTTTTGTGGATTCAGCTCCACTTTCCGGCTTGAACACCATAACCCGTAATCCCTTTATTCTTCAAAAAAAATCTATCTTTATCTTAAAAACATTTAATGAAGGAGCCTCTACTGCTTCACTGGGCAAGGAATTCCATAGATTCACAACCTTTTGGGTGAAGAAGTTCCTCCTAAACTCAGTCCTAAATCTACTTCCCCTTATTTTGAGGCTATGCCCCCTAGTTCTGCTTTCACCCGCCAGTGGAAACAACCTGCCCGCATCTATCCTATCTATTCCCTTCATAATCTTATATGTTTCTATAAGATCCCCCCTCTTCCTTCTAAGTTCCAACGGGTACAGTCCCAGTCTACTCAACCTCTCCTCGTAATCCAACCCCTTCTGCTCTGGGATTAACCTAGTGAATCTCCTCTGCACACCCTCCAGTGCCAGTACGTCCTTTCTCAAGTAAGGAGACCAAAACTGAACACAATACTCCAGGTGTGGCCTCACTAACACCTGATACAATTTCAGCAGAACCTCCCTAGTCTTAAACTCCATCCCTCTAGCAATGAAGGACAAAATTCCATTTGCCTTCTTAATTACCTGTTGCACCTGTAAACCAACTTTTTGCGACTCATGCACTAGCACACCCAGGTCTCTCTGCACAGCAGCATGTTTTAATATTTTGTCATTTAAATAATCTCTTTTGCGGTTATTCCTACCAAAATGGATAACCTCACATTTGTCAACATTGTATTCCATCTGCCAGACCCTAGCCCATTCACTTAGCCTATCCAAATCCCTCTGCAGACTTCCAGTATCCTCTGCACTTTTTGCTTTACCACTTATCTTAGTGTCGTCTGCAAACTTGGACACATTGCCCTTGGTCCCCAACTCCAAATCATCTATGTAAATTGTGAAAAGTTGTGGGCCCAACACTGATCCCTGAGGGACACCACTAGCTACTGATTGCCAACCAGAGAAACACCCATTAATCCCCACTCTTTGCTTTCTATTAATTAACCAATCCTCTATCCATGCTACTACTTTCCCCTTAATGCCATGCATCTTTATCTTATGCAACAACCTTTTGTGTGGCACCTTGTCAAAGGCTTTCTGGAAATCCAGATATACCACATCCATTGGCTCCCCGTTATCTACCGCACTGTTAATGTCCTCAAAAAATTCCACTAAATTAGTTAGGCACGACCTGCCCTTTATGAACCCATGCTGCGTCTGCCCAATGGGAGAATTTCCATCCAGATGCCTCGACCGAAGTTAAGCTCACTGGCCTATAATTACCCGCTTTCTGCCTCCCTCCTTTTTTAAACAGTGGTGTCACGTTTGCTAATTTCCAAACCGTCGGGACCACCCCAGAGTCTAGTGAATTTGGGTAAATTATCACTAGTGCATTTGCAATTTCCCTAGCCATCTCTTTTAGCACTCTGGGATGCATTCCATCAGGTCCAGGAGACTTGTCTACCTTTAGCCCCATTAGCTTGGCCATCACTACCTCCTTGGTGATAACAATCCTCTCAAGGTCCTCACCTGTCATAGCCTCATTTCCATCAGTCACTGGCATGTTATTTGTGTCTTCCACTGTGAAGACCGACCCAAAAAACCTGTTCAGTTCCTCAGCCATTTCCTCATCTCCCATTATTAAATCTCCCTTCCCATCCTCTGAAGGACCAATATTTACCTTAGTCACTCTTTTTTGTTTTATATATTTGTAGAAACTTTTACTATCTGTTTTTATATTCTGAGCAAGTTTACTCTCATAATCTATCTTACTCTTCTTTATAGCTTTTTTAGTAGCTTTCTGTTGCCCCCTAAAGATTTCCCAGTCCTCTAGTCTCCCACTGATCTTTGCTACTTTGTATGTTTTTTCCTTCAATTTGATACTCTCCCTTATTTCCTTAGATATCCACGGTCGATTTTCCCTCTTTTTACCGTCCTTCCTTTTTGTTGGTATAAACCTTTGCTGAGCACTGTGAAAAATCACTTGGAAGGTTCTCCACTGTTCCTCAACTGTTTCACTATAAAGTCTTTGCTCCCAGTCTACCTTAGCTAGTTCTTCTCTCATCCCATTGTAATCTCCTTTGTTTAAGCACAGAACACTAGTGCTTGATTTTACCTTCTCACCCTCCATCTGTATTTTAAATTCCACCATATTGTGATCGCTCCTTCCGAGAGGATCCCTAACTATGAGATCCTGAATCAATCCTGTCTCATTACACAGGACCAGATCTCGGACCGTTTGTTCCCTCGTAGGTTCCATTACATACTGTTCTAGGAAACTATCGCGGATACATTCTATAAACTCCTCCTCAAGGCTGCCTTGACCGACCTGGTTAAACCAATCAACATGTAGATTAAAATCCCCCATGATAACTGCTGTACCATTTCTACATGCATCTGTTATTTCTTTGTTTATTGCCTGCCCCACCATAATGTTACTATTTGGTGGCCTATAGATTACTCCTATCAGTGACTTTTTCGCCTTACTATTCCTGATTTCCACCCAAATGGATTCAACCTTATCCTCCATAGCACCGATGTCATCCCTTCCTGTTGCCCGGATGTCATCCTTAAATAACAGAGCTACACCACCTCCTTTACCATCCACTCTGTCCTTCCGAAAAGTTTGATACCCTTGGATATTTAACTCCCAGTCGTGACCATCCGTTAATCATGTTTCAGTAATGGCCACTAAATCATAGTCATTCACGATGATTTGCGCCATCAACTCATTTACCTTATTCCGAATACTACGAGCATTCAGGTAAAGTACACTTATGTTGGCTTTTTTACCTCTGTTCTGAATCTTAACACCTCGATCAGTAACCTCTCCTAAGTTATATTTCCTCTTAACCTTTCTCCTAATTTTCCTTGTCGTTGAACCCATATCTTCATGTATCAACCTGCCGCGTCGCTTACCATTAATGTTTTCACTTCCCGTTTTATTTCTTTTAGTATTCCTGGTCCTATTAACTGAGCTCCCCGCAGTCACTGTACCTTGTACTGTCGCCCTTTTTGATTTTTGACTATGGCTTCTCTGCCTTACGCTTTCCCCCTTACTGCCTTTTATTTCTGTCCCTGTTTTACTACCTTCCAACTTCCTGCATCGGTTCCCATCCCCCTGCCACATTACACTTGCTGCTGAAACCCCTGTTGCTTTGATTAACTCTGGGCCTGATTATTCCGACAAACTCCTAATGGGCCATGCATTTTTCTCCCTTCACAAGCATGAGCTCATCCAGAAATCTGCGACCCATATCCTGAATCACACCGGTACATGTTCACTCATCACCCCTGGGGGCTCAGTAACCTTCACTGGCTCCAAGTCTGGCAACACTGTAATTTAAATACTCTCACCCTGGATTTCATGACACCCTCATCGCATTTTTCCAGCCCCTACGACCTTCAAACCTCTGCACTCCTCCAATTTCTAGCTCTTGCACATCTCCGGCCATCTGGTTCCTGAGTTCAGAACTCTCTCCCTGAATATCACTGCCCCTTGGCTTCACTTTCTTCCTTTAAGACACCACTTAAAACCTACTCCATTCTGGAGCTAAAGTGCCGCTATGTGGCTTGGTGAAACATTTTGCTCGGTCCCACTTCTGTGAAGTGCCTGGAATGCTTTACTATTGTAAAGGTGCAATATAACTGCCAGCTTTTGTTGTTATTGACTATTGAGTGTGTTTCACTGGCTTTAGGGCCTCTATTGAGTCAGTATTCCCACTCCTGCTCACGATAATCAAATCACTCCCACTGCATGACAGGCAGTGCCATGAAAGAACTGAATATAGCAGTCCAAAGAACTGGACCAGGGCAATAGTTTAGATACCAGTCTTTCACCTTGAGTACTTGGCCTATCCTCCTCAGCCACATGACCCTCCACAGGCCAAGTGGATCAGCACCGAGATCCAGCTAGGAGTGAAGCCTCCAACACAAGGGCATACAGGTAGAGGTTTAGCTCTCTCGACATGGTTAGCACTGTTGCCTCAGGTTCACAGGGCAGGGCACTGCTGACATCCGCAACTAGCGGGAAAGTTGACCTCCTTCCCAGTGGACCAGGTGGACATGCATTACCAATGGCTGATAAGGTGTCTGTTGCTGGAGGACCATCATCATAAGACCATAAGACATAGGAGCAGAATTAAGCCACTCGGCCCATCGAGTCTGCTCTGCCATTCAATCATGGCTGATATTTTCTCATCCCCATTCTCCTGCCTTCTCCCCATAACCTCTGATCCCCTCATTAATCAAGAATCTATCTATCGCTGTCTTAAAGACACTCAGTGATTTGGCCTCCACAGCCTTCTGTGGCAAAGAGTTCCACAGATTCACCACCCTCTGGCTGAAGAAATTCCTCCTCAACTCTATTTTAAAGGATCATCCCTTTAGTCTGAGATGGTGTCCTCTGATTCTAGTTGTTCCTACAAGTGGAAACATCCTCTACACATCCACTCTATCCCGGCCTCACAGTATCCTATAAGTTTCAAGAAGATCCCCCCTCACCCCTCTAAACTCCAATGAGTCCTCAACCGTTCCTCATACGACAAGCTCCTCATTCCAGGAATCATTCTTGTGAACCTCCTCTGGACCCTTTCCAAGGCCAGCACATTCTTCCTTAGGTACAGGGCCCAAAACTGCTCACAATACTCCAGTCACTTCCCACCAGATCTGTCTCTCTCCTTTGAGGAAGCCTCAAGCTCCACCAGGGCATTTCTTTTTAAGTTCTTTCCCAGGGTGTGGCCTTCACTGGCTGGGCCAGCATTTATTGTCCATCCCTAATTGCCCTTGAGAAGGTGGTGGTGAGCTGCCTTCTTCAACCTCTGCAGTCCATGTGATGTAGGTACACCCACTGTGCTGTTAGGGAGTAATAGTAGAGGTAACTTTACTTTGTCTTTAACTGTGAATTAAGCACACTGGGAGTCTTGATACCGAGGGGTGGATTTTCGATCCTGGGTCAGTTCCAGTCGCGACCTCATGTCACATCAGTGTCAGTGACCCGGCTCCATTTGTAAATGCAAAATATCGGACGGGCCTCACAGGGAGATTGGTGTCCAGTCAAGAGTGCCGGTCGCAGCCTGGAGGCGGGAAGACCCTTTGAAAAGGCAACCTGCTGCCATTCACGTAGGACCTGCATCAGGAAGCTGTGCACCACAGTGTTCAAACGCTGAGACTCTGAGAGATCTAATGAAAGGTCATTTTTGACCTGAAACGTTAACTCGGCTTCTCTCTCAACAGATGCTGCCTGACCTGCTGAACTAGTCCAGCATTTTTGGTTCTTATTTCAGATTTCCAACCTCCGCAGTATTTTGGCTGCGAGGCTACCTGCCTGGGTAGACGCAGTCTCCTTTGGCATGATGGCACGATGACACAGTGGTTAGCACTAGTGCCTCTCAGCGCCAGGGACCCGGATTGAAATCCGGGCTCGGGTGACTGTGGAGTTTGCACGTTCTCCCCGTGTCTGCTTGGGTTTCCTCCGGGTGCTCCGATTTCCTCCCACAGTCCAAAGGTGTGCAAGTTAGGAGGATCGACCATGATAAATTACCCCTCAGTGTCCAAAAAATGTGCAGGTTACGGGAATACGGCAGGGGGGTGGGTCTAGGTAGGGAGCTCTTTCAGAGGGCTGGTGCAGATTTGATGGCCCGAATGTCCTCCTTCTGTATTGTAGGGGTTCTATGCTGCTCTGTCATCTGAAAAGCAGCCGATGTGTGACTAGCTATTCCTTGCAGACCCTCTCTGTCCTCCTCTGACCTCTTCCTTACCAGGAGGGTGTTTTTGCTAAGGCTCCTCTGCCCAATATCAGAGTAAGATGCTCCCGTCTCCAATCACGGAGCTGCCAGTTGTTTGCTCACCAGTTGTGTTCTGTACCAGCATCTGCTGCCAGCGATGCCAGCACCCTGAAACCCCTCTCTTGGACTCCTTCCTCACAATGGTGAGAAATACAAGCCTCTCAGCAACGCCAAGCGATAACTCTGTGGCATTGGTCCAGCAGCTGAGCATGATTGTCCATTCAGTCGACCAGGGCTTCCAATATCTCTGATGACTGCCCACTAAGTGCACACCAGGTTCCCCCTCATTCACGTTTCCCACCCATGGTGTTCCTCAGACTGAAAATCAGAAACCGGCCCACAAAACCCTTTAACTTAGCTCCACAAGCTAAACAGCCAATTAACTGGAGATCTGATGGGCTCCAGATAGCCTCCATCCCACTGATTATTGCATCGCCTTCCAGAGGCAGTAGGATGCAGCGCTGCTCTCCCGGAACCAATCGCACCTCCATCGGAAACTGAAAATCTAGTCATCTGGACATTTGAGATGGGGCATTGTACCCCCCACCACCCCCCCCCCCCCCCCCCCCTCCCAACACACGCAGCCTGATACAAGAAACAAATAATGCTCTGTCTTGACTCTAACATTAGCTGAATGATAATTACCTTTGCAGTCTCTGCCTGTCCTGGAAGGATCGCTGTCTGTGAAGCCATTCTGACAAGAGCAGTTGTAAGACCCTTCGGTGTTCGAACAGATCGCTCTCAGAGAACAGGAATTCAACTCTGCATATTCACATTCATTGACGTCTGCAAGAGAAGAGAATGTTAAAATGATGCAAAAAAAGAATCGTCTGTAAGACCAAAATTTGAGAAAGAACAGTTCAAATCTCCCAATGTTTATTACAACTGGGTAAAGTGACTGGGGCAATGCTATTTCCTAACATCTTAAAACATCCGTTGGTACAAAAGAGTTTCCTCAGCCATTTTTCTTTCAGTTCATCCTCACCTGAAGATGTTGGCTCCTTACAGGAAACAGGTTGTCAGGCAAGGGTTGTGGAATTCCGGAACTCTCTGCCGAAAGGTTTGATGCGGGGGTCGTTTGGGAATCTCCAAACGGAGAGGCTTTTCTTCAGTGGGAGTATTGAAGGAACCAAAGCAGGTTATGGAGTTGAGTGGCACATCAGCCATGATCGAATTGAATGGCGGAGCAGGTAAAGAGGTCGAAAGGCCATCTTCTCTTTCTCTGTCTCTGATAAAGATGCGATACTTTACTTGCTGGGGGTCCTCTGGTACCTCAGCTAAATAGCCTGGACGGTGAGTTCAACCAGCACTCAACCCTGTCAGTCAAGGTCCAATGGTCACCCATTTTTTTGAAATTAATTCACGTGATGTGGGCACACTTGCTAGGTCATCATTTATTTCCCATCCCTAGTTGCATTTGCCTCTTGATCCATTGCAGGCCCTGAGGTGTAGGTATACCCTCGGTGCTGTTATGGAGGAAACTCCAGGATTTTGGCCCAGCAACAGTGAAGGAGCGGCAATATGTTTCCAAGTCAGAATGGTTAGTGACTTGGAGGGGACATTCCAGTCAGTGGGGTTCCCAGGTATCTGCTGCCCCTTCTAGATGGTCGTGGCCGTGGGCTTGGAAGGTGCTGCAGAAGGAGCCTTGGTGAGTTACTGCAGGGCAACTTGTAGATGGTACACACAGCTGCGACTGTTCGTCAGTGGTGGAGGGATTGCATGTTTGTGGAAAGGGGAGCAATCAAGTGGGCTGCTTTGCCCTGGATAGTGTCGAGCTTTTTGAGTGTTGTTGGAGCTGCACTCATCCAGGCAAGTAGTGAGTATTCCATCACACTCCTGGCTTGTGCCAGGTTTTGGGGAGTCAAGAGGTGAGTTACTCGACGCAGGATTCCTAGCCTTTGACCTGCTGTGGTAGCCACAGTATTAATACGGCTAGTCTAGTTCAGTTTCTGGTCAATGGTAACCTCCAGGGTGTTAATAGTGGGGGATTCAGCAATGGTACTGCTATTGAATGTCAAGGGACGATGGTTAGATCCTCTCCTATAGGAGATGGTCATTGCCTGGCCCTTGTATGGTGCGAATAAAAGTTTCCACTTGTCAGCCCAAGCCTGGATATTATCCAGGTCTTGCTGCATTTGGCCATGAACTGCTTCATTATCTAAGGAGTTATGAATGGTGATGAACATTGTGCAATGATCAGCGAACATCCCCACTTCTGACCTTATGATGGAAGGAAGGTCATACTCCGGCAGTGATGTTCTGGAGTTGAGATGGCTGGCCTCCAACCACCAAAACCTTTGTACCAGGTATGACTCCAACAAGCAGAGAGTTTTCCCCCTGATTCCCATTGACTCCAGTTTAGCTAGGGCTCCTTGATGCTATAATTAGTCAAATGCTGCCTTGATGTCAAGGGCAGTCACTCTCACCTCTGGCATTCAGCCCTTTTGTCCATGTTTGAACCAAGGCTGTAATGAGGTCAGGAGCTGAGTGACCCTGGCGGAACCCAAACTGAGTGTCTATGAGCAGGTTATTACTGAGTAAGTGGTACTTGATTGAAGCTGTTGATGGCTCCTTCTATCACTTTGCAGATCAACGAGAGTAGACTGATAGGGCGGTAATTGGTCAGGTTGGATTTATCCTGTTCTTGTGTACAGGGCACACCTGGGAAATTTTCAACATTGTTGGGTAGATGCCAGTGTTGTAGCTGTACTGGAACAGTTTGGCCAGGGGCATGGCAAGTTGCGGAGCACAAGTCTTCAGTACTATTGCCGGAATAGTGTCAGGGCCCATAGCCTTTGCAGCATCCAGCACCTTCAGCTCTATTTTGAAGTCGCGTGGGGTGAATCGAATTGGGTGAACACTGGCATCTGTGGGCACTTAGGGCTGAAGATTATTGAGAATGCTTGAGACTTGTCCTTTGCACAGGTGTGCTGGGCTCCTCCATCATTGAGGATGGGAATATTTGTGGAGCTTGCTCCTCCAGTGAGTTGTTTAATTCTCCACCACCATTCACGGCTGGACGTGGCAGGACTGCAGAGCTTAGACCTGATCCGTTGGTTTTAGGATTGTTTAGCTCTGATTTTCACTTGCTGCTTATGTTGTTTGGCACATAAGTAGTCCTGTGTTGTAGTTTCACCAGGTTGACACCTCATTGTTAGTTATGCATGGTTCTGCTCCTGGCATGCTCTACTGCATTCTTCATTGAACCAGGGTTGATCCCCTGGCTTGATGGTAATGGAAGAGTGGGGGATATCCCAGGCCATGAGGTTACAGATTGAGTCTGAATACAATTCTGCTGCTGCTGATGGCCCACAGCACGTCATGGATGCCCAGTCTTAACTTGCTAGATCTTTTCTGAATCTATCCCATTTAGCGTGATGTGATGATAGTGCCACACAAGAAGACTGGGCCTGGTTTAGCACAGTGGGCTAAACAGCTGGCTTGTAATGCAGAACAATGCCAGCAGCACGGGTTCAATTCCCGTAACGGCCTCCCCGAACAGGCGTCGGGATGTGGAGACCAGAGGCTTTTCACAGTACCTTCATTTGAAGCCCACTTGTGACAAGAAGCGATTATATTAGGGGCTGGTTCAGCACTGTGGGCTAAATAGCTGGCTTACAATGCAGAACAATGCCAGCAGCGCGGGTTCAATTCCCGTACCGGCCTTCCCGAACAGGCGCCGGAATGTGGCAACTAGGGGCTTTTCACAGTAACTTAATTGAAGCCTACTTGTGATTATTATTATTATTATTATTATTAAGACGATATCCTCAATGTGAAGATGGGACTTCATTTCCACAAGGACTGTGCGGTGTTTTTTCCACAGTAACTTCGTTGCAGTGTTACTGTAAGCCTACTTGTGACAATAAATATTATTATTATTATTACCGATACTGTCATGGGCAGATGCATCTGCAGCAGGCAGTTTGGTGAGGATGGCGATATCAAGTGTGATCTTCCCTCTTGTTGGTTCCCTCACCACCTGCTGCAGTCCCAGTCCAGCAGCTATGTCCTTTTAGACCCAGCCAGCTCAGTCTGTGGTGGTACTACCAAGCCACACTTGGTGATGGACATTGATGGGCATATTCTGTGGCTATTCCAACCTCAGTGCTTCCCCCAAGTTGTGTTCAACATGGAGGAGTACTAATTCATCAGCTGATGGTGGCCGGTATGTGATAATCAGCAGAAGGTCTCTTTGCCCATGGTCCCATGAGACTTCATGGGATCCAGAGTCAATGCTGTCAACTCCCAGGCAACCCCCTCCCGACTGTATATCACTGTGCCACCACCTCTGCTGGGTCTGTCCTGCCGGTGAGACAGGACGTACCCAGGAATAATGATGGTAGTGTCTGGGGCATTTTCTGTCGGTATTATTCTGTATGAATTACTATTTCAGGCTGTTGCTTGACCAGGCTGTGAGACAGCTCTCTCAACTATGGCACAAGCCCCCAGATGTTAGTAAGGAGGACTTTGCAGGGTTGACGGGGCTGCATTTGCCGTTGTCATTTCCGGTGCCTGGGTCGATGCCGGGAGGGCCATCCGGGTTCATTCCTTTGTGTTTCCTTTGTCATGATTGAATACCGAGTGGCTTGCTCGGCCATCTCAGAGGGCTTTTAAGAGACAACCACTGAGTTGCGTCTGGAGTCACATGTAGGCCAGACCAGGTAAGGACGGCAGATTTCCTTCCCCGAAGGGCATTAGTGGCAGCAGTTACAGGATGGCCAGTAGTTAATGGAGGCAAGGGCGGAGGGGGGGGGTCTCACCCAGTGGCTGAAGAGCTGGCAAGAACCACTCATTGCCACCATTAAGGAAAGTCTTCAAATTAAGTGTCAATCAGGTGGAAGCTGCTGTCATTGCACTCGCCAGAGGCACAGGATCATTGAGGGGCCCCAGTCCACAGCTGAGTGATGGCAGGTGATAGAAGTGGGCTCACAGGATGGGGGTTGTGCAGTGGGGGGGGGGTTGAGGGGGTGGGGGAAGAGATGGAACAGCGGCAAGGGCAGGAATGCCACTCTCTCATTGGGGCCCCTCCCTCCTGATACCAGATCCGTTGATCACCAAGAGCCTGACAATGAGGGACCACCTCAAGAAGCCAGCAAGCAACCCAGCAGGGCTTGCTTTTCAGGCTTCTCGCTTGGGTTAGTCAATCATGAAATGGACACTTAAACTTAAGGATCTCAATTGTCCTTAAGGCGGGGGAAAACAGACACCACATACCCGCCAGCGGAGGCAAGTGGACAATGGGCACTCATCCACCCCTCCCCAACTCCCACCATCTATCCCACCCGCGTTGCAAGGCCCACCTCCCAGCCCACTCCCATACAGAGAGTAAAATTCTAGCTAATGATTTTGTCTCAAGTTTTATCTGAATAGATATTAAAGTTAAAATGTACCTTTGGTTTCCAAGTGACAAACTTCAACAATGTTGATTAAAACCTTTTGCAACTCTTTCGATATGTTCGCCAGTGTAGTTGGAGGTCTGGTGCCCAGTAAAAGATTTGACACAGTCTTGTGCCCTCCATCTTGTTGGGTGTGGATGTGATACATCGAGATGTTCAATGGGTGCAAAGTGCCAATCACCTGGAGGGAACACAGAAGCGGCAATGTTGAGTCATAGATAATTTTCCCAAGAACAGATGACTGGAGATCAGCATGTTCTCGGCCGCCATGTACCTCGAATGGCGATCGAGCAGTTCTGGCGACAGACCATAATCCATGGCTTTATTGACAAACTTTATCATGGTCATCGCCCCTCAGCGAAACAATTGCATTATGGCAAGCCCTTAACATTTAAACTGAGGGGAAAAAGTATTTAATTTGGAACTCAAGATGAGCAGTTGCTGTAGTTGGGGAAGATTTTTAATATCCCCTGAGACATATAAGTCGTAAAGAAAGAAAGAAATTAAGAATTGCCATTTATATCATGGTTCCTCACAATCTCAGGACCTCAAAGCACTTGGAAGTGCAGACGCTGTTGGTAAATTTGGTAAACATTGCAGCCAATATGCGTAAAGTAAGCTCCCACAGACAGTATTGAGATACATATCTGGGTCATCTGTTTTGGTAAAGGAAGAATAAAGGCTTGTCTGAACCCACTTCTCCGCTTCAAAATAGTGCCTAGAAGAGCAGGTGGGGTCACAGTTTAACAGCTCACCAGGAAGGTGGTACTGCCAAAAGTGCAACTCTCCCAGAGCACTGAACTTAAATGTCCACTTACATTTTGTGCTCAGTTCTCTACAGTGGGACTCCCGCACGTGCTACCAACAGCTCTGTGCTCACACAATACGTTGCAGCAAACAACGCAGGGTGACCACAGCAGAAAGCTGCAAATTGCTGGTGCTCAACAAAATGTCCCAGGTGTTGCGGTCAAGAATTTGCAGTAGTAAGGCGGCACGGTGGCACGGTGGTTAGCACTGCTGCCCCATGGTGTCGAGGACCCGAGTTCAATCCTGGCCAGGTCACTGTTCGTGTGGAGTTTGCACATTCTCCTCATGTCGGCGTGGGTTTCACCCCCACAACCCAAAAAAGATGTGCAGGGTAGGTGGATTGGCCAAGATAAATTCCAAAAAAAATTGGAAGTTTATTTATCTTTTTTAAATTTGCAGTAAAGATTTTGTGGTAGTAATGACCACAAAATTACAGGCCGACTATCCTTTGTCCAAACATCTGAACATCTGCAAAAGCTGCACCTTTTTTTTGGACCTCATCGACCTTCAGCGTGGGAAGTCTAGTTTGTTGCCTGCTTTATTTTCCTGCCAATTCTTGTGGTTAACTTGTCAAAAAATGCATTCCAGGTACTCTTTATTTGTTATTCAGTGGAACATCCATCCGGCATGCGTACCAGGAACGAGCGGGGAGCCACGCGTGGGAGAACCTCGGCAGGTGCTGACCAGCCACCGTCTGGTAGGTGAATGCGGACGTTGTCTCCAGGGGCCAGGGAGGGAAGATCAGTTGCCCTTGTGTCGTACGATCTCTTCTGGCGATCGCGCTGCAGTTGCATCCTATGCAGTACCGGAGCATGGTCTATTGTTGGTGCCAGGATGGAAGGCACAGTGGTTCTGAGGGCACGACCGCTCAGCAGCTGTGCTGGCAAGAGACCCGTGGCTAGTGGGGCCGAGCGATAGGCCAGCAGGGTGAGGTAGAAGTCCGATCCGGCAGCAGCAGCCTTGCAGAGGAGCCGCTTGGCAATGTGAACGCCCTTCTCCGCCTTTCCATTGGACTGGGGATGCAGAGGGCTGGATGTCACGTGTGTGAAGCCATACGAGGCCGCAAAGGACGACCATTCATGGCTGGCAAAACAGTGCCCATTGTCCGACATGACAGTCATCGGAATGCCGTGGCGAGCAAAGGTGTCTTTGCAGGCCCTGATGACAGCAGACGACGTCAGATCGTGCAGGCGTATGACTTCTGGGTAATTGGAGAAGTCGTCCACTATGATAACATAGTCCATGCCGAGCGTGTGAAATAGGTCGACACCCATCTTCGCCCAGGGGGACGTCACCAGCTCATGGGGCAGAAGCGTCTCAGGAGGTTGCGCCGGCTGAAACCTTTGGCAGGTTGTACAGTTGATCACCATGTTGGCAATATCGTCACGGATGCCCGGCCAGTATACCGCCTCTCGGGCCCTCCGTCTGCACTTCTCGACCCCCAAGTGAACTTTGTGTATTTGATCGAGAACCAGCTTGCGCATACTCTGCGGAATCACAATCCGGTCCAGCTTCAGAAGGATCCCATCAATGACGGCTAGGTCGTCTCGTACATTCTAGAACTGCGGGCACTGCCCTTTGAGCCATCCTCCCGTCATGTGGCGCATCACTCGCTGTAAAAGGGGGTCGGCCACTGTCTCTCGGCGTATGAGGGCCAGACTGGAGTCGTCAGCCGGCAGATTTTCCGCTGTCAAAGCCACCTGTGCCTCGACCTGACATACGAACCCCTCCGCATCTGGCGGCGTGCTCACTGCTCTGGATAGGGCGTCCGCCACTATGAAGTCTTTCCCTGGAGTGTAGACCAGTTGGAAGTCATACCTCCTGAGTTTAAGTAGGATGCGCTGGAGGCGAGGGGTCATGTCGTTCAGGTCCTTGTTTATTATGCTGACCAGGGGGCGGTGGTCAGTTTCGACCGTGAACCGTGGAAGACCATAGACGTAATGGTGGAACTTGTCTAAACCGGTTAGCAAGCCCAGGTATTCTTTTTCGATTTGCGCGTAGCGCTGCTCTGTGGGGGTCATGGCCCGCGACGCATAGGTAACCGGGGCCCATGACGACGTGTCATCCCTCTGCAGGAGCACTGCTCCAATGCCGGATTGGCTGGCATCAGTTGAGATTTTGGTGGGACGAGACGTGTCGAAGAACGCCAACACTGGTGCCGTGGTGAGTTTGCGTTTGAGCTCCCCCCATTCCAGCTGGTGTGTGTGTTGCCACTGGAACTCTGTAGATTTTTTGACGAGGTGGCGCAGAGACGTTGTGTAGGAGGCAAGGTTGGGAATGAATTTCCCTAGGAAGTTGACCATGCCAAGGAAGCGTAGGACAGCCTTCTTGTCGGCCGGCTGCGGAATGGCTGTGATGGCGCTTACCTTGTCTGCATCCGGACGGACCCCTGACCGGGAGATATGGTCCCCCAGGAACTTCAATTCGGTCTGGCCAAAGGCGCATTTGGCTCAGTTGAGACGCAGGCCATTTTCCCGTATGCGGGCAAAAACGCGTTGGAGACGATGTATGTGCTCCTGCGGTGTGGTGGACCAGATGATGACATCGTCCACATATACGCACACCCCTTCGATGCCTTCCATCATCTGCTCCATGATTCTGTGGAAGACCTCGGATGCCGAGATGATGCCAAATGGCATCTGGTTGTAGCAGAATCTGCCGAAAGGGGTGTTGAAGGTACATAGCTTTTGGCTGGACGGGTCCAGTTGGATCTGCCAAAATCCTTTAGAAGCATCCAGTTTCGTGAATATCTTCGCTTGGGCCATTTCACTGGTGATCTCCTCCCGTTTGGGTATGGGATAATGTTCCCGCATAATGTTATTATTGAGGTCTTTGGGGTCTATACAGATGCGGAGCTCGCCAGAGGGCTTCTTGACACACACCATGGAGCTGACCCATGGCGTGGGCTCCGTGACCCTGGATAGGACCCCTTGGTCCTGGAGATCCTGCAGCTGCAACTTGAGGCGGTCTTTAAGTGGCGCAGGAACCCTGCGAGGTGCGTGAACGACCGGGATGGCGTCCGGTTTGAGGTGAATTCGGTAGGTGTATGGCAGTGTTCCCATGCCTTCGAATGCCTCCTGGTTGTGGGCGAGGAGCGATTGGAGCTGTGCTTTGAACTCTGCATCCGGGAAGTCAGACGTGCCGTCTGGAGAGAGAGAGAGAATTTGTTGCACAAGGTGGAGAGCCTTACATGCCTGTGCGCCCAGCAGGGAGTCCTTCGATGAGCCAACTATCTCGAACGAAAATGTGGCCGTGTGTGTTTTGTGTGTCACCTGGAGCTGGCAGGATCCCATGGCCGGGATAACGTTCCCGTTGTAGTCGACCATCTTGCACCGGGATGGCTGGATTGGTGGTCAGACCTTCATGGCATAGAATGTTGACCATGCTATGAGGTTGGCGGAGCCGCCAGTGTCCAGGCGGAAAGTAATCGGCGATCGGTTGACCGTCAGGGTGGCACTCCATTCATCGGCCGGATTGATGGTGTTGACCCGGTTCACATCAATGACCGCAACCCGGAAGGCGTCTTGGCCATCTGTGTCGTCGATTTGGATGTCGTGATGTGGAGGCTGGATGGTCCGCACGTGTCTGCGAGGTTGTCGGAGATGTGGAAGATCCACAGGTTGAGCCGCTCGACAGTAGGCAGCGTAGTGACCCATCTTGCCACAGCATAGGCATTGTTGGGTTTTTGTAGGACATTGCCCTTTTAAATGTGCAGCTCCACAGTTGCCGCACGTCATGACGTCATGGCGTTCGTTACGCCACTGCGCATGCGCAGTTCGGTCTTGCGTCGGGCGCGCATTGCGCAGCACGTCCCTCAGTGTTGCCATAGGTTTTGGCGCGCACAAACGCGGGAGGCCTCAAAAGGCGCGCGAAACGGCCGCCCTCGTCCGGGCCGCGGGCCGGGAGAAACTCGATTGCCTGGATGCGTTCGGCCTCGTGGGCCGCCTGGCTTGCCAATTCGATTGCGTGGGACCCCCTCCGTGCCGATTCGGTCGCCTGAAATTGGGCATAGCGGCTGGTCGCATTTTCATGCAGGACACAGGCTTCAACTGCAGATGCTAAGGTCAGGCCTTTAATTTTTAGAAGCTGCTGGCGTAGGTCACTGGAGGCAACGCCAAAAACGATCTGGTCCCGGATCATGGACTCTGAGGTGGTGCCGTAACCGCAGGACTGCGCGAGTATGCGGAGGTGCGTCAGGAAGGGCTGAAAGAGCTCATCCTTACCTTGTAGGCGCTGCTGAAAGATATACCTCTCAAAGCTTTCATTGACCTCAACGTTGAAGTGCTGGTCGAGCTTGAGGAGGACCGTGTCATATTTAGATTTGTTCTCGCCTTCCGCGAACACCAAGGAGTTGTATACATCGATGGCGTGCTGACCTGCGGTAGTGAGGAGCATGGCAATCTTTGTTTCGTCCGAGGCGCCCTGTTTTTCATTGGCTCGCATGAACAGTTCGAATCGCTGCTTGAAGAGCTTCCAATTGGTGCCCAGGTTCCCAGCGATTTGCAATGGCTGCGGTTTGTTGTGGGTGTCCATGGCTCGGGATAGCAGATTTGCCGGTAAGTATCGATTCACTCACTGGTACCATGTGGTGTTGGGTGCTCTGAGGTACAGACGAACCAACACGGTTGCGATTGGTACAACGCAGTTTTATTCCAACAATTATTTACACATCTGACTTGGTACTCAGCATGTGGTGACGGTGTGAGTGTCTTGTTACTGAGGTCCTGGTCTTGTCCTGTCTCCAGATGGACTGGCCAGCAGGTGTCGTGTTTCTTGTCTTATACTGTGTCTGCTCTTGTCTGTGATTGGCTGTTGTGTTATGTGTGCTGATTGGTCTGTTGGTCTGTCTATCATGATGTGTGTGTTGTGATGTGTGTTTGAATATCATGACAGGTCTCACCCCACAACCCAAAAGGATGTTCAGTGTAGGTGGATTGGCCACGCTAAATTGCCCCATAATTGGAAAAAGAAGAATTGGGCACTTTAGATTTATTAATAACAGAGTTGACTGAAATCCAAAACGCAATCAGTTCCCAGCGGTTTGGATAGAGGGTACTCAACCTGTATTGGCGGTTCCCATCATTAATCCACTGAAACTGATAGCGATATTTGGATTTCTGCCTTCAACTGCGTATGGGCATCCACATAAGCAAGTAAAATAATGAATGTATTTTGAATACGTAATTATTAAATATTAAGCTAATCAATAATTGGTTAAAATAGCGATGAATAAAGGGTTGACATACTGCTGAGTGCAAGAATCTCAGGTGATTCATCAGATCGAACTCGGCCTGCTCAAAATCCTGCTTCACTTCAATCAGCAACTGGAAGTATCCTTCACCCCCTGTTAAAAGACAAAGCAGAAAATGGCACAATACCCTGAGTGATCACATCTTGCGAATCCTCACCAACACTAATCGGTAATCTGGTAAAGAATGCCAGCTGCAGGAGGTGGATTCTTTTCATAAACACGATTCCGATGTGGGTTTTTTACCCTGCTTCTATACTGATAATAATTTCTGAATGATTTTTCCCTAATTTCCCTGTTTTCAACGTCATTGCTATAAACACTCAAATCCAGCTCGCACTCCTCAATGTTAGTGGGCAGACACTTAAGCCGCCTATGTCCATTCATTTACTTCAACTATTAGAGTTTCCATTAAAGCAACAGGCAAATGGCTGGCACGGTGGTTAGCACTGCTGTCTCACAGAGCCAGGGACCCCTGGTTCGATTCCGGCCTTCTGTGACTGTCTGTGTGGAGTTTGTACGTTCTCTCTGCATGGGTTTCCTCCAGTTGCTCTGGTTTCCTCCCATAGTCCAAAGAAGTGCAGATAAGGTGGATTGGCCATGATATAATTGCCCCTTAGTTAAGGGTGGGGGTGTGGGGTTATATCAGGCCTAGATAGGTTGTTCTTTCAGAGGGTCAGTGCAGACTCGATGGGCCAAATGGTCTCCTTCTGCGCTGTAGTGATTCTATGGATAGTAACTTCATCTAAACCTTCCTTCGCACGGGATAATTTCCAGGCCACTGAGTCAGGGTTTACAGACGCTCCCTTACTTCAATAAGTGGCATTTCAGACCAATTGATTGTGTCACTTGGAGATGTTCCCTTAACAATCTGTCACTGGATCAGCTGAGCAGCCAGTTAGATCAACCCAGCACCCTACAAGACAGAGTAGGTTAGTGAGAAGGAACTGTTGCAGGTTAAATAGTTCCGCACCATAATAATCTCACAGTTGTGATTCCTTGCTTTGGGCCCCGTATCTAAGGAAGAATGTGCTGGCCTTGGAAAGGGTTCAGAGGAGGTTCACAAGAATGATTCCTGGAATGAAGAACTTGTTGTATGAGGAACGGTTGAGAACTCTGGGTCTGTACTCGTTGGTGTTCAGAAGGATGAGGGGGGATCTTATTGAAATTTACAGGATACTACGAGGCCTGGATAGAGTGGACATGGAGAGAATGTTTCCACTTGTAGGAAAAACTAGAACCAGAGGACACAATCTCAGACTAAAGGGACGATCCTTTAAAACAGAGATGAGGAGGAATTTCTTCAACTAGAGGGTGGTGAATCTGTGGAACTCTTTGCCACAGAAGGCTGTGGAGACCAAATAACTGAGTGTATTTAAGACAGAGATAGATAGGTTCTTGTTTAATAAGGGGATCAGGGGTTATGGGGAGGAGGCAGGAGAATGGGGATGAAACATATCAGCCATGATTGAATGGCGGAGCAGACTCGATGGGCCGAGTGGCCTAATTCTGCTCCTATGTCTTATGGTCTTATGATAGATTGGATTTTATTGAATTTGAAAACAATTTCAACACAGAATGATGTCAGGAAAATGTTACAACACCCTGGGTGAGTGCATGGTCAGTTCCAGCCCCACAGAGCCCAGAGTCCCAACATAAGTGAATGAACCAATAATTGGTATTTTCCTGAGATCTTTAACCCTTGACTGCTCCAATGAGTTACAGACACCAGATTTATAGGTAAAACAATAACAAACTTTATTTACAGTAAGAAGTCTTACAACACCAGGTTAAAATTTATAACAAGACTAAAGAATGATTATATAGAGGAAATAATTGGCACTATGGTCTACCAATCTACCTACTCCCTAAAACCCCATCCCGCCCTCCACCCAGACACACAGAAGACAGACACACAATAAGGGGAGGGGAAGAATTAAAACAATGGGAGTTGAAGGAAAAGGTTTGAGATGAATCTTCGCTGCTGCAGTTGTAGCCTCTGGAGGCGCCGCACTTCTCCGAATGTGACCCTCTGGGGAATTGGTTTATATTAGAGATTCAGGTCACCATTCTGACGTCTGACCACCAGATGGAGCCTCACACAGGAAATTCAGGTCAGTGCAATTCTGACCTCTCACCACTGGATGGAGCTACCGTCTACCCGACGTATTACTGAAACTTTAAACCTGAGAATTTTGCAATGTTTTTCGTTTGCCTGATCTCTGTACAGAAACACCGGCTGTATTAGAAAGAGTGTTCTCAGATTGGGCTCTTTCCAGCCTTTCAGACACAGGATTACAGAATCATAGATCTGGTTAAGAAACCGCCTGCAATTTTTCACTTTAGAAGTCTCTCTTCACAGTTCTGACTGCTGTCTGTCTTTTAAAGAGGAGTGCCCTCACATATCTGACCAGGAGTTTTAAACATCACCTGGTAGAGGGAGAGAAAGAGAGAAAGAGAGAGAGAGTGTGAGAGAGAGAGAAAGAGAGAGAGCAGAGAAAAAGTGTCTTCCCGCTTGCTCCTGGCCTGTGTCTTCTCACAGAACCCAGGACAAAAATGGGGCTCTTCACATGACCCGCCTTTCTTCAGAAAGATTCTGAATGGCTCCACCAATTGCAAGCAACAACAGGAGATAGTTCAGAATTTCAGATTCACCAATTGGCTGCTTGCCAAGTCTATCATATTGACATCACAGAACCCAAAAGGGAAGTCGTGGGCAAGTCCATTAGACCAGGGGTGTTTCGTTTTGCAACAGCTAGCAAGAAGATTGTAGATTAGAGGCAGCCAGGACAGGAATTAAAAAGGAAACAGAACAGACAAAGGTTTTACGACAGTATCCTAACAAAATTAAAGGTAGTTGTATGGGTTTTATTTTGTTTACGGGATTCGGGTGCGACTTGCTAGATCAGCATTTATTGCCCATCCCTAACTGCCCTCCATTTCAGAGAGCATTTGAGAGTGAACCGCACTGTTATGGGTCTGGAGTCACATGTAGGCCATACCAGATAAGAATGGCAAATTCCCTTCCCTAAAGGGCATTAATGAATGAGATGGATTTTTACAACAATCAACAATGGTTTCATGCTCATTGTTAGACTTTTTAATCCCAGATATGTATTGAATTCAAATTTCACCATCTGTCGTGATGGGTTTCAAACCTGGCGCCCCAGATCTTGCCCTGGATTACTAGTCTAGTGAAAATACCACCATGCCACTGCCTTCCTTTTATATTAGAATTGGTAAACATGAGAAATAAGGTGTAGTTTCAAGTGTCTTTAATTTAATGCCTGGAAGGACAAAAGCTGTATTTGGATTAATATTGGACAAAGGGGTTTGTGTATGTTGGGGTTGGTTAAGTTCCAACTGTGTCTCCATTGGGCTTAGAGAGGGCTACGGTGTCAAGAATAAATAAAAGGCATAAGCATGTTGGTGGTGCTTAGCAACTGGGGCCTAATAAGGTAGAGAAGCTTTTAAATTTTAGTTTTAGCTGAATTTGTTGGAAACAGGACCTCAGGGCGTGAACAGCTCTCAACTCTGCCAGAAGAAAGACTGGACAGGATGGGAACTACAAAGAGGCAGGCTTCCTATTGTAGAAGTTACAGTCCGGATAACCAGGGAATTTGGACAAAAAGAACCTTTAAGACAGCTGAAGTTAAGAGAACAGAGACTAAGATATTGTTCAGAAGAATTCAAGCAAGAACAAAGAAAGAGTTAAAGAGACAATTGCAATGACTAGATTTATGAGGTAAATGAAACGTCTAATGCCATTTCAATAGTCTGGGAATCAAAAGTTAAAGCAATTGTGAGCAGTTTGCACAGCAGTCAAAACAAGGAAATCCTAAAGGTGATGGTGTAAAATCTGGATTCAGTGTAAGAGCAGAGCAGAAGCTTTGTTTAAAAGTGTCTTTTGGAAAACCTGGTTTGGATTTCAGAATCCAAGCCAATTTGGAAAAGTATTATTATGCGACAAGATTCTAAAATGTGTTTTGGGGAGATGCTGAGGAGACTTCTACAAACATTCACTTGGGGGTTCAGAATGGAGGGCGCACCTGCCCACAGTCATCTTGTGTGCTTAAATGGGACTTTGTGTTCATGAGAACATTGTAGCTTTTGATATATTTTGGAACCCGTGTTAATCTTAAAATTTGTGTGTAATTTTTAAGATAAGGGGGAGGAGTAAAGGCGTATTATATCAGAATCCATCTTTTCATGTTCAATAAATGTTTTTTGTCTTATTAAAACTAATTAGCGGTCCTGTCACTCTGTTACTTCATGTTTTATTTAAAAAATTAAAGTTAAGGTCTTTTGAGTCAGGGTTCTATTCTGGGATCCTCCCGTCCAGTTATAACGTCAACTGGGATCATAACAATGAGTAAAACTGATCATACGGAGTTTATAGAACATAGAATTTACAGTGCAGAAGAAGGCCATTCGGCCCATCAAGTCGGCACCGACCCTTGGAAAGAGCGCTCTATCCAAGCACACACCTCCACCCTATCCCCATAACCCCACCCAACATTTTCTAAACACTCAAGGCAATTTAGCATGGCCAAGCCACCTAACCTGTACATCTTTGGACTGTGGGAGGAAACCGGAGCACCCGGCGGAAACCCACGCAGACACGGGGAGAACGTGTAGACTCCACACAGACAGCGACCCAAGCCGGGAATCGAACTTGGGAACCTGGAGGTGTGAAGCAACTGTGCTAACCACTGTGCTATGTATGGAGGTATATTTCACAGATATACCTCCTTATATCTGTGAATCATCCAAATACTCCGAGAATTCAACTCTAACTGGAAATAATCTCACTGAGCCCTTGCCTTCCCCAACAATACTGCACCGTAATCGTTCTTCGGAAACTTCCACTTTCAGACATACTGGAAAAGTAACAGGTTCAATCCTCGGGCTGTTAATTTCAGCCTGAGCAGCAATATGGTTTCCAAGATTACAACAGCTTTGGAGCAGCGCGAGGCGAAATCAGCTCAGATCCTGATCACTGTCTATTGACTGTTGCTGGGTACTGGACCTGCATGAACATACATATTAGAGGGCTTGGATCACTCAGCCCTTCGAGCCTGCTCCACCATTTCAGAACCTCATGGTTTGACTCCACATTCCTGCCTACCCCAATAGCCTAGTTCTAGGTTCTCCCACAAGTGGACACATCCTCCCCATGTCGACACTGTCAATACCCCTCAGGATCTTAAATGTTTCAATCAAGTCGCCTCTTAATCTTCTACACTCCAGCGGATACAAGGCTAACATCTCCAACCTTTCCTCATAAGACAACCCATTCAATCCAGGTACTAATCTGGTCAACCTTCTCTAAACTGTTTCTAACGCATTTACATCTTTCCCTAAATAAGGAGACCAATACTGTACACAATACTCCAGATGTGGTCTCACTCGCGCCCAATATATAAGTAAAGCGTAACCTCCCTACCCTTGTACTCAATTCACCTAACAATGAATATGAATGTTGGTAAGGATAAGAATCATCGGGGCAGCACGTTGGCGCAGTGGGTTAGCCCTGTTGCCTCACAGCGCCGAGATCCCAGGTTCGATCCCGGCTCTGGGTCACTGCCCGTGTGGAGTTTGCACATTCTCCCAGTGTCTGCGTGGGTTTCGCCCCCACAACCCAAAGATATGCAGGTGGATTGGCCATGTTAAATTGCCCCTTAATTGGAAAAGATTAATTGGGTACACTAAATTTATAATTTAAAAAAAGGATAAGAATCATACACAAAAAGGGGACCACCCGGCCCATCGTACTGGTGTGAGCTCTGTGAAAGAGCTATCCAATTAGACCCACTCCCTTTGCTGCTTCCCCGTAACCCAATCATTATTGCTTTTCAAGTATGTATTCAGCTCCACGTTGAAAAGCACTGTTGAATCTGCCACCACCATCTTTTCAGGCAGCTGAGCTTAAAAAAGTTTGCCGAATCCCACCTTCGGTTCTGTTCCAAATGAAAATCAAAATGAAAAAGGAATCGGATAATTCTTTGAAAAAAATTTTAAATATTCACAGGGCTTCAGGGAAAGGGGCAAGGAAGCGGGCTAGCTGAGTGGCTCTTGCAGAGGGCCAGCATGGACAGAATGGGCCAAATGGGGCTGGTTTAGCACAGTGGGCTACACAGCTGGCTTGTCATACAGAACAAGATCGCCAGCGCAGGTTCAATTCCCGTACCAGCCTCCCCGAACAGGCAACGGAATGTGGCGACTGGGGCTTTTCACAGTAACTTCATTGAAGCCTACTTGTGACAATAAGTGATTATTATTATTATTATTAAATGGTAACCACGCTGTGATTTGACCTTAAATCTGTTTCTTTGGGTTACCTGAAGTGCAAACAGCTTGTCCCTGTTCACGCTATCAAACCTCTCTAATTTGGAACACCTATTTTTTTGAGGAATTGTGAGATTGATGGTAAATCTTTGGAATTAACAGGTTTGCCGTGTTAAAAGCTCTGTATAAATACACGCTGTTTGTTGCAAGTCTCAGATGGCTCCAGTCCATTGAAATTCACAGTTAACACCTGCTAATCTTAGCTCCTCGAGTGGTGGTGCTATAATCCTTCTCCCAGACTCCCGAAACAGGCCCAGCTCAAAGATCTAGCATTCCCTTCTGGTTGATGGTGAGCGAAGATCGCAGCACATCCCCTTCACCCCTGGATGTAACCGAAGAAAATCAAAACGGATCAACTTAGTGAAGGCAGCTTCGTCTACCGCAAGACGGCGGACAGCATATACTGCATGGAATTGCATGTTGGCCGCACACTGCATCATTACCCCGAGAAACCTGCAGAGCCAAACGTGAAAATATTTGCCAATTACATTTAAACAAAGAGCGTGTCTCTTCCAGTGGGGTGCAGTGCACATCGTCGTCATGCTTACAGCACTCTGGTTCCTTGCTAATTGAGCGACTAAAACTAGAGGCAGATTCCACTGAGACACTACCTGATTTCTCTGTTAATTAGCCCACAGGCAAACCTTTATCATTAATTGGTGGAACTGACTGGATTGCTTTCTGATACAAAGTGAAGGCAGATATTTTGTGGGAACACATTCAATACACCCGATACAAATCAGAACAGTTGACTCAAGATGAGCGTCTATGATTTTAAAAAATAAATTTAGAGTACCTAATTCATTTTTTTCCCAATTAAGGGGCAATTTAGCGTGACCAATCCACCTATCGTGCACATCTTTCGGGTTGTGGGGGCGAAACCCACGCAAACACGGGGAGAATGTGCAAACTCCACACAGACAGTGACCCAGAGCCTTAATCGAACCTGGGACCTCGGCGCCGTGAGGCAGCAATGCTAACCACTGCGCCACCGTGCTGCCCTTGTCAATGATTTTTTAATACGTTATTGTATAATTTCCACTGGGCGTGATCTCTGCGGCAATTAAAAGGGTTTCATGTAACAAGTGTTTGGCAAAGGTTTTATTTAGTTTATCCAGGGTGAATATTCATGTTGCATTCTTCATCACGGGGGTATCTCCACCAGTACTCGACCCTGGAATCTTCGTGCAATCATAGAATTATTAGCCATTCACACTATCGGTGCTAATGCCGGCTCTCTGTGTGAACTAGCCAGTAAATTCCACTGCCCTACCCTCTCCCCACAGCCCTCCAACTCTTGCCTTAATTGCCTTTTGAAAGTTATGGTTGAACCTGCTTCCATCACCCTTTCCGGTAATGCAGTCCAGTTTCCATCAGTTTGCTGACTGCTTCTTGCAGAGTACCAGCAGAAACCCGACGGGCCAAATGGCCACGTTCTGTGCTGTAACAATTCCTCAGCACATGGTTCTTTTGCCAATTATCTTCAATCATTCACTCTTTTCCGCAAGCCACTCAGTCACTAGGAGGTGGGGCGGGGGGGGGGGGGGGGTGCGGTGGAAGCAAGGGGGCAAACATATCTAAGACACAGTGTTGAATCTATCAGCATTGTGCAGTACCTGCTGGGATAGGTGAGGTGCACACTGATTCCCCGCTCACACCGCAACATTTCTGCAGTCCTGAACAGTCAGTGTCCCATCTGCAGCTGTGGTTCCCCGTGGCCTTCTCCTCTGGCTGGCATGTTCCCGGATGTGAAGCAAACTCCTCGCTTCTGTTCAAAGCTGAGGGAATCAAACATGTGACAAGTCAGTAGGGCCTAAACACTCCTTAACCTTGAGAATAACCTGTATGAATATTACATCTTGCAGCCACTGTGCTCATTCACCTGATATTCCAATATCCACTATGTTAACGAGATCATTTATTTTAAATTGATTAATGTCCACATTAAAATCCAGAAAAATTATTTTCTTCCAAATCTATGAGGTGTCCAGAGGTTAATTGTCAAAATCCTGGTGATTTGTTCAGTATCGTTTCAATGACCTGTCAACTCATGATGCAAGCAGTATTCTGAAATCCCACACATGTTGATGTAAAACCCTCCTGACACGGTGACACAGTGGTTAGCACTGCTGCCTCACAGCGCCAGGGACCCGGGCACTCCACTAGTTACAGGTTACCATCCTGAAAATGCCCCTCTTATCCCAACTCTCTCTCTTCTTTCAGTTAGCCAATCCTGTATCCATGCTAATGTACTGCCCCCAACACCATGGGCTCCGATCTTATTAAGTAGCCCTCTGTACGGTACCTAATCGAAAACCTTTTGGAAATACAAATATATTATGATGCACAATCAATAACTCTCGAGACGAAGGGGAGTCATCTAGTCGGCTTTAATCAGCTAGAACTGTACCCAGCAGCGGTGATACAGAAAGTGAGGGCTGCTGGGACGGCATTGGTTCTTATACCCCGCCTCTCAGGGCGGGGCTATGTACATTATCCAATGGTAGACCCCTCGGTCTAGCCAATGGTCATTCACCTCTCAGGTACTGCAATACCTGGTATTACCACATTCACCCCCTGTTAAAAAAGAACCCAGCGGGGTGATGGCCAGTGTTACTGTGGCCTTTGCATGGTAGGACCAGGTATTGCAGGTGCCATAATGTCAAAGGTAACGGAGAAAGTTTTTTTTTCATGGTGCGGCAATCAGACGATCGGGTGGCCTGGTCGTCCTTCTGGAGCGTCTGAGTTTCGGCGACGATCCTGGTGGGGGCCCCGGCGGTTGTGACTCCGGGAACGTGGTGTCTTCCTCCCAGGCAGTTCGTCACCCCTAAGCGGCGCTGTAGGGGCGAAAAGTGGGCAGGGGGAGGGGCGCCTGCAGGGGGCATCGGTGCCTGTTCGGCGCTGGGTAGGGGTTCCGGCGGCAATACTGACCCTCCGGTCAGGTGCTGCGGGGGGGGGGGGGGCAATGGCACGGGCGGGCGTGGGGCTCCGGCGGGCGCCAGGTCCCGAAGGGAGACCGTGTCTTGGCGGCCGTCGGGGAATGCTACGTAGGCGTACTGGGGGTTGGCGTGCAGCAGGTGGACACTCTTGACCAACGGGTCCGACTTGTGCACCCTCACATGTTTCCGCAGCAGGGCGGGTCCCGGTGTCGCTAGCCAGGTGGGGAGCGAGGTCCCGGAGGAGGACTTCCTGGGGAAAACCAGGAGACGTTCGTGAGGTGTCTGGTTTGTGGTAGTACATAGCAGTGACCGAATGGAGAGAAGGGCCACTGGGAGGACTTCTTGCCAGCGGGAGACTGGGAGATTCCTGGACTGAAGGGCCAGCAGGACGGTCTTCCAGACCGTTGCATTCTCCCTTTCTACCTGCCCGTTTCCCCGGGGGTTGTAACTTGTCGTCCTGCTCGAGGCGATGCCTTTGCTAAGCAGGAACTGACGCAGCTCGTCGCTCATAAAGGAGGACCCCCTATCACTGTGGATGTAAGCGGGGAAACCGAACAGTGTAAAAATACTTTGGAGGGCCTTGATGATGGTGGTTGCAGTCATGTCGGGACAGGGGATGGCGAATGGGAACCGGGAGTATTCGTCAATCACGTTAAGGAAGTACGTGTTGCGGTCGGTGGAGGGGAGGGGGACTTTGAAATCCATGATGAGGCGTTAAAAGGGACGGGAAGCCTTTATCAGATGCACCCTCTCTGGTCGGTAGAAGTGCGGTTTGCACTCCGCGCAGATTTGGCAGTCCCTGGTGACTGTCCTGACCTCCTCGATGGAATACGGCAGGTTTCGGGTCTTAACGAAATGGAAGAACCGAGTGACTCCCGGGTGGCAGAGGTCCTCGTGGAGGGCTCGGAGGCGGTCTACTTGTGCGGTGGCACAAGTGCCGCGGGACAGGGCATTAGGAGGCTCATTCAGCTTCCCAGGACGGTACAAGATCTCGTAATTGTAGGTGGAGAGTTCTATCCTCCACCGCAAGATCTTGTCGTTTTTTATCTTGCACCGCTGTGCATTATCGAACATGAAGGCCACCAACCGTTGGTCCGTGGGAAGAGTGAATCTCCTGCCGGCCAGGTAATGCTTCTAGTGTCGCACAGCTTCTACTATGGCCTGGGCCTCCTTTTCGACTGAGGGGTGGCGAATTTCGGAAGCTGGAAGACCGAGACCCCGTTCGTGACACCGAAGGGAACCCTTAAAAAGTGGTAGAGCCGCCCATCTGCTTCGAAGGCAGCGTACTGGCGGTCACTATTACGGAGGGGTAGCTGGTGGTAGGCAGACTTGAGATCCACCGTGGAGAAGACCTTGTATTGCGCAATCCTGTTTACCAGGTCGGCAATACGGGGACGAGGGTAATGCTTCTAGTGTCGCACAGCTTCTACTATGGCCTGGGCCTCCTTTTCGACTGAGGGGTGGCGAATTTCGGAAGCATGGAGAGTGCGGGAGAAGAAAACCACGGGCCTGCCCGCTTGGTTGAGGGTGACTGCCAGAGCTACGTCGG
The DNA here is from genome assembly GCF_047496885.1 of Scyliorhinus torazame. Lineage (NCBI taxonomy): Eukaryota > Metazoa > Chordata > Chondrichthyes > Carcharhiniformes > Scyliorhinidae > Scyliorhinus > Scyliorhinus torazame. The sequence goes on from NC_092714.1 coordinate 24,579,024, forward strand.
ACGCGTTGCTCTCGACCTGGAAGGGGAGGGACTCGTCGATGGGGCGCATCGTGGCTTTTGCGATGTCCGCTTTGATGCGGCAGAAGGCCTGGCGGGCCTCCGTCGACAGGGGGAAGGTTGTGGATTGGATCAGGGGTCGAGCCTTGTCGGCGTAATTAGGGACCCATTGTGCATAATAGCTAAAGAAGCCGAGGCAGCGCTTTAGGGCCTTGGGGCAGTGAGGGAGGGGGAACTCCATGAGGGGGCGCATGCGTTCAGGGTCGGGGCCTATGACTCCATTTTGCACTACGTAGCCTAGGATGGCTAGATGGTCAGTGCTAAACACGCATTTATCCTTATTGTAGGTCAGATTAAGGAGGTGCGCGGTCTGGAGAAATTTACGGAGGTTGGTGTCGTGGTCCTGCTGGTCATGGCCGCAGATGGTGACGTTATCAAGGTACGGGAACGTTGCACGTAAGCCGTACCGGTCAACCATTCGGTCCATCTCACGCTGGAAGACCGAGACCCCGTTCGTGACACCGAAGGGAACCCTTAAAAAGTGGTAGAGCCGCCCATCTGCTTCGAAGGCAGCGTACTGGCGGTCACTATTACTGAGGGGTAGCTGGTGGTAGGCAGACTTGAGATCCACCGTGGAGAAGACCTTGTATTGCGCAATCCTGTTTACCAGGTCGGCAATACGGGGACGAGGGGACGCGTCCAGTTGCGTAAACCGATTGATGGTCTGGCTATAGCGATGACCATCCTATGTTTCTCCCTGGTCTTTACCACCACTACGTGAGCCCTCCAGGGGCTGTTGCTTGTTTCGATGACCCCTTCCTTCAGCAGCCGTTGGACCTCGGACCTGATGAAGATCCGGTCCTGGGCACTATACCGTCTGCTCCTGCTGGCGACGGGTTTGCAATCCGGGGTGAGGGTCGCAAACAGGGAAGACGGGTCGACCTTAAGGGTCGCGATGCCGCAGACAGTAAGGGGGGGTATCGGGCCGCCAAATTTAAAGGTCAGGCTTTGTAGGTGGCACTGGAAATCCAGTCCAAGAACGGTGGCTGCGCAGAGGTGCGGCAGCACGTACAGGCGGAAATTGTGGAATTCCCTGCCTTGGACAGTGAGGTTCGCTAGGCAGAACCCTTTTATCTGCACCGCGTGTGACCCGGAGGCCAGGGAGATCCTTTGTTTTACGGGATGGGTGACAAAAGAACAGCGCCTTACCGTGTCGGGGTGGACAAAGCTTTGCGTGCTCCCGGAGTCGATCAGGCACGACGTCACATGGCCGTTGATGGCGATCGTTGTGGTGGCCTTCGCTAGCGTCCGGGGCCGACTCTGATCCAGGGTAACGGAGGCCAGCTGCAGCAAAGAGTTCTGGTCGGGCAGCGCGTACTCAGCCGTGCTGGGGGCTTGAGGCCCCACCCAAGATGGCGGCGGCGAGGGACAAAATGGCGGCGCCCACCCATCCAGCATGGTTGCCGGGGGGCAAAATGGCCGCGGCCGCGGGTCGCACGCTGCCTGGGGAGAGAAGGGCAGCGGTGAGCCTTGGACTGCCGGGACTTGAAAGAAAGGCTGTGCCCGTGGGTCGCCCGTGGCCCTAGGATAGGGGGGTGGAGGTGAGCGCTGGAGCGGGGCGTGCTGCGGCGTTCCGGAGGCGCAGGAGACCGCGGCCACGGCGCGGGGCGGTGGGCGCTGGCCGGTCGGGGCCTGGAGCGGGGCGTGCTGCGGCGTTCCGGAGGCGCAGGAGACCGCGGCCATGGCACGGGGCGGTGGGCGCTGGGCGGTCGGGGCCTGGAGCAGGGCGTGCTGCGGCGTTCCGGGGGCGTGGGAGACCGCAGCCACGGCGCGGGGCGGAGGGAGCTGGCCGGTCGGGGCCTGGAGCGGGGCGTGCTGCGGCGTTCCGGAGGCGTGGGAGACCGCAGCCACGGCGCGGGGCGGTGGGCGCTGGCCGGTCGGGGCCTGGAGCGGGGCGTGCTGCGGCGTTCCGGGGGCGTGGGAGACCGCAGCCACGGCGCGGGGCGGTGGGCGCTGGCTGGTCGGGGCCTGGAGCAGGGCGTGCTGCGGCGTTCCGGAGGCGCGGAAGACCGCGGCCACGGCGCGGGGCGGTGGGCGCTGGCCGGTCGGGGCCTGGAGCGGGGCGTGCTGCGGCTTTCCGGAGGCGCAGGAGACCGCGGCCACGGCGCGGGGCGGAGGGAGCTGGCCGGTCGGGGCCTGGAGCGTGGTGTGCTGCGGCGTTCCGGAGGCGCAGGAGACCGCGGCCACGGCGTGGGGCGGTAAGAGCTGGCCGGTCGGGGCCTGAAGGGGGGGTCTGTGGGGCTGCCGCTGCGGGGTGCCACGTGGGCCAGGGGGCCGCCGCGCGGTCGGGCATGTAGGACTGCGCGTTTAGGTAGGTGACATCCATGGACCCTGCCAGGGCCCGTGCCTCTCAGAGTCCAAGGGTGTCCTTCGCAAGGAGTCTTCGGCGGGTATCCGAGGAGCTCATACCTGCCACAAAAGCACCTCTTATTAAAAGATCCGTGTGCTCGATCCCCGAAACTGGCGGGCAGCCACAGTTTTGGCCCAGCACCAGTAGCGCCCGGTAGAAGTCTTCCAGCGATTCCCCGGGGCTTTGCCGTCTCGTAGCAAGCAGGTGGCGAGCGTAGACCTGATTTACAGGGCAGAATTAATGTCCTTTCAGTAGTAGGATGGCGGCATCGTAGTTTTCCGCGTCCTCGATAAGGGGGTAGATCCCAGGGCTGACCCTTGAGCGCAGGAGATGCATTTTCTGCCCTTCTGTGGGCTCACCTCCGGCCGTCTCCAGGTAGCCTTTAAAACCCGCCAGCCAGTGTTTAAATATAGCAGCCGGGTTCTCCGCGTGGGGGCTGAGTTGAAGGCACTCCGGCTCGGTGCGGAGATCCATCCTTCAAAAGTACTAGCTGATTAAATTGATGCACAGTCAATAACTCTCGAGATGAAGGGGAGTCATCGGCTTTAATCAGCTAGAACTGTACCCAGAAGCGGTGATACAGAAAGTGAGGGCTGCTGGGAGGGCATCGGTTCTTATACCCCACCTCTCAGGGCGGGGCTATGTACATTATCCAATGGTAGACCCCTCGATCTAGCCAATGGTCATTCACCTCTCAGGTACTGCAATACCTGGTATTACCACATATTACATCGACTGATTCCCCATTATCTGTCCTGCTCGTTGCCTCCTCAAAGAATTCTAATCAATGTGTCAGGCATGATTTCCCTTTATGAAGCCCTGCTTGATTATATGATGCATTTCTAAATGCTCTGCTTTTACACCATTGCAAACAGGTCTAACATTTTCCCAATGACAGAAGTTAAGCTAATTGGCATATTGGGGTTTTTTCTGTTCCCCTTCCTTTCTGAATAAAGGTGCTGGATAGGCAGTTTTCCAATCCTCTGGAACTTTTCCAGAATTAAAGCATTCTTGTAAGAATGACACCAGTGCATCCACTATCTCTGTAGCTACTTCCTTTAATATCCTGGGATGTAACCCATCAATTCCAGGAGACTTATCGGCCTTTAGCCCCATTGTGTTCCCTGGTGCCTTTTCTCTAGAGGTAGTTATGGTATTTATTTCCTGCCTCCCCCCGCCTGCCCCCACCTTCAACACTTTGCTTCTTTAATATTTTTGCAATGTTATTGGTATCTTCCATGGCGAACATTAGTGCAAAGTATTTGTTTCACCTTTCTGCAATTTCCTTGGACTGCATTATTATTTCCCCAGTCTCAAATGTTGACGCCAGTACACGCTGGCGCTCCCGCGCATGCACCAACTCGCACTGGCCGGCGGAGGCCCTTCGGCGCCGGTTGGCATGGCACCAAGCCCTTCGGCGCCAGCTGGTGCGGCGCCATCACCGCCGCCACCAGCCTAGCCCCTGAAGGTGTGGAGGATTCTGCACCTTCCGGGCGCCAGAGTGGTTCACGCCACTCCTCGGCGCCGGTACGGCCCGCCCCGCCGGATAGCAGAGAATCCCACCCCTTGTAACCAGGGGCGTGATTTTCCGACCCCCTGCCGGTTGGCGAGCCCCCCCACTCGATTCTCATGCCCGGATGGGCCGAATACCCGGCGCTAAAATGCCTGTCCCGCCGGCGTAAATTAAACCACCTACCTTACCGGCGGGACAAGGCGGCGCGGGCGGGCTCCGGGATCCTGGGGAGGGCGCGGGGCGATCTGGCCCCGGGGGGTGGCCTGGCCTGCGATCGGGGCCCACCGATCCGCGGGCGGGTCTGTGCCATGGGGGCACTCTTTCCCTTCCGCCTCCGCCACGGTCTCCACCATGGCGGAGACAGAACAGACTCCCTCCACTGCGCATGCGTGGGAAGCTGTCTGCGGCCGCTGACGCTCCCGCGCATGCGCCGCCCGGAGATGTCATTTCCGCGCCAGCTGGCGGGGCACCAAAGGCCTTTTCCGCCAGCTGGCGGGGCGGAAATTCTTCCGGCGCCGACCTAGCCCCTCAAGGTTGGGGCTCGGCCCCCAAAGATGCGGAGCATTCCGCACCTTTGGGGCGGTGCGATGCCCGTCTGATTTGCGCCGTTTTGGGTGCCAGTCGGCGGACATCGCGCCGTTTCCGGAGAATTTTGCCCCTCGTCTCTATAATGGCTACTAGATCATACACACTAACCTCAATTTGTGCCATTAATTAATTAATTTTGTGCCAAATGCTATGTATATTTAAGTAAAGAGCTATTAATTTTGCCAGCACAGTTGTGATATAGACCATCCCAGTGGTATAGCCACCACTTTCCCCAGTACTGATACCAATGCCCTAAGAGCAGAAACCCACTTCTCCCACACCAGACTTTGAGCCGCATATTCATCTCTCTAATGTTCTGTACTCAATGCCAATTTGCATGTGGCTCAGATAATAACCTTGGATGTTCTGTTGTTTAATTGAATGCCGAGATCCTCAAACTCTCTATGCAAAACCTCGTGACTCGTTCTACCTATATCGCATGTACCTACATGGGCCACGACCACAGGATTCTCCCCCTCCCACTGCAAGTTCCTGTCCAGCCGTAGCAGATGTCCTGAACTCTGGCAACACAGCCGGCGGGACTGATGACCTACATCCAAGAGTCTTAAAGGAAGTGGCGGCAGAGATAGTGGATCCATTGGTTATAATATTCCAAAATTCCATGAATGCAGGAAAGGTTATGGCGGATTGGAATAATGCTAATGTAACACCCATGTTCAAAAGGGGAGGGAGGCAGAAAGCAAGAAACCATAGAACAGTCAGTTTCACATCTGGTGTTGGGAAATTGTTAGAATCCATTATGAAGGAAGTAATAACAGGACATTTAGAAAGTCAAAAAGCAATCCATCAGAGTCAGCACGGTTTTATGAAAGGTAAATGGTGTTTGACTAATTTGCTCGAGTTTTTCGAAGATGTAACAAGCCAAGTGGATAATGGACAACCTGTAGATGTAATATATCTTGACTTCCAGAGGAATTTGATAAGGTGCCACACAAAAGGTTAGTACACAAGGCAAGATCACATGAGATTAGGGGTCATTTATTAGCTTGGATGGAAGGCTGACTAATGAAGAGAAGGCAGAGAGTCAGGATAAATGGGTCTTTTTCTGGTTGGCAAGGTGTAACTAGTGGGGTGCCGCAGGGTTTGGTCCCTGGCCCCCAACTATTTACAATATATATCAATGACTTGGATACAGGGATAGAAGGTACTGTAGCCAAATTTGCAGGTGATACTAAAAGAGGTGGGACAGTAAGTTGCAATGAGGAATTAAGAAATTTACAAATGGATATAGATAGGTTAGGTGAATGGGCCAAGATTTGGCAGATGGAGTTTAAAGTGGACAAGTGTGAGATTATCCATTTTGGTTGAAAAAATGGAAAGACAGCTCATTATCTAAATGGAGGGAAACTTCAGAGTGCAAATAAATGCTACAAGGTAATTATCTAGGCCCTGCTCCCCGGACTGTATTTACCCTCCCTCCGCTCCCGTGAGTATCACCCGCAGGTCTGCCTCTCTGCCCTTCCACTCATGCTTGAATCACAGCAAACTAGTATGCAAGTACAGCAGGTAATACGGAAGGCAAATGGAAAATTGGCCCTTACAACTAAAGGAATAGAATGTAAAAGTAGGGAAGTGTTGCTCTAACTGTATAAGGCATTGGTGAGAACGCAGCTGGAGTACTGTGTGCAGATTTGATCCCCTTATTTGAGGAGGGATGTAGTTGCATTAGAGACAGTTCAGAGGAGGTTCACTAAATTGATTGCAGAGGTGAGGGGTCTGTCTTATGAGGAGAGATTGAGCAGTTTAGGCCGATACTCTCTCGAGTTGAGAAGAATGAGAGGAGGTCTAATTGAGGTAAATAAGATGATAGATGATATTGACAAAGTAGACGTAGGGCGAATGTTTCCTCTTGTGGGGTAATCTAGAACGAGAGGTCATTGTTTTAGGATAAGGGGCAGCAGATTAAAACAGAGATGAGGGAAAATTACTCCTCTCAAAGGAGTTGTGAATCTTTGGAATTCACCCCCCAGAGTGAGGTGGATGCTGGGGCATTGAGTAAATTTTAGGAGCAGATTGACAGATTTTGAATTAGTGATGGGTTGAAGGGTTATGGGGAACGGGCAGGAAAGTGGAGGTGAGGCTGAGCGGAGACCAGCCAAGATCATATTGAATGATGGAGCGGGTTCGAGGAACTGAATTGCCCACTCCTGCTCCTAGCTCTTGTGTTCTTGTGTTTTTATGAACTCATGCTACTTGTTACATAGAACTGTGTCAATCCCTTTCGCTGTACTGTCCCCTACTACCGCTACCTTCTTATGTGCTCCCCCCTTGAATTGCTTCCTGTACCATGGCGCCATTGTCAGTCATCTCATCCATCCTGCAGCCCCAGCTGTAGTCACATCCTCCTGTCCCCGACCACTTTCCAATCCGAAAGATTCTATCCTCAGGGGTGTGACCGCCTTCTGAAGCAAAGCACCCTGATAAATCTTGCCCTACCTGATATGACGCGGTATTTGTAGCTCAGACTCCACCTCAATGACTCTGAGCAGAAGCTCCTCAGGCCGCAGACACTGAGTGCGGACGTGCTTGCCCTTATAATTTTCCTGTGATATCACGGCTCACATTGTTTTCAAAATCAGCGCGTTCCCAGACTCTTGGATGCTCCTCCCCTGAGAGTGTCTCCTCAGGACCGCCTCTTTGTTCCTCCTGCTGAAGGTTAGTAATATAGGCCACACTCCCCAGGCTGTATTTAACCTCTCTCCGCTCCCGTATCTCCTGCAGGACCGCCTCGCCACCCCTCCTCCTAAAAGTGAATTATGTAAGCCCGTAGGCCACACTCCCCAGGCTGTATTTAACCGCTCTCCGCTCCCATTAGTATCTCCCGCAGGACCACTGCTCCACTCCTCCTCCTAAAGGTGAAAGATGTAGGCCTCGCTCCCTGGGTTTTACTTACCCTCTCTCCGCTCCTAAGAGTATCTCCCGCAGGACCACTGCTCCACTCCTCCCCGTAAAGGTGAATGATGTAGGCCTCGCTCCCCGGGCTGTATTTACCCTCCGTCTGCTCCCGTGAGTATCACCCACAGGTCTACCTCTCGGCCCTTCCACTTGAAGGAGAACAGCTTTTCCTTATCTACTCAACTGAAACGTTTAATTGGTTTTCAGCTGACAGAACTCTTTTTAGAGAAAAAGTAGAGTTTGAAATAGCACTGTGTTGAACATTTTAATGTAGAATATATTGATGCAAAGTTCAATAATGCAGTATTTTAATAAAAGCATACTTTTATTCTAACGCGATCCAATGGCCAGGCTGTCCCAGAAAAGCAACTCGCTGCAGCGCAGCGTGGCCATTGAAAGCCGGACGACCCCACTCCCGGGATCTACCCGGCTCGCAGCGCCCCGTGAGATTCAACGCAATCTGAAAATCGTTTATTGTCACAAGTAGGCTTCAAATGAAGTTACTGTGAAAAGCCCCTAGTCGCCACATTCCGGCGCCTGTTCGGGGAGGCTGTTACGGGAATTGAACCGTGCTGCTGGCCTGCCTTGGTCTGCTTTCAAAGCCAGCGATTTAGCCCTGTGCTAAACAGCCCCTATCAGCCCCAATCTTGCGACATTGTGATGTGAAGCCCAAGGAGGGTGGCTACGCAGAGGTGCGGCAGGACGTACAGGCGGAAATTGTGGAATTCCCTGCCTTGGACAGTGAGGTTCGCTAGGCAGAACCCCTTTATCTCCACCGCGTGTGACCCGGAGGCCAGGGAGATCCTTTGATTTACGGGATGGGTGACAAGAGAACAGTGCCTTACCGTGTCGGGGTGAACAAAGCTTTCCGTGCTCCCAGAGCCAATCAAGCAAGACGTCTCGTGGCCGTTGATGGAGATCGTCGTTGTAGCTGTTGCAAGCGTCCGGGGCCGACTCTGGTCCAGAGTCACCGAGGCCAGCTGCAGTAATTGAGGGTTCTGGTCGGGCAGCGTGTAGTCGGCTGTGCTGCGAACCTGGGGCCCCATCCAAGATGGCGTCACCCATGGAGTCCGGGAATGAAGAAGATGGCGGCGGCCAGGGACTAAATGGCAGCGCCCACCCATCCAGCGTGGTGTCCGGGGGGCAAAATGGCCACGCCCGCGGGTCGCACGTGGCCTTAGGATAGGGGGGGTGGCGGTGAGCGCTGGGCAGTCGGGGCCTGAAGGGGGGGTTGCCGATAGTTGCTGGAGACCGCAGCCACGGCGCGGGCCTGGCAGACCCCCACCTAGTGGCCCTTCTTGCCGCACCCTTTGCAGGTGGCAGTGCCCGGTAGAAGTCTTCCAACGTTTCCTCGGGGCTTTGCCGCCTAGTCGCCAGCAGGTGACGAGCGTAGACCTGGTTAACAGGGCGGATATAATGTCCTTCGCCGCCTCCTCGATAAGAGGGTAGATCCCAGGGCTGACCCGTGAGCGTAGGAGATGCATCCTTTATCCTTCCGTGGGGGTGTCGGCGGCCGTGTCAAGGTAGCCCTTAAAGCAAGCCAGCCAATGTTTAAAAATAGCAGCAGAGTTGTCCCCGTGGGGGCTGAGCTGAAGGCACTCTGGTTTGATACGGAGATCCATCCTTCCAACTGAAGTTGTAGCAGATTAAATTGAGGCGCAATCAAGTACTCTCAAGACGAAGTGATTCATAACTGAAGGCTTTAATCTGCTAGAACTCTTCCCCAGCAGCTTAAATACAGAAAGTGAAGGCTGCTGGGATGGCACCGGTTCTTATACTCCGCCTCTCAGGGCGGAGCTATGTACAACAGCCAATGGTAGACTCCTGGGTCTAACCAATGGTCATCCACCTCTTAGGTACCGCAATACCTGGTACTACCACACGAGGATGTCACTGAACTTGCAGGGCCCGATTTCTACGGGTTCAGGCCGGCTCTGGAGGCATTTAAAAATAGTGGCTGGGGCCCAATTCCATGATTCATGCCCTCATTCCCGGCACCAACAATTTTCGCCGGCTCCGGATAAAGATACATGGGGGGTGGGGGGTGGGGGGAGTTTGCACCCCTGACCGGGGTTGGCTCCATTGCCAGGGGGTTGGCACCTTGTACCCTACTGCAGTTTCTGTGAGGTAGTCAAAATTGTAATCAGAGCTTCTTTCATAGGAGGTAGGCCATCATTTTGCCCATCCCTCACTGTCATATCTGAGTGTTGGTCTGGAATTACGTGTAGGCCAGACCAGGTACGGACGGCAGATTTCCATCCCTACAAGGCATGAATGAACCAGATGGGTTTTTTAATTGACAATTGGTGATAGTTTCATGGTCGCCGTTACTGAGACCAGCCTCCAATTCCAGATTTTGTTAATTCATTGAATACATGCCATGGCGGGATTTGAACCACGGTCTGGTAGACTGAACATGAGATCTCACATGCCACCAACCCCAGCATCAAATCAGCTTTGAGAGAAAAGCAGAGAGACCTTAAAAATGCCCCAAGCATTTCATTTTTTCAGAAAATAGGAAAAGCAAGGTACTGGATAGGCTCAATATATTGGCCACCTTGATGGTGTATATGGTACCTACTGTTACCTATTCCAGTTTCCATTCAAGCGTGGGCCTCATTGACTGGCGATCTGACCATGTGCTGCATTTCAGCCAAGCCTGACCAGATATCTGTGCTTGTACACACAGTAGTGTGTGGCTAGTTAGTGGATAGCGATGGGGGTGGGAAAGGATTGGTGGTGTTTGTTGCCCCTTCATTGACTCCCAGGGACACCGAAGCCAACTGTACCGCTCCAGGTGCCAGCATGTTTGACGGCTCAAGATGGAAGCATCAGACTTACAAGGTAACCAATTTTTTTTATACACACCAGGTAATCTAAGCAAACTCACTACGTCACAACCAGTGACCAGAAAGATACTCCCAGCAAACATCAGCAGAGATGTTGGCTCATTAAACTGTTCCTTTTTTTTCTTTGTTCTTGGGATGTGGGTGTCACTGGCTGGGTCAGCATTTGTTGCCCATCCCTAATTGCTCTTGAACTGAGTGGCTTGCTGGGCCATATCTATATCAATCACATTGCTGTTGTTCTGGAGTCACATGTAGGCCAGACCAGGTAAGGACGGCAGATTTCCTTCCCTGTTGGACATTAGGGAACCAGGGGCGGGATTCTCCGCAATCGGCGCGATGTCCGCCGACCTGCGCCAAAAATGGCGCGAATCAGTCCGGCATCGCGCCGCCCCAAAGGTGCGGAATTCTCCGCATCTTGAGGGGCCGAACCCTCACCTTGAGGGGCTAGGCCTGCACCGGACTGATTTCCGCGCCGCTGGCTGGCGGGAAAGGCCTTTGGTGCCCGCCAGCTGGCGCGGAAATGACTTTGCCGTGCGGCGCATGCGTGGGAGCGTCAGCGGCCGCTCACGGCATCCCCGCGCATGCGCAGTGGAGGGGTCTCTTCCGCCTCCGCCATAGTGGAAGGAAAAGAGTGCACCCACGGCACAGGCCCACCCGCGGATCGGTGGGCCTCGATCGCGGGCCAGGCCACCGTGGGGGCACCCCCCGGGGCCAGATCGCCCCGCGCCCTCCCCAGGACCCCGGAACCCACCCGCGCAGCCTTGTCCCACCGGTAAGAGAGGTGCTTTGATTCTCGCCGGCGGGACAGGCATTCCAGCAGCGGGACTTCGGCCCATTCGCGGGCCGGAGAATCACCGGGGGGGGGCCCGCCAACCGGCGCGGCGCGATTCCCACCCCCGCCAAATATCCGGTGCCGGAGAATTCGGCAACCCCCCCACGGCGATTCTCCGACCCGGCGGGGGGTCAGAGAATCTCGACCCAGATGTTTTTTTATGACAATCAACAATGGTTTCATTGATTACCATGAGACTTTCAATTCCAGATTTTTATTGAATTCAAATTTCACCATCCCGTGGTGGGATTCGAACCTGGGACCCCAGAGCATCACCCTGGATCTCTGGATTACTAGACCAGTGAAATGCCACTACGCCACCGCATCCCCCACTTCAACATGAACACAGGATGCATTTAAAGGCAAATTTGTTAAGTACCTGACAGCCTGGGCCTGTTCTTCCCCCTGGGCAAACCAACCCACTCACTAGGCATGTGGGACATCATGTTCAGCCAACTGGAACACCAGCCTAATTCCCACCTCTGGGAACAAACAAACTACTTCAGTCCCCTGACCCGTGTAACCTCCAGTGGGAGCAGCTTGATGTGGTTCATTCCGCCCCTGTCCCCCCTATAGGATTTAGGGTTCTGGATGCGGGCTAACGTTCCAAACAAGGCATGGAAAATCTACTCTAATAAATTGTGCATGATATACACTAAAATATACAACGACTTGACATACACCAAAATATGCAATGACTTTGTAAAAATGTACAAAGAAATGTATCTTTAATCGTACACAGCTTTTTAAAGTTCATGGATGTATTTGCATCTAAACATTTCATAGCTTCATAAAATATGTAAATGTATATCAATCCTTATAATCTGACTCTCAGCTTCAGAGAATCGCACCACTATTCCATTGTAAACTGTTTGCAGTAATAAGAATCGGAGCTATTCAGTAAAGGCAAATTCTCCAGATCCAATCAGGACATGAGGATAGAGTTGGTGGTGTGACTTTTTAATCTTCATCTTTGTGGCAGCAAAACCCACCCTCCGCACACCCCTGTAATGAGCTGGTGGATCCCTTCACAAGTGGATGTAGCCAGGGCTGGGAAAGATTTTGCTGCCAAGAGGGAGTAATGATATCTCTGTCTTCCACCCCACCTTTCTCCGCTCCCCCGCCCCCTCCCCAACCCTCCTCCCCCAGCCCTGGCAGCAGGTGAATCTCAATCCCCATTGGAGCCTAATCTGAGTTGATCTTAAAAGTAAATTACTGCGGATGCTGGAATCTGAAACGAAAACAGAAAATTGCTGGACAATTCAGCAGGGTCTGACAGCATCTGTGAAGAGAGAACAGAGCTAGCGTTTCGAGTCTGGATGACGCTTTGTCAAAGTTGACCATGTTGGCTGATTCAATGTGTTGAATTCATCAGTCTATAACAAACATGCCTATCTTTGATGCATCATGTTGCTTCAATTCCATCCTCACAATCCATGCTTACTGTTGACTATCCCCATTGGTGTTAATAACACAGATACAGAAAGAAAATGCTTTTCATCAAAAGCATTTTTACGAAATGATTTTTCATTCAATTGTAATTGAACAGAGAGAAAATGTTTCTACTTACAGGTGTACAACGCTGCTTCTTGCTCGAAGGCATCCACAACAAACAGAGCCAGGGCAATAGTTAATACCCTCTTCATCGCGCGTGTAAAATGCCCAAACTATTGGGTGCTGCTCCTGTTATTTAGTGTCACTCTGCCATGTGAGTACCCTGGCGCTTGTCCCTTTGTCGATCAAGATTCGCCTCCTTCGTCTTCAAGCTGCTTTTGCGAGACTGTTACCTGTGAATATCGCACCTGGGTGCCTCTCAGTGTGCTCACTGTCTCTCTGCTCGAGCCCTGCCCCCTCTCCACACAGACAAACAACACACTCCTCCCACTCAGCTCCAAATCTCCTTCTCCCTCTGTGCCCGCCCCCCCACCAGCTTTGATCGCGAGTCAGGCTGATTCATTCTGCCAGGAATTTCCTCCAAGGAGGGGTAAGCCTGGCGTTGCACCTGAAATTACACCCCCCTTGTTCATGGAGGGAGCCCAAGCTCCCTCTGAACTCAGTGCCGTCTGCCCAAACTCACGACGGGCCTAAATCAGGCCCCGGGGAAATCCCACACAATAGACAGGGTGCTCGATAGAGAGGGTGCTCGATAGAGAGGGTGCTTGATAGAGAGGGTGCTGGATAGGAAGGGTGCTGGATAGAGAGGGTGCTCGAGAGAGAGAGGGTGCTTGAGAGAGAGAAGGTGCTCGATAGAGAGGGTGCTCGATAGAGAGGGTGCTGGATAGAGAGGGTGCTGGATAGAGAGGGTGCTTGATACAGAGGGTGCTCGACAGAGAGGGTGCTCGATAGAGAGGGTGCTCGATAGGGAGGGTGCTCGATAGAGAGGATGCTCGATAGAGAGAGGGTGCTTGAGAGAGAGAAGGTGCTCGATACAGAGGGTGCTCTATAGTGAGGGTGCTCAATAGAGAGGGTGCTCAATAGAGAGGGTGCTCGATAGAGAGGGTGCTCAATACAGAGGGTGCTCAAAAGAGAGGGTGCTCGATAGAGCGGGTGCTCAATAGAGAG